>NC_052066.1:80301313-80618131 GCF_015852505.1 Tachyglossus aculeatus | reverse complement strand
TGAAGATGGAGTTTATTATCGGGTGCTCAAGACAGACAATAAAAATAAATTACAGATAGGGAAAGGAGTTTGACATCTTCTCTCAAGACCATCTGCACCCCCTGTTTCTTTCTATTAATTACCAATCAAATTAAAGGACCTTCCTTTCGTCAATACTGATTTTTCCATCCTTCACTGATGAATGTATTTTCTGAGTCTTAGATATGTTATAGGCTGAGATCAAGGATAATAGGCACTATCTACCTAGCTTTTGAATTCATCAAATATGTTAACACAAAATGCCTCAAGCAAGGAAATGTAATTACCACAAAAGACATCACTATCTAAGCCACTGAAAAACATTTTATCTATCAATTTTGAATAAATGAAGGAAAAAAAAATATCTCTAGGATACAAGCATAATGGACTGAAGACTTCCCACAGTGTTGTAAAGGATCTTAATCCTACTCTACATAACTCTTTGGTGAGTTTTGCTCTGAGACATCTTTCATCAGGTCAAGTTTATTATTTGGTGTTAAAGAGTTCCTTTTCTCAACTTTTTTTTTTTTTTGGAATATATCATCATTGTTTTATGTGGTATGTTGTTGTTTTTCATTGTTTAGAATGTCAATTCAAGAGAATTAATAATTGAATCTACTCAAAATTTCTGGACCTTGATTTCTATCAGTGAGTAGTCTGGCTAACTATTCTATAAATCCTGGAAAAGACAAGCACAAAAGCTACTGTTTCTGGAGATCTCATTCATTTCCTTATCTGTCTTCAGGGATAAGTTTTCATAATAATTAAAACTTGAGTCATGTGGACAGAAGCTAAGTAATGAGTAGTCAAGTGGAGAAATCATTCTAGTAGGATACAGTTTAATTTGTTGGAAATAAATTTTGGTGCAGAATGGAAGCATGGGTCTTAAAACTGTTATGGAAACCTGCTTATTTTGAAAATGCAATACATGCATCATGGAAAACAGCTTTCCCTTGATTCCATTTGCATCTCTGGGGAATCACTTAGATGGCAGGATTTGAGATGCAGTCCTTCTTGGAAGTGGGCGCTAGTTTAGAGAGTCCTTGAACTCCCTTTCAGTTCTAGGCTTCGACAACTATAAGGTCTAGTCTTAAAGATGAGCTGTGAACTGGGACACCGAGGAAAGTGAAGCAGCATGGCGTAGTGGATAGAGCACAGTCCTGGGAGTAAGAAGGACTTGTGTTTTAATCCTGTTCTTCCACTTGTCTGCTGTCTGATCTTGGACAAGTCACTTCATATCTCCGTGTCTCAGTTACCTCATCTGTAAAATGGGGATTAAGATTGTGAGACCCATGTAGGACTTTGTGTCCAACCTGATTACCTTGTATCTACCCCAGTGTGTAGAATAGTGCTTAGCACCTAGCAAATGCTTAACTAATACCACAATTATTATTACTGAGTGGCTATCTAGATCCAGGTGCATTTCACCAATACTATGCAGCCTAACTTTGGAATAAAACAAACAAAAAACACCCTGAAAATTGGGTTTGGGATATATGTGTTGTTTATTCCGGGTAACTATTGCTTCTTACAAAATAAAGAGAAGTTTGAAAAAGGTGATTTGGGAATTACAATATATAAAGAGATCTGCCTGTGAAGTGTACACACAAACACACATACCCACATACAAATAAACAATTTAACCATTTAAAGCACAGTCAAGAAAATGTTGTGGATTAAGCACCAATCAAAGGAGAGTGAAGTTAGTATTTGTTTCTGGATAGGGCAAAACCAATGTGGGGTGAAATAAATCCAATCCACATACTTCATAACAGTCAAATGGATGCAGTCATTTCCAACTCATTGCCCTTCTCGTTACAAGCTAAATGGACAGCTGAAAACTGTCAAGTTCAGGTCATGCGGGCACAGTTTATTGATTGTGAATTGGATCCTCCAGTGTGCTTCCTGATTGACCCATATTTATTCAAAACTACCATCTTTCATCAGCTTCCTGGCCTTTAATGTACTTGACTGAACCTGTAGTTATGGGTAATTCCCAAAAGATGGGTACATGTAAAATGTACTCTTTGTGAAGGTCACTGAGGATCACATGAGAAGATAAAGGAGATTTTGCTCCCAAAAGTATCCAGATAACTTGCTCACAGAGAGGTGGGTTTCCCAAGAGAGGAGAGGGTTTTGCATCTAGAGCCTTTGTTAACCCCTGTGATCAGGTGGAGTGATCCCCAGATGCTAAAATGCTTGGGCTTATTATACAAGAATCCATGGATAAGCACCTCCTTTGGCTAGTTTTTCTATGCTTACCTGCAGATGCAGACTGGGGCTCCATTGACTCACAAACCCAGAAGTAGCTGCTCTTTTCACTTTAAAAATAAAGTGAATTTCTTAAAATGAGGGCCTTCTTATCAGAGCACTCTGAGGGGTAGAAAGAGGAGTCTTGAAAGGATAATGGGAAGAGACAACTAATGTGAAACGTGGAGGTGAGTCTATATTCATTCCTTCAATCATATTTATTGAGTGCTTATTGTGTGCAATGCACTGTGCTAAGTGCTTGGAAATTCAGTAACAATACAGCAACATTCAGTACAATTCAGTAACAGAGACCATCCCTACCTAACAATGGGCTCACAGTCTAGAAGAGGGGAGGCAGACATCAAAAGAAGTAAACTGGAATCAATAGCATTAATACAAATAAATAGAATTATAGATTATATACACATCATTAGACATAGCTATTGTGCCAGAGTACTGCAATGGAGCTGACCCAAACTAGGTTAGTTGTTCTAGTCTATTCAAGGGAGTTCTATGTCTCTCAGAACTTGAGTATCTTAATTTTATTAAACCACGGAGTTAAGGATGGCAGAATGGATCACATCCATAGGCCTCTGAACAGAGATATAAAGGTCAGTGTCACTGGCTTTGTTCACAATAAAGACCTACATGGACTCAAAAGAATCTGCAGGATTTCAGGGGCAGTGGTAGTAATAGCATTTATTTAGCACCTCCTAACTGCAAACCACTGTACTGAGTGCAGGGATGGTATGGTAGAGGGTGGAATACATGGGTGAAAATTAGACCCAAACTCCAAGTGGTTCACAGCTTAAGAATCAAGGATGTTAGGGAGAGGCAAAAGACACATAAGCAAAGGTGAAACAATGCAAGAAGAACGATATGAGACAAGGTCAATGAGAAATACATTAAGATCAGTAGTTTATCATGGCTAGAGGAGCAGAGTTTCCAATTTTTCACAGCCATTGCAAGCCAGTTGGGCCCCTATGGCTCCTCAGTTCCCAACACTCCTGTATTTCACACAGAGACAATGACAGTTAGGCAGGCAGGTGGAGGAAGAAAAGCATAATTGGGAGGTGGTTGGGGGGGTCTGTGGCAGATGGTTTGTGTTATTTAAGCTGTCAGGTGATTAGTTCTAAGGTGAGGAGGGTAAGAGATGTAGAGCTGAGGGTTCAGTGTCTTCATTTTAGTATGTCTTTCTCCTGCTTTTTCACAGCATTGTTTAACGGATCATGGAGGGAGGCAGCTGTGCCACTTCATCTGCCGCTATGGAACTTGGGCGTGGGAGTCAGAAAGACCTGGATTCTAATCCTGGCTCTGCCATATGTACGTTGTGTGACCTTGGGAAACTCACTTCACTTCTCTGGGCCTCAGTCACCTCATCTGTAAAATGGGGATTAAGACTGTGAGACCTGTGTGGGTCAGGGGTCAGGGACTGTGTCCAACTTGATCGACGTGTATCTGCTCCAGTGCGTAGACCAGTGCTTGGCACATAGTAAACACTTAACAAGTATCATGATTTATTTATTTTTAACTTTAGTCTCCTTTTAAGCAGGCAATGTGTCTCACTTCTGTTGTAGTTTCCCAAAGTCCACAGTACCATTATTAGCAATAACATTGTTTCTACAGAAACACTTAACGTTATTAGCAGTAACATCATTTCTACACCGTTTATCTGGGAATGTCACCCCCCTCCTCAAAAATCTCCAGTGGTTGCCTATCAACGTTCATATCAAGCAAAGCCTCCTCACTATTGGCTTCAAAGCTCTCCGTCACCTCATCCCCTCCTACCTCACCTCTCTTTCTTTTCTCCTTCTACAGCCCAGCCCACACACTCCGCTCCTCTGCCCCTGCTTAGCTTCTCGCTGTTCCTCATTCTTGCCTGTCACACCATCGACCCCTGGCCCACATCTTACCTCTGACTTGGAACGCCCTCCCTCCACACATCTGCCAAACTAACTCTCTTCCCCCTTTCAAAGCCCTAATGAAAGCTCACCTCCTCCAGGAAGACTTCCAGGATTGAGCCCCCCTTTTCCTCTGCTCCTCCTCCCCCTCATCACCCCAACTCCCTCTCTCTGCTCTACCCCCTCCTTGCCTCACAGCACTTGTGTATATACATACGCATTTATTTTTCTATTTATTTTATTAATGATGTGTACATATCTTTATTTATATTGATGCTATCGATGCCTGTTGTTTTCTGTCTCCCCCCTTCTAGATTGTGAGCCCATTGTTGGGTAGAGATTGTCTCTGTTGCTGAATTGTACTTTCTAAGTGCTTAGTACAGTGTTCTGCACACAGTAACTGCTCAATAAATGCAACTGAATGAATCATCAATTGTATTTATTGAGCACTTACTATGTACTAAGTGAATGAATTAGCAATACCAACAATATTAATACAAATGAATAATGTCAATAAATACTAACATCAATTAGATAATTGGCATACACCAAAACATAATTCCTGACCAAGGTGAGTGTCACAGTCATCTTGCCAACAGGGAGATAGTCCCATAACCTGTGATTCTACCCTTCCCCCCTAAATTGCCTAATCAGAAGCTCAATACATGCAGTGATGAAGGGATAAAGACTCTTTTGGTTTAGTTTTGATTTGTTTTTCCTGGATCCCTTTCATGTATTTTAAATACTTCTCTCTTCTGAACTGAAATAACACTGTGGAGGTATGCTTTCTGGGTGGATGTTGAGACTTTTCTTTAAAGTAATCAGTTTCTTTAAAGTCAAGTTTCTTTAACGTACTTGTCTGTGCCCTCCTGTTGAACTTGCACATGGAGTTCCAACAACAGCTAAAAGTTTAGTCCACTGGGCCCCTAATCAGATGAGTTCAGTAATTGGTTTATGGAAATACTTTCACTGTTTTACTTTGATTCAGTCCAACCTTCCATTATCCCATTAGTCTCTGTTTGACTTAGTTTTCTACATTTTATATTTTAAAATTAAGAATTGAGCCTTGCAAAGCTAAGAAAATAGCATAATTTCACTAAGTTGTCAATGCACTTTTTTTTCCTATTTTCAATCAGATCATGTTTAGTTGTATTTGCAATAAGCTATAATGGTATTTGAATCATTCTGATATCTACTGTATGACACAAATACTTAGCACTTACGTATGCTGATGCAATGTCACAGACCTCTATTTTTTCGGTTAAAAAGCAAGCTATTCACATTGTCACTTGGAAATTGTCTTGGACACAGCTTCTATCAGCTGTGTGTATTGAGAGCTTACTGTGTGCAGGGCCTTGTACTAAGCATCTGGAGAGTATAATGTATCAGAATTGGTAGACATGTTCCTGCCCACAAAGAGATTACAGTCTGCAGTCTTCTACTGTTGAAAGAATGACTGTAAATGTGAATGTAGAATATTCAGAATTAACCAGAAACCTGGATCAGTTTAGAAGAATACCATTAACCATATATTCCTTGCTAGGTTTTGATGCCCAAATAAGTGGATAAGTGGGCAGGACTTTTGCAGCTCAAGAATATCACCGGTAGTTAAGACCTGGGTTCCAGGAGCCCACTTATGTCCACTAAATTGAGCCAGGGACTAGACAGAATGAGCCAAGATCCATTTTTTTTTAGAAGACATATGACTTGATTTCTACATTTTGTCCCACACACATACAAGCCAAAGCAGAATCACAGAGAGGAAGACACAGACAGCATCCAAAAGGCAGGCTCCATAAGATTATCTAACATACTTGTATAAGGAGAAGCAGTGCGGTGTAGTGGATAGGTCATGAGTTCTAATCCCAGCTCCCCCACTTGTCTGCTGTGTGACTTTAGGCACATTACTTCACTTCTCTGTGCCTCAGTTCCTTCATCTGGAACATGGGGATTAAGACTATGCGCGTTTTTCGGGACAAGGACTGTGTCCAACCTGATTTGCTTGAATCCACTCTAGTGCTTAATACAGTGCCTGGCACACAGTAAGAGCTTAACAAATACCACAATAATACTTATTATTAGGAGAATTAATTACAACATAGATTAATGACTGCATTCATCTAGTACTCTGATATGCTAGAATTCAGAGTAAGAGTCATGACAAGACACGGCCCAATTGCTGGGTTTACCAAGTGTTGTGCCAAGGGAAGCAGAGAAGAGTTTGGGAAGCGGGGACAGCTGGAGCCTTTTATTAAGATTAAAGGCTTTATTATAATCAATAAGCAAAGCACTAAATAATCAATAATAAATTATAATCAATAAGCAAAGCACTAAATACTAATCCAGAGTAAATTATAAAGAACAAGAACAAAAAAGGGGTTCATGCATCATCGATTCTAATTCATCTGCTACATCCAGGTCAATGCTTCAGCTGGGAAGCCCTGGGACAGCTCACCCGGAGTCTCTAGAATCGGGAAAATCCCTGGGCAGTGCATCCACTCCCAGGTGAGGCTTCAAGTGAGTTCCGGGACTTTGCCAGTTTTATAGTCTGAAACAAACAACTTATCTATCTTAGTTTATACAAGCTTTGTTCATTTTTGTATCTATGTTGACATAAGGGCCGTTGTTCCCAAGGGTCTGCCCTGCCCCAAGGAGCTGGCCAGGCACCCTGTGCAGGGTGAGCCTCAAGACCAAAGACATCCTTTTTATACACTACTTTCACCTGCGTGAGTAATCAACAGTCCTTTAACCCCTAACAAGAAATAGGTGTAGAAGTTATAATCATCCTTCACAGGAGTTGTAAACAACCCTACACCAAGGTCCAAAAACACTAATCTGGGTAGCAAGGGTAGTCTGAACATGGCCTGGACCACCAGGCTCACCTAGGTCCAACTGTGCTAATTGCAGAAATATGGTCAAAGCAGGGTCTACACCTCTCATCTGCTGTGTGACCTTGAGCAAACCGATTCACTTCTTTGTGCCTCATTGACCTTGTAAAATGGTGATTGAGACTGTGAGCCCCAAGTGGGACAGAGACTGTGTCCAACCCAATTGGCTCATATACACCGCAATGCTTAATACATTGTCTGGCATATTGTATGTGCTTAACAAATACCATCATGATTATTACCTACTAACAACCAACTGGTCATCCCTCCTCCCTGGGATTGCCATCATAGAGCGGGCATTCCACACTCTGGGTAGAGGAGAATGTTAGATATGCTTAAAATAATCTCGTCATGCTACAAAAGGCTGCTCCTCAGTGCCAATATTTAGGGAGCTAGGGGTGGCTGTGTTGCTCCACCTTATTCTGTTCTCTCACTGTGGGGAATAGGGGACCACCACTTTCCCCATCTTGCCCCACTAGGGTCAACAGCTGTAGTCTACGAGGTCAACCACTCCTCCTCACCGAGAGATAGTATTCTGCCCCTCTGTCAGCAACTGCACTTGGGGTAGGGGAGGCGGTGCATCACTTGGCATCTGGTGATCTGGGTTTTGTGCCCTAACTTTTCCCCCTGGTAGCAGCTATGGTTGGTTGGTGTCCTAAAGCCATCTACTAATTCCAGGGAAGGCTTGTGATGCCTGTGATGTGCCCACTCAAGAACATGGCAACTTTTCTAAACAAAATGGATCTCAGGTCTGTATCTCGTCAAACTTAGCAAATTTCCACTGGGGGTAGTTGCTTGGCCTCACCCATTTTTTTTTAAATCATTTTTATTGAATGCTCACTATGTGCAGAACACTATACTAAGCACTTGGGAGAGTACAATAAAACATCAGACACATTCCCTGCCCAAAGCAAGCGTACAGCCTACAGTCCGTGCCTCCTATCTCTCCCCACTCCACTCCATACTTCGCTCTGCTGCTCAGATTATTTTTCTAAAAACATTCAATCCATGACTCACCACTCAATAATCTCCAGTGGTTGCCCAACTATCCTTACATCAAAATAGAAACTCCTTACCCTCGTATTCAAAGCACTCTGACATCTTGCCCTCTCCTACTTTACCCCACTAAATTCATATTACAACTTTAGTGCCAGCTTACTCACTGTGCCTGATCTAAAACATGTTGCCACCATCCCTTTTCCCACATCCTCCATCTGGCCAGGAATATAAAAGGACTAGACAACAGTAATATAAATGAATGAGCTACAGTTATAATAAATTACAGGTATTTCCCTCTTTAGCTCAGGAGCCTGGGTGAATATATTACCTTATCTGGACCTTACAGGGTCTGCAGCAGCTGCAATCCAAGATGTCAGCTACATCTGCTGACCAGGAGATAGTGGCATACGGAAACTTCAGACTAATGGTGTCTTGGCCAAACAAAACCTGTAATCCAGGCCTTGAGCCTGTTAAAGTGAGTTATAGGGGAAGATCATGCAGCACCATAATGCGCTGTGTATTTTATTCAGCTATCTCACCAAAACATTTGACTTCAGCAATAGACCTGGGGTCTGGGCTCAAGATAACTGCTATCACATAAATCCGAGCACTTATCCTATCCCCTTTGATTACTGTATCAGCCTTCTTGCTGATCTCCCTGCCTCGTCCTCTCCCCTCTCCAGTCCATACATCACATCATTTTTCTATAAATCTGTCCAGTCCATGTTTCCCTACTTCTCATGAATCTCCAGTGGTTGTCCAGTCACCTCTGTGTCAAATAGAAACTCCTTTTCATTGGCTTTAAAGAACTCAATCACCTTGCCCCTCATTCATCCATTCATTAATCTATTTATTGAGCCGAGCACTGTATTAAGTACTTATGAGGGTACAATACAACAATAAAGCCATATTCCTTGCCTACAATGAGCTTCCTATCTCACCTTGCTACTCTCCTACTACAACCCTGCGTGCACACTTTGCTCCTTTAATAACAACCTTGACCTAGTCTATCTCACCATTGACTTCTCACACACATAGTGTCTCTAACCTGGAATGCCCTCTCTTTTCATGTTTGTTAGACAGTTTCTCTCCCCACCTTCAGAGCCTTATTGAAGGCACATCACCTCTAAGAGGTCTTCATTTCCCAATCCCTTTGAGTTGCCCTGATTTGCTCCCTTTATTCACCACTCCCACAGTTCTTAAGTACATATCCATAATTTGTTTATATTAATGTCTGTCTCTCCCTCTAAACTGTAAACTCCCTGTGGGCAGGAATTGTGTCTCTGTTATTGTTGTGTAATACTCTCCCTAGTGCTCAGTACAGTGTTCTGCACACAGTATGTGATACTAAATGATTGATTGATTGATCACAACAAATGAAATTCAAAAATAGCCAATCCAGAGCCAGAATGCAACACTTACTCATTATCAATCAATCAATCAATCAATTAATCGTATTTATTGAGCGCTTACTATGTGCAGAGCACTGTACTAAGCGCTTGGGAAGTACAAACTGGCAACACATAGAGACAGTCCCTACCCAACAGTGGGCTCACAGTCTAAAAGGGGGAGACAGAGAACAAAACCAAACATACCAACAAAATAAAATAAATAGGATAGAAATGTACAAGTAAAATAAATAAATAAATGAATGAATAGAGTAATAAATATGTACAACCATATATACATATATACAGGTGCTGTGGGGAAGGGAAGGAGGTAAGATGGGGGGATGGAGAGAGGGACGAGGGGGAGAGGAAGGAAGGGGCTCAGTCTGGGAAGGCCTCCTGGAGGAGGTGAGCTCTCAGCAGGGCCTTGAAGGGAGGAAGAGAGCTAGCTTGGCGGATGGGCAGAGGGAGGGCATTCCAGGCCCGGGGGAGGACGTGGGCCAGGGGTCGACAGTGGGACAGGCGAGAACGAGGTACGGTGAGGAGATTAGCGGTGGAGGAGCGGAGGGTGCGGGCTGGGCAGTAGGAGAGAAGAGAGGTGAGGTAGGAGGGGGCGAGGTGATGGACAGCCTTGAAGCCCAGGGTGAGGAGTTTCTGCCTGATGCGCAGATTGATCGGTAGCCATTGGAGGTTTTCGAGGAGGGGAGTAATATGCCCAGAGCGTTTCTGGACAAAGATAATCCGGGCAGCAGCATGAAGTATGGATTGAAGTGGAGAGAGACACGAGGATGGGAGATCAGAGAGAAGGCTGGTGCAGTAGTCCAGACGGGATAGGATGAGAGCTTGAATGAGTAGGGTAGCGGTTTGGATGGAGAGGAAAGGGCGGATCTTGGCAATGTTGCAGAGCTGAGACCGGCAGGTTTTGGTGACGGCTTGGATGTGAGGGGTGAATGAGAGAGCGGAGTCGAGGATGACACCAAGTTTGCGGGCTTGTGAGACGGGAAGGATGGTAGTGCCATCAACAGAGATGGGAAAGTCAGGGAGAGGACAAGGTTTGGGAGGGAAGACAAGGAGCTCAGTCTTCGACATGTTGAGCTTTAGGTGGCGGGCGGACATCCAGATGGAGATGTCCTGAAGGCAGGAGGAGATGCGAGCCTGGAGGGAGGGGGAGAGAGCAGGGGCAGAGATGTAGATCTGGGTGTCATCAGCGTAGAGATGATAGTTGAAGCCGTGGGAGTGAATGAGGTCACCAAGGGAGTGAGTGTAGATTGAGAACAGAAGGAGACCAAACACTGAACCTTGGGGAAACCCCACAGTAAAGGGATGGGAGGGGGAGGAGGAACCTGCAAAAGAGACTGAGAAAGAACGACCGGAGAGATAAGAGGAGAACCAGGAGAGGACGGAGTCTGTGAAGCCAAGGTCAGATAGCGTGTTGAGGAGAAGGGGGTGGTCCACAGTGTCAAAGGCAGCTGAGAGGTCGAAGAGGATTAGGACAGAGTAGGAGCCGTTGGATTTGGGAAGCAGGAGGTCATTGGTGACCTTTGAGAGGGCAGTTTCCGTGGAATGAAGGGGACGGAAGCCAGACTGGAGGGGTTCGAGGAGAGAGTTGTTGTTGAGGAATTCTAGGCAGCGCGTGCAGACAACTCGTTCAAGGAGTTTGGAAAGGAATGGTAGGAGGGATATGGGGCGATAAGTAGAAGGTGAGGTGGGGTCAAGAGAGGGTTTTTTTAGGATGGGAGAGACATGGGCATGTTTGAAGGCAGAGGGGAAGGAACCAGTGGAGAGTGAGTGGTTGAAGATGGAAGTTAAGGAGGGGAGAAGGGATGGAGCGAGAGATTTCATAAGATCAATCAATCAATCAATCGTATTTATTGAGCGCTTACTATGTGCAGAGCACTGTACTAAGCGCTTGGCACTCTACTAAGCGCTTAGCACTGTACTAAGATGAGAGGGGAGAAGGGACGGAGCGAGAGATTTCATGTGATGAGGAAATGGGTTCAGAAGCACAGGTGGCCGGAGTAGCACTTGAGAGAAGGGAGGAGAGTTCCTCGGAGGATACCGCTGGGAAGGATGGGAGAGTAGCAGAGAGTGTTGAGAGCCGGGGGGTTGGAGAAAGGGGGGAAGAGACTTTGGGGAGGTCGGACCTGATGGATTTAATTTTGTTAATGAAGTAGGAGGCCAGATCGTTGTGGGTGAGGGAAGGAGGAGGGGGAGGAACCGGGGGCCTGAGAAGGGAGTTGAATGTACGGAAGAGCTGGCGGGGGTGATGGGCATGGGTGTCAATAAGGGAGGAGAAATAGTTTTGTCTGGCAGAAGAGAGGGCTGAGTTAAGGCAGGAAAGGATAAACTTGAAGTGAACGAGGTTGGCATGGTGTTTAGACTTTCGCCAGCAGCGTTCGGCAGCTCGAGCATAAGAGCGAAGGAGGCGGACAGTGGCAGTGATCCAGGGCTGTGGGTTAGTGGTGCGAGAGCGGCGAAGGGAAAGGGGAGCGAGTGAGTCTAGCTGAGTAGAAAGGGTAGACTTGAGAGCAGTAATCTGATCATCAAGACTGGGTAGAGAGGAGAGGGCGGGGAGGTGGGGTGTGAGGCGCTCCGAAAGATGGGTGGGGTCCAGAGAGCGGAGATCTCTGTGAGGGAGTAATACGGATTTACAGGGGGAAGGGGTGTGAGAGAGGAGGCAGGTGAGAAGATTATGATCAGAGAGAGGGATTTCAGAGTTGGTGAGGGTGGACACAGTGCAGCGGTAGGAGATGATGAGGTCGAGGGTATGACCAAGTTGGTGAGTGGGTGAGGTGGGGTGGAGGAAGAGGTTGGCAGCGTCAAGGAGAGATAGAAGGTGGGCGGCAGAGGAGTCGTTAGGGATATCCATGTGGATATTGAAGTCTCTGAGGATCAGAGTGGGCATGGAGAAGGAGAGAAGGAAGGTGAGGAAGGGGTCAAAGTCGTTAAAGAAGTTGGAAGTGGGGCCGGGAGGGCGGTAGATGACGGCTACAAGAATCTGGAGGGGGTGGTAGAGGCAAATAATGTGGGCTTCAAAGGAAAGGAAGGAAAGGGAAGGGGGAGGAGGGATAGTGTGAAAGCGACATTGAGGGGCGAGAAGGAAATCGACACCTCCTCCTTTTCCGGTGAGTCTGGGGGAGTGGGAGAAGAAGAGGCCTGCACTGCAGAGAGCAGCAGAAGAGACCGTGTTGTCCAGAGACAGACATGTTTCAGTTAGGGCGAGGAGAAGTAGAGAACTGGCAAGGAAAAGGTCCAGGATGAAAGGGATCTTACTTAAAACGGAGCGGGGGTTCCAAGATTATGACATCTTGTCTTGTCCTGTGCTGTCGAGTCATCTCTGACCCCTAGCAACACCATGGACACATCTTTCCCAAAACACCCCACCTCCATCTGCCATCATTCTGGTAGTGGATCCATAGAGTTTTCCTGGTAAAAATATGGAATTGGTTTACCATTGCCTCCTTCCATGCAGTAAACCTGAGTTTTCTGCCTTGACTCTCTCCATGCCGCTGCTGCCCAGCACAGTTTTGACTTGTAGAAGATTGCCTTCCACTCGCTAGCCATTGGCCAAGCTAGGAATGGAATGAGTATTCCTCTGCATGACTCTCCCTCCCATAGTCAAGCCTGATGGAAACTCTCCAGGTGCTATTCTGAGTTGGTCATTACAACATAGTTGTGTCAAAATAATGTGAGGAGAATGGATGATGGAAAACCCAAGTCCTATTATATTGTGGGCTGAAAGAGGGAGTCTGGGGGAGAGACTGCAGAAGAAATATGTATGAATCATATTAAAGTGTCATTTCAAGTAATGAGGCTTGGAAGACTGTGGAACCATGAGAGAAACAAACAGATCCAGCTGGGGTCAGGAAATTTGGAATGAATTCCTCTTTTAAAAGAAAGGCTTTGGGGAAAAAAAATGTGGTCTCCAGGTGTATCATTGCAAATTACCCTGCTTAGATAAACTACATGTGTATAGCGAAAAAGGAATTGTTCATCACACATTGACCTTATCACTATAGATGAAATATATAACTAGAAGTGTCAGCCAGTAGTATTTGAGCATTTACAGTGGGAAGAGCGTCATACTAAGTGCTTTGGAAAGTACTACAGAACCAATCCAAATTTCTACTACTCCA
Source organism: Tachyglossus aculeatus (assembly GCF_015852505.1). NCBI lineage: Eukaryota > Metazoa > Chordata > Mammalia > Monotremata > Tachyglossidae > Tachyglossus > Tachyglossus aculeatus. The sequence continues at coordinate 80,604,551 of NC_052066.1, read as the reverse complement.
TTTTAACTACTATAACATTAATCCAAGCATTTATTCATTTATTCTTTGTCCTATCTGATCTTGAGTACTGTTAGCTGCCTTGCTAACCACCCTGCCTCTTGTTTCTCCCCAATCCAGTCCATACATCACTCTGCTGCTCTGATCATTTTTCTAAAAAGTTCAATCCATGTCTCAACACTCAAGAATCTCCAGTCATTGCCCAACCATCTTTATATCAAATAGAAACTCCTTACCACCAACTTCAAAGCACTCAATCATCTTTCTCTCTCCTACCTTACCCCACTGAATTCACATTAAAGCTTTAGTGCCAGCTTACTCACTGTGCTCTGATCTTATACATGTTGGCACCATCATCCCACATCCTCCCTCTGGCCTGGAACTCCTTCCCCCTCCAATTATGCCAGACCACCTTTCTCACCAACTTTAAATCCCTATTAAAGTCACATATCCTCCAAGAGGCCTCCCCCAATTAAGCCTTCTTTTCCCTGGCTTTCTCTTCCTTCTGTATTGTGTATGCACTTGTATCTGTGACCTTTGGGCACTTGATATTCACCAGGTCATCAGCCCCACAGCACTTACATACATAACTCTAAATGATGTAAATTTTTTATGTTAATGTCTGTATTCCTCTTTAGACTTTCCACTAATTGTGGGAAGGGAATATGTCTACCAACTCTGTTGTGTGATATACTCCAAATGCTTAGTACAGTGCTCTGCACATGGTAAGCATTTAATAATTACCAATGATGATGACGAAGACTTGGTAGTCACATTCCCTGCATACTAGGAGCTTGCAATCTACAGGAGGAGACAGACTTTAAAATAGATTAAGGATAGGAGAAATAGTAGTGCATAAGTCTATTTACGTAAGTATTGTAGGGCTGGGGCAAGTATCAAAGTGCTAGAGGGGTACATACCCAAGTTCATAATCGATAAAAAGGGGAAATATAGGCCTTAACCTGGGACGACCTCTGGCAAGAGATGATTATAGGAGAGTTTTGAAGGTGGGGAGAATGATGGAATATCAGGTATGAAGAGGGATAAAATTCTAATCTGAAGGGAGAACATGGGCAAAGGGTTGATGGTGGGATAGCTGAGATTGTTGTACAAAGTGTAGGTTGGTGTTAGAAGAGGGGAGTGTGTGTTTTAGGTTTTAATGGGAAATCAGTGAGGTTAGGTAGAAGGGGAAGAGCTGATTGTCTTAGAACTGATGGTGAGGAGTTTCTGTTGGATGACGTTGTAGTTGGGCAACTGTTGGAGATTCTTGAGGAATGGGGAGATATCAACAGAATATTCTTTCAGAAAAAAGACCCAGGCAGCAAAATGAAGTATGGATTGGAGAGAAGAGAGATGGGTTGTAGGGATGTCAGTGAAGAAGCTGATGCAATAGTTAAGGTGGGAAATGTTGAGTGCTTGGATGAACGTTGTTGCAGCTTGGATAGAGAGGAAAGGGCAGATTCTATAGATTTTGTGAAGGTAGAACCCACAGGATTTTGCGAGAGTTTGAATGTGAGGGCTGAGTAAGAAAGATGAGTTGAGGATAATGCCAAGGACATGGGCTTGTGAGGCAGGGGTGGTAGTGGTGCTGTCTACAGTGATTGCAGAGTTGGGGGAAGATAGGTCTTTAGTTGGAAGATGAAGAGTTCTGTTTTGGATGTGTTATGTTTCAAATATTGGTGTGCCATCCACGTGGAGACGTCTTGAAGGGAGGAGGAAGTGTGAGATGGCAGAGAAGGAGAGAGTGGTCAGGGCTGAACAGGTAGATTTGGGAATTCATTCATTCATTCATTCAATCGTATTTATGGAGAGCTTACTGTGTGCAGAGCACTGTACTAAGCACTTGGGAAGTACAAGTTGGCAACATATAGAGACAGTCCCTACCCAACAGTGGGCTCATAGTCTAGAAGGGGGAGACAGAGAACAAAACAAAACATATTAACAAAGTAAAATGATTAGAATAAATATGTACAAACAGAATAAATAAATAAGTGGAATTATCCACATAGGGATAGTAGTTGAAGCCATGGAAATGAATAGGTTTTCCAAGGAGGTGAGTGTAGATGGAAAAGCTACATGTAGCTCTCTTCCTCCCTTCAAGGCCCTACTGAGAGCTCACCTCCTCCAATAGGCCTTCCCACACTGAGCCCCCTCCTTCCTTTCCCCTTCATCCCCCTCTCCATCCTCCCCATCTTACCTCCTTCCCTTCCCCACAGCACCTGTATATATGTATATATGTTTGTACATATTTATTACTCTATTTATTTATTTATTTTACTTGTACATATCTATTCTATTTATTTTATTTTGTTAATATGTTTGGTTTGGTTTTCTGTCTCCCCCTTCTAGACTGTGAGCCCACTGTTGGGTAGGGACTGTCTCTATATGTTGCCAACTTGTACTTCCCAAGTGCTTAGTACAGTGCTCTGCACACAGTAAGCATTCAATAAATATGATTGATTGATTAATTAAAATAGAAGGGAACCTACAACTGAGCCTTGAGGTTCTGTCACAAATAGAGTGTGGGAAACAGAGAAGGAACCTGCAAAAGAGACTGAGAAGTAGTGGTCAGAGGGCTACGAGAGTGGTCAGAAGCATAGGAGAGCCAGGAATTGACAGTTTCAGTGAAGCTAAGGTAAGATGATAGTTCCAGGAGAAGGAGTGGTCTACAGCATCAAAGGCAGCAGAAAAGTAGATAGGTATTAGGCTACTAGGGATTTTGTGTTTTTCATTTTTGGTTCTGAGATTCAACTCCCATCACTGAGTTCCCCTGGTACCACACTAGACACAGAGCTGAGTATGAAACCTAAAGGATCAGAACAAATTGGAGAGCCAAGCTATCCCAGAGAAATTATTTTTAAGTTTGAACCAGTCTGGACCATCTGGTCTTCTTTATAATGAAGATCATCACATTTGAGTGTCTACTGAGTGCAGTGCTTGGCACTTAGTAAGTGCTCAACAAATACCATTATTATTATTATTATTATTATTATTATTACTAAGGGCTAGGGAATGTATAATAAAAATAGAAGACATTATCCTGTTTTCAAGTAGCTTACAACCTAATAACTATTGAAGGGGATTGCAGCGAATAGAAATCAAACAAATCAATTTTAATGCAGACAAAATAGTGATCTTTAGCTGTTAATGTATCAAAATGATAAAATATCTTAAATGCAGTAAAGCAAATTAATATTCCTGAGCCTCAGGAGTCATCATCTAGAAAATTCCCATTGGTGCAACATTTCCACTGTTAACTGCTTTCTAATGCTTGCATAGTTTTTCTTTTGGAAGAAACAATTAAGGATTTTTATAGCCTTCAGCTTTGTTTCCCCCCAGCTTATTCTTTCCATCTCTTTGCCCATTCCAAGAATCTCAAGGAAATACCCAGCATCTGGAGAGGCATTTGATAAGGACCTGTGTAGTTACTGTCAATTAGGTGGGGTGGTCAACCTGAGTCAGTCAGGAAGCACGTCCAAAGACACAATTTCATTGATATCAATATTCCTTGTATAAATGCAGAGTGAGACTATTCAATCCTCCCATGCTGAATTCCAATAAACAGAACTAGCATCTGGGCCACTAAGGATTTTTCAACTGCTCATTAGTTTTTCCCTGTGAAGAAATGGCCAGTATATATCCACATAGCAGGTTGCTCTGCATTTGTCTACCCTATCAAGTGTTTGTGGACTAACCCCTTTTATTCCTTGTTCACTCTCAGTGTCCTTTGTACAAAACCACATATCAAACTTGAGCTTCTGATGAAGTTTTTTTTCATTAAAGAATGCAGAGATAAACTTTCATGGAGAGAGGTTTTGTGGGGTAGGGGGAAGGGAGAGATTCCTTTTTCCCCCAGGGTGAATCAAAAGTGAGCAATTTTCCTATGGATGGAGTATGGAGCATCAGAGCAGTGTTTGTATTCATAATAATTCTGCAAAAATAAATAATTGTGGCATTTGTTAAGCACTTACTATGTGTGAGGCACTATACTAAGTGCTGCGGTGGATACAACCAAATCGAGTTGGATGCATTCCCTGTCCTAAACAGGACTCTCACTCTCAATCCCCATTTTACAGATGAGATAACTGAGGCACAGAGAGGTTAAGTGACTTGCCCAAGGTCACACAGCAGAAGCAGCGTGGCTCAATGGGAAGAGCCCGGGCTTGGGAGTTAGAGGTCATGGGTCCTAATCCTGACTCCGCCACTTGTTAGCTGTGTGACTTTGGGCAAGTCACTTCACTTCTCTGTGCCTCAGTTACCTCATCTGTAAAATGGGGATTAAGACTGTGAGCCCCACATGGGACAACCTGATCACATTGTATCTCCCCCAGCGCTTAGAACAGTGCTTTGCACATAGTAGGCACTTAACAAATACCATCATCACTATTATCCTTATTATTAAGTGACTGGAAAAAAAAAGTCAACAGGAAGTAGAATTCAGTATTTTTAATACCTTTAGAAGATATTTTAGAATCAGATGTACACAGCCATTTTGTGCAATTTTCCAGAATATGTAGAAATGCCAGTAGCCTAGTAGCCTGACTTCCCTGCCTCAGGCTCAGGGTAGCCCAACTCAAAGTACAAGAAGCCAATAGTTAGAAGTCCACGGGCCCTTGCCTAGTGGTGATAGATAATTCACAGAGGCCCAGTTTGGACACTATTTCCAAGATCCCTCAGATGATTTTTTTAACCAAGAGGTTTTTGAAGTTGAATCATCCCGTGCGGAGCCATTTTGTACCTGCCTCACTAATGACAGGGCCAAGGCCAATTGTTGGCAGCCCTCCTATGAACCAAGTCTGAAATGCCTCCCAGGGGATTATTCTCAAGGTGTTTGCAAAGGTTTGATGGGATAAACTGCACCGGTTTGCAAGCTTGGGATCTGATGGGTCCTTTTGTGCAGTGTAATTCTTTTAAGAGGTGATTTGTGCACCACAAATGAAAGGACAAAGACTTTCATTTCTTTTAGAGTCACAGAACAGTCTTTCTTCTCTGTAATATTCTTGTTCAATCTGCGGCATTTATTGAGAGCTTACTCTGTGCCGAGCACTGTACTAAATGGTTGGCAGAGTATAATAAAACAGAGTTGGTAGACACATTCCCTCGTCTGCAAGGAGCTTTCAGCCTGGAAGGGGAGGCAGAGAGACAGATGTTAATATAAATGAATAAGTTGCAGATATGTGCATTTGAAAATTACTCTGTACCTCATATTTTCTTTATATGCTATACATAATGCATGAGTGAATGTGGATTCATGTACAGTGTTGTTAAATAACTTAGTGAAAAGAAGATGGCATGACACGTCTACCAGCAGAGACTGTAAGACCCTTGCTAAACTCTAAGATCCTTAGTAATAATTACGGTGTTTGTTAAGCACTTACTATGTGCCAAGCACTGTTCGAAGCACTGGAGTAGATACAAGGTAACCAAGTTGGACACAGTCCCTGTCCCACATGGGGCTCACAGTCTCAATCCTCATTTTGCAGATGAGGTAACTGAGGCACTGAAAAGTGAAGAAGCACTGTATTAAGCCTTGGAAAGTTCAGTTCAGCAATAAAGAGAGATAATCCCTGCCCACAGTGGGCTTACAGTCTAGAAGGGGGAAGACAGACATCAAAACAAGTAAACAGGCCTCAATATAAATAAATAGAATAATAGATATATACACATCAAAATAAGTAAACAGTCATTAATATTAACAAACAAAATTAAAGACATGTAGATATATACACAAATGCTGTGGGGTGGAGCGAGAAGGAGAGAGCAAAGGGAATGAGTGAGGGTGATGCAGAAGCGGGGGAGCTGGGGAAAAGGGGGCTTGATCTGGGAAGGCCTCTTGGAGGAGGTGAGCCTTCAGTAGGGCTTTGAAGGGGGGAAGTGTGATTGGCGGGTTTGAGGAGGGAAAGCTTTCCAGGCCAGAGGTAGGAACGTGGGCCAGGGGTCGACGGTGGGACAGGAGAGAATGAGGTCCAGTGAGGACCTTAGTGGCAGAGGAGCAGAGTGTGCAGGCTGGGCTGTAGACGGAGAGAAGGGAGGTGAGGTAGGAGGGGGCAAGGTGATGGAGAGCCTTGAAGCCGAGAGTGAGGTGCTTTTGTTTGATAAGGATGTTGATAGACAACCACTGGTGATTTTTAAGGAGGGCGGTGACATGCCCAGAACCTTTCTTTAGAAAGATAATCTGGGCAGGACAGTGAAGTATGGATTTAAATGGGGAGAGACAGGAGGTTGGAAAGTCAGAAAGGAGGCTGATGCAGTAATCCAGTCGGGATAGGATGAGTGATTGTTCTAATGTGATAGCAGTTTGGATCGAGAGGAAAGGGCAGATCTTGGTGATGTTATGAAGGTGAGACCAGCAGGTTGCAGAACAAAGTGTTTTTAATCTTGAAACATATTTATCTCCTAATGTTAATGAGTTAGAGAAGGCAGCATGGCTCAGTGGAAAGAGCACGGGCTTTGGAGTCAGGCCATAGGTTCAAATTCCAGCTCTGCCAATTTTTGCTGTGTGACTTTGGACAAGTCACTTAACTTCTCTGTGCTTCAGTTACCTCATCTGTAAAACGGGGATTAATACTGTGAGCCCTCCGTGGGACCACCTGATCACCTTGTAACCTCCCCAGCGCTTAGAACAATGCTTCGCACATAGTAAGCGCTTAATAAATGCCATCATTATTATTATTTTACATTATCAGAAGAGGTAAGAGATTGTATTGTCAGACTTTCATTCTATATATTCATTCTCATGGGACTATTTTCTTCCTGGTATAATGCCCAATATCTATCCCAATTGTTAACAATCCCAAGAAGGTATTCATTCCTATTTTAGGTAGGTTGAGTTAACTTGATATTGCTATGTGTTTGGAGAATGTGAAAAAGAGATCAGAAATATCTTAGAATTTTTCAAAGTGTATATTGGTTTTTAATATACACTAGAGATTTAGGTAATTGAAAATGATTAGATTTTGTAGTGATTAGTAATGAAAACAAGGTTGGAAAAACTTTCTCAAATGATTATTCTCAAAGGGTGACAAATTGGGAGTCAAATTCTCTTCAATAATTCTTGCTTCCCAATCATATTTTTCTTTCTTTATGATTATATTGATGTTTGGTGTGCATGGATGCTTTTCTCTCACATTGATGTCACTTAAAAGTTAACTGTTATGAATTATTAGGGTACTGCACTCTAAATGTCTATTCAAATCCAGTACATATTTTTCAGTGTAGACATCAGTAATACTAATTCATTTTATATATGTGGTTTTGTTGGCAAATATATTTTTAAAAGTTGATTTTTTTCTACCTGATCCAATATTTTAAATAGCTGTTCATAAAATGATAGATATATTGATCAACCTTGGTGAGGATGTGAATTATTTGTGTCAGATTTTAAATGTACAAAAAGTATTTTTCTTCAAGTGTTTTCTAATGACAAATCTTGCAAAGAAAATATCAAGAACAAAAGGTTAGTTCTGATTCTATAGACATGGTTAGCATTGCAAGTAGATTGACCTCCTGCATTGCATAGTGATGAGAAGGGAACTTGTTGGGAACTCAAGCTGCTGAAGATAATCCTTTTCACAAATAACTATTTCAATAGGTCACATATTCAAATAGTATTACTACCCCAGAATCAGTTTTTTCCTAAAGATATTTATGGAAATGTCATTAATCCATGCTATAACAGATTACATAGCAGTAGCAATATTTTAATTGTACCTCAGAAATCAAAAACTATATAAATCTTTCATCAAGATCATGCAAAACAAATGCTTCCCTCAAAAATATGTGTTGACTGAAAAGAGAAGCAATATGGGATGACTTAAGTAGTGAAGTCTAGCTATGCTATAGCTATAATTCTATTTATTCTGACAGTTTTGACACCTATCTACATGTTTTGTTTTGTTGTCTGTCTCCCCCTTCTAGACTGTGAGCCTGTAGTTGGGTAGGGACCATCTCTATATGTTGCCGACTTGTACTTCCCAAGCGCTTAGTACAGTGCTCTGCACACAGTAAGCACTCAATAAATATGATTGAATGAATGAAAAGTCTAGCACCCAGTATATTCAAGACAATTTTTGTCCTAAATCTTGAGTATGCTAATTTTTTTGCAAAACTACTAGGATGGTTTATTCCACATAACTTTCCTATAAATTGCAATTCTAGTCATGCACAATAGATGACTAGATTTTCCATTGAAAGTATAATCAACTCTATTTACAATTTCAGAAAGAATTTACAAGTATAATGATCCTAATTATTCATGATAAAATAACAAACTCCATTCAGGAAGCCAGGGCTTCACAATCCAAGCAAAAACCATAGCAAAGTGTTGAGATTAATATCCAGAAAATAAAGGCAAAATTCTGCCTTTTCCATTAAACTAGACTGTGAGCCCATTGTTGGGGAAGGGCCGTCTCTGTATGTTGCCGATTTGTGCTTCCCAAGTGCTTAGTACAGTGTTCTGCACACAGTAAGTGCTCAATACATATGATTGAATTAATTAATTAATTAAACAAATGATATTCAGGCAAATTAAAGACTCACATAGATTAAGCATGCTATGAAAATGGCGGGTCCAGAGGAGAAAATGTGGCTCTTTCTTGCTTGAGCTAAGGATGAATCACAGACCTGAAATTGAACACTGCAAAATGAATTTGGTTAGAATCAAGATCAGTGTCTGATAATACAGAATGAGTAGCAATGACAAAAAGCCAAGACAAAGATGACCAAGCTAAACTGGGCAGGCCAGAGGACAGCTGTGGTCACAAAGTCATTTCTTCTGGGAAACCTTTTCAGATTAATCCTTTCCTGACTTTCCTTCCACTCATTCCTGGAAACCTTTGGCATTTAAGTATATCTACAAATTACATTTTTTCTCTTGGAAATTCTTATCAAATAAAATAAGATTGATTTGATTCTTTTTTATGTTCAATTCTGTAAATCCATTGGATTTAAGTGCCTACAATGTGTAGACAATTAAGTTATTGAATACTATTAAAAAAGTATTTGGCCTAACTACCATGTACACACTATCTAGGCAGCACACAGACAAATGATGCAATAATAAATAAAGGTCAAGAATACTGAATCAAGAAGGCCAGTACCTCATCTGGAAGACTGTTTAACAGATTGTGGCATCAGCATATCTGGCTCCAGAGCAAACTAAAGGTCATCAGAGCCACCATTGTATTTTAGACTTTCCACAATACCTATGCTTGCTTTTAACAACAGTGGTATTAGTTAAGCACACACTCTGTGCCAAATAGGGAACTAAGTCTTGGAGTAGAAAAAAGTAATCAGTCTAAGCGTGAAGGAGGCCGGGTACTGAATCTCTATTTTACAGATGAGGAAAATGAGGTACAGAGGCATTAAGTGACTTGCTCAAGATCAGACAGACCCTAGAGCTCACACTGGTTTTCTTTTCTCTTGCGTCAACTCAATCAATCAATCAATCAATCAATCGTATTTATTGAGTGCTTACTATGTGCAGAGCACTGTACTAAGCATACTCAACCAGTACTCTTCCCAAGTAAACATGTTAACAAGTAAATTCTGTTTGCTTGCCTCTCCCATTGTCCATGCCTTTCCTCTTGCATGAAACTCCCTCTAATCTCAAATCAAGGGACTGTGATCCATCTCACTTTCAAAGTCCTCCTATAAAGGCACTTATATTGTATCAAGTGCTGGGGAAATTCAGAATAAAAAGTGCTGCTACTCCTACTACCTGATTCATATCCTATTTACTATCTTAGAACTCACATGGTTCATTAGTCATTTAATTTCCTGCTCTTTAATGGTATTTATTAAGCACTTACTTTGCACCAACGTCTGCGCTGGTGCTAGGGAACATATGATAGATTGGGCAAAGTCCCTGTCCCACTTAAAGCTTTTTTAAATTGGAGGAAATGAAATGTAATCCCTAGTTTACAGGTGAGGAAACAGAGGCACAGGGAAATTAAATGACTTGCCAAAAGTCACACAACAAGCAAGCAGTAGAGCCGGGATTATAACCCTGGTCCTCTGTTTCCCAAACCTGTGCTCTTCCACTGGGCCGTGCTTTTGTCATTTGTAGCTAAGCTTTTATTCTTTTAAATAATATATGTTTACAGTTTGTGTCTGTATTTCTTGCTTTGATTGCATAATACATGCAAACAGGAACCATGTGCTTATTTTTACTGAATTTTCCCAAACATCGAGTACAGTGCTCTGCTCATAAAAATAATATATGAGTAATGAATGTTGATTATTTTATGACTTTCACATCTGGGAGGATGTCAGAGCATATCTAGTAATTGCTTTTAAAAAAAGATGCCAACATTGAGATTTTAAAGGATTTGGGTTTGTCTTAGAAACCACTACACTAAAAGATTGAACCGTTGGGTTAGAATCAGGAATTGAATGATCTGACTGATATTTTTTCATTACCAGCCTGGTTCTTGGTACCATAGTAGAAAAATCATGTTTATCAATATCTGTCTTTGATAGTATAGCTTTTTTTCCTTATCCAAAGGAATCCTAATTCCCATGAAAATCAGTAGTTTGTATTAAAATCTGAATTAAATTTTATCCAATTTCTACTCTTTAAAAAATATTAGAAATGTTTAATTTGTAATTAAGATCTTCTACTTTAAAAACTAAATTTATATAAATTGATAAATCAGTCCTCTTCCTCAATATTTTCACAGTTGGTAAGTAATTTTAGGACATTTTTGAAATAAACTGTTGAATAGACTATTGATAACCTGATAATAGAATACAAATGTATCTAAGTGTGTGTTCAGAATCAATCCAAAAGGCTTGGCCATTTAAAAAAAAATGCAGTGATTTTTCTGCCTGGGTGTTTGCCTCCCGACTCAGGGAACATTCTAGAGTTTCTTTGAGTACTGACATTCCAGGACAAAATTTTCCCATCGTATATACATATCATCATCTCATCAATATACAATGCTCATCTCAAAACTAAGACTTGGTATTGCTACCTTTTTTGGGTTGATGTTAGAGCTTACTTTTCTAAATTAAGCAAAGTTATTTGTAATATTACTTTTCCAAGCAAAATTGTGTTCATATAACTAAATTACTCTTTCAGCAGCTGCAAATGAGACAAATGACTCTTTGGTAAATAGTATTTCTGAAGAAACGCATCATTCCAATGTGCCTATATCATGTGAATTTCCATAGTCAAATCAAAATTTGAAGTATTTGAAATCCATTCTTGATGTAAAACCCCTATTTACCTATCATAGATTTTCTTAATCCTTCAAAATCCATATTCTTTGTATTAAGTATTCTTCTGGTGGAGTTTGATTTTCATTCATTTGTATCTATTGAGAGCCTGTGGTGTGAAAAGCACTGAAACTGAGGGCATTTCGAGGGTAACTTTCTAATAAGATAAATTTACCTGAAAAGGACAGAAGATAAAATGTATCAAAAATGTACCTTCCCTATACACTCCATATATCAGAGTACAGAAAAATGCAAAAATTAAGAAATTATGATTTTCTAAATATATTTTGCTCTTACTGAATGGAACTGAAAGCTGTGTCACCTTATGAGCAGCCAAGTGCCTCTCTAATGAATTCCTTATTAAGGAACCACACTATGAATTAAAATTGAGGTTAGCAGCATTACCTGTGGATTTATTGGCTCCCTCAGCTCTTGGGTCAGACATTTAATGTGATTTTGATGCAAGGGTCTATGTTTAATTTATTTTGGTGATAAGATATATTGAGGTTTCTCCCACCAGAGCCTAAACTATTGTAAAAATTTAGAAGCTTGATTCTGTGGGGGCCCAAGAATTGAATTGAAATAATAAATTAATGATTAAATTCTGAAATAACACTGAAGCAAAGAGAAGTATAATAATCTTCACAAAGCTGTTTTAATGAAAAAATATTGAAAAGTGAAGCTTTGGGGAGTAGAGGGAGGACGAAAAATAAGTAAAGAGTAAAATGCATAATGACATACTGTACTCAAAGAAGGAGGAGATCAGTCAGGCAATGGTACTGAGTGTTTACTGTGTGCGGAGCACTGTACAAGCGCTTGGGAGTGTACAATATAACGATATAACAGACACATTCTCTGCCTACACTGAGCTTACAGTCTAGGGAGGAGACAGACATCAATATAAATGAATAAATAACAGAAATTTATAAGTGCTGTGGGCTGCAAGGGGAGAAAAACAAAGGGAGCAAGTCAGGGAGATGTAAAAGGGAGTTGAAGAAAAGGAAAATATGGCCTAGGGAAGGCCTCTTGGAGGAGATGTGTCTACAGTAAGGTTTTGAAGGTGGGGAGTGTAGAGATCTATGACCCTTGACTCAGAAGTCACATGGTCTGGTGGAAAGAATGGAAATGGAAATAGGGATATCCAAATTCTAGTCCCAGCCGGCCCACAGTGTGACCTTGGGCAAATCAAGCCGCTCTGTGCCTCAGTTTCTTCATATGTAAAACGGGGATCAAATTCCTAGTTTTTTACTTTCCCTGTCCTCCTGCACTTCTCATCTAAACCTAAACTAATCCTGGCTTCCTTGTAGATCCATTAAATCTCCACCCCTGTGGCTCCCCTATAGTCCCACTTCAGGCTATAGCCCCCATGGCTTACTTATATGCCCATCTTCTGCATTAGGATGGGCTCATGTCCTGTACTCTGAATTCCTTTCACACAGGTTTGTTTTGTTTTGTTCTGTTTTTAAACAAATCTTGTTGAACCACAACAGCCCTATTCTCCTCTCTTCTGCCTCGTTTCCTTGGAGCCTGTACTACTTTTTTTTGGACTGTATTCATTGAACTCTTACTGTGTGCAAAGCACTGTACTAAGAGCTTACTACTCGGAAGGAGCATAGCTTAGTGGATAGAGCATGGCCCTGAGACTCAGAAGGACCTGAGTTCTAATCCTGGCTCAACCACTTGTCTGCTGTGTGACCTTGGGCAAGTCATTTCACTTTTCTGGCCTCAGTTCCCTCATCTGTAAATGAGAATTAAGACTGTGAACCTCATGTGGGATGAGGACTGTGCCCAACCTAATTAGCTCGTATCTACCCCAGTGCTGGACACATAGTAAGCACTTAACAAATGCATCATGATTCTTGCTGACTTGTACTTCCCAAGCGCTTAGTACAGTGCTCTGCACACAGTAAGTGCTCAATAAATATGATTGAATGAATGAATGAATGGAACCCCAAAGTCGCGGGATGTCATGAAAGGAGGGCATGAAGAAGAAGCTAGAGAGAGGATTCCTGCCACCCTATTTGCTCCACTCTATTTCCTTCATGTCCCCACCACCAGGTAGCTTTGGAGTTCCTGGCTGATATTAATAGTAATAACATATCATTATTATTATTATTATCATTATTATATTTTCAGGGAAGGGACAGGGAAGCTGTGGTAGGAAAGGGCTTGAGAATAAAACCAAAACATGGCATATGGGTTTGAGATTGTAGGGAAAAATTGAGGGCTGAGGTTAAAGAGAGAGAGGTGAGTGTATTCACAAAAATGGGAAGAGGTAGAAATGAGGAAAAAATTAGCAAAATAGTTGAGGTGGATACACAAAACAGGGGCAAATGGATTCTGGGAAGGGTGGATCCTCAGTCTCTTTCTGGTGATGAGGAAGAGGTAGAAGGTCTGAACAGTTGCCATAAATAATAATTAATATGTGGACCTATATACAGATATAGATAGATGGTAGATAGATAGATGGATGATAGATAGATAGATAGATAGATAGATAGATAAATAGATAGATAGATAGATGAATATATGAACAATTTAAAGGATGTGTTTGTTTTCCACCCTGGAAGGTTCCTCCATCATGGTGTTGTGGGTTGGCAATCTTTCAGCCTACAGAGAGACAAGCCAGGTCCTTATATTCCAGGCATAATAATAGTAATAATCATGGTATTTGTTAAGTGTTTACTATGCATCAGGCACTATACTAAGCTTTGTGGTAGATATGAGATAATAGGATTAGACACAATCCCTGTCCCACATAGGGCTCCCAGTCTCAATCCCTGTTTTACAGATGAGATAACTGAGGCACAGAGAAGCTAAGTAACTTGCCCAGGATCACACAGCAGACAAATGGTGAAGCCAGTATTAGAACCCAGGTCCTCCTGACTCCAGGCCCTTACTCTATCCACGAAGCCACGCTGCTTCTCTAGCTTGCCTCCAGGCTTATTTGGGAGGACTGTGCCAAGGGTGTTTCAAAGCTTTTCTGTGATTCTGTGTTATCCGTCAACTTGTTCATAAACCCTAAAAATGAGCTTAGAGTTTTGAGAGATGGGGAGAGCATAGAAGACTCTAGGGTGGCCGTGCTTCAAGGTGAGTAGGCCACAGACCTGCACCCCAGATCAAATGATGCCAATTCCTTGGCCCCACTACTCCTGAATACCCCTTGAGGGAATGGGATACGCTGGGAGTCCAAAGTTCCCAGTATGAGGTACTGGAGGGAGGCTACCCCCAACCCCTGGGTGGCCCAGTCCAGCTGGAGAAAGTTGTCACCCTTCTGTTAGTCATTCATTCTAGATCACTACCAGAGTCAGGATTGACCAGGTCTTCCCTAACCCCTCTTTTTCAGTCCTGAGCACCAGAGACTAGTCCCCAGGGCTCCAGCTTAGGCAAACCAAAACCACAGGGCCGCCACCAACTCTCGGGTCCCTGCCGGAGTCAGGGTAGAGACCACGTTCTTCCCTCCATCATTGACTGTAAGTCCAACTTCAAGACTGTAGGCCCATTGTGAGCAGGAATTGTCTCTATTGCTGAATTGTACTTTCCTAGCGCTTAGTACAGTGCTCTTCACACAGTAATTGCTCAATAAACATGACTGAATGAATGAATGAATCCCCCTTGAGTGCTCCTGGGAGGCTCACGACCCCAAGACCCAGCTGCTTGAATGGGGGAGGAAAAATTGAGTTGGTTCTGTGTCAGCTCCTTGAGAGGGTCATACTCACCCAGGACATTCCCCTGCAAAACCCCTGGTCTCTGATGCCACCAGCCTTCTGGGGAACAGGAGGTGGTGGGGGACTATATGAAGAATGGTTTTGGTAGAAGGGAACAGAGATGGCTGTAGGAAGGATAAAAAATGGGCTTACTGGAATGTCCCATCTTCTTCCATGGGTCTTTCCCCTTGTCACTAGACCAGCTGTTCACATAGAAGCAACATGGCTCAGTGGAACGAGCCCAGGCTTTGGAGTCAGATGTCTTGGGTTCAAATCCCGGCTCTGCCAATTGTCAGCTTTGTGACTTTGGGCTAGTCACTTAACTTCTCTGTGCCTCAGTTCCCTCATCTGTAAAATGGGGATTAAGACTGTGAACCCCCTGTGGGACAACCTGATCACCTTGTAACCTCCCCCGTGCTTAAAACAGTGCTTTGCACATAATAAGCACTTAATAAATGCCATTTTTATTATTATTATTATTATTATTAGTAGTAGTAGTAGTAGTAGTAGTAGTAGTAGTAGTAGTAGTAGTAGTAGTAGTAGTAGTTTAAATGACTTAGTGGAAGAAACAATGAGAAACCATGGCAGATTCTCTGCATATCTTCGATGACTTTGTCTGATAGACAGGTCATAGTTCAAAATGATGATAATACTTCAAGGAACTGTTTAGTTGAGGCCACTATGGAAAATTGCACCCAGCTGACACCCGGATTGCCAGGCTGTCATGGAACCATTGGCAGTTAAGGAATGCAGAATCTGTAAAATATGTTCAGTGTGGTCTTTTATTTCATGCAGGGAAATATTTTGATTAGTTTTGAAAACATTCATCCATTCTTTGCTCGTGTCCGTCCCTGCCCAAGTTCATGTTTGCTAAAAATCTGAAGACAAGCCAACTTTACTGTTTACAGAATTGTCATTGCTTGGCTTGCTAGTTATTCTTTTTAATAAAACATGGATTCATGAAAAATGGCTGTATTCACCTCAAACCCATGAGATGGTGGATATGAGCAATCATTTTTCATGAATCCATATACTGTACTATATTCCCTTTATGGAGTGTGTGTAAAGTATAATTTCAATAACTGTTTTTTTAAAAATATTTGCCAAATTACGTCCATCAGTATTAGACATGGGTGTCCAAGTGAGATTTATGTGGTCTTTCAATTGCACCCTGAGCTGCAATCTTCCCCCAGTATTCCAGAGTTTGGGTGTAGACTACTTGTTGGTGGCCAGATCTACACAAACATTTTGGGTCAGTGACTGCCTCTGAATGGTACAAAGATTTATTTAAATAACAATTACTGTGAGTAGGCTACAGTAATGGTTGTCTTGTTCAAATTCTCTGGGGACCACATGTGGTTTAATCTGATTAATCTAAATGGCTACCTTATGTCACTGTTACATCACAAAATCATGGATATAACAACCACTCCAGATTTACTGGGTAACATAAAAGTTGACTTTTATAGAACCGGCAGTTTCTTTTGGGGTTGTTAGGCACAGGGGTATAAAGCAAGCTGCCTCACTTGTATACTGGTTACAACTACTGTAAATTACTTCATATCAAACTGAAATTTACTGGGTCCATATAATTTTAGAATAAGCATAATACAACAACCCAAATTCATATGTTTACAACTGAAAAGTTTTGCCATGCATACTTTCTACCAGCTGTTTTCATTTTATGTTTTTTTGTTTAAAATTCAATCCTGTTCCATGTTCAGCTTCATCTTACTTGTTTGGACATTCCAGGCTTTTATGGCACAGTGATAATTATCATGAACCATGCCGTATATTTAATACCATCATATTTTACATATGTGGGGTTATTGCATTCTGTCCAGGGGCATATTCTAGCCCCATCAATTATGTGTAAAGTGGTTTTACAGCATTGCCTGCTTATCATTTATCTTGTTGTAGTTTTATACACTGTTTTCGAAATTGGTTAAAAATTTATCCTTAAAAACTAATTTTATATACCATAGGAAACCTGTCTTTGGTAGAAGAAATCTGCTCTGAAAGTGTCCTCCATTTATTACAATTTTCTTTGTGTTTTCATTTGTTTTTCAATTTTATATGCTTGAAAAAATATTTCATTCTTCATGCGAACCTCAGTATCACTGACACTGTCCTCTCCTGGTTCTCCTGCTATCTCTTTGGTTGCTCATTCTCAGTCTCTTTCACAGGCTCCTTCTCTGCCTCCCACCCTCTGAATGTGAGAGTCGCTCAAGTTTCAGTTCTGTATCCTCTTCTAATCTCCCTTGGAGAATTTATTCATTCCCATATTTTCAGCTATTATTATTATTGTTATTATTAATAATTGTAATAATAATGATGGTCTTTGTTAAGTGCTTACTATGTGCCAAGCACTGTTCTAAGTGCTGGGTTAGATACAAGGCAATCAGACTGTCCCGTGTGGAGCTCACAGTCTTAATCCCCATTTTACAGATGAGGTAACTGAGGCACAGAGAAGTTAAATAACTTGACCACGTTATACAGCTAAGTGGCAGAGCTAGAATTAGAACCCATGACCTCTGAGTCCCAAGCCCATACTCTTTCCACTAAGCCACACTGCTTCTCCTATAAGTAGATCTCCATTTCTCATATATATTGATGATTCCCTAATCTACATGTCAAGCCCTGATCTTTCTTGCTGCATTCATACATTTCCTCCTGCCTTCAAGACATAGCTACGTGAATGTCCCATGAACACCTCAAGCGTAACATGCCCAAACAGAACACCTTATCTCCCCACCCAAATCCTATCCTCCCCATGATTTTCCCATCACTGTAGACAGTACCACCATCCTTCCTGTTTCACAAGTCTGTAACCTTGGCATTATCCTTGACTCATCTCTCTCATTCAACTCACTTATTCAATCTATCACCAAGTCCTGTTAGTTCAACTGTCACAGCATCAATAAAATCTACCCTTTCCTCTCCATCTGAACTTCTACCACATTGATCCAAGCTCTTATCCTATCCTCCTTGAATACTTTATCAGCTTTCTTGCTGACCTCCCTGCCTTCTGTCTCTCCCTAGTCCAGTCCATACTTCACTCTGCTTCATGGATAATTTCTCTGAAAAAATGTTCAGCCTATGTCTCCTCACTCCTCAAGAACCTCCAGTGGTTGCCTATCCACTCCTGCATCAAACATAAACTCCTTATCATTTGCTTTAGAGCACTCAATCTCCTTGTCCCCTCCTACGTCATGTCACTGCTCTCCCACTACAACCCGGTCCACTAATGCCAACATAATCACTATACCTCAAACTCTTCTTATTTAGCTGCTGACCTCTCTTCCACATCCTGTTTCTGGCCTGGAATGCCCTCCCTCTGTATATCTGACAATTATTCTCTGCACATTCAAAGTTTTATTGAAAGCATATTTCCAAGACGTCTTCTCTAAGCCCTCATTTCTTCTCCCAATCCCTTTTTCATTGCCTTGATTTTCTCCCTTTATTCGCCTCTTCCTCAGACCCATACCACTTATGTGCATATCCATAATGTCTTTATATTATTTTCTGTCTTCCTGTTTAGACTGTAAGCTTGTTGTGGGCAGGAAATGTATCTACCAACTGCTACATTATACTCTCCCAAGCGCTTAGTACAGTTAGCTGTATGCAGTGAGTGCTCAATAAATGCTATTGATTGTTTCACTGATTGAAAGCTAGAATAATAAGGGTACTTTTTAAGTGTGCATTATGTTACAAGCACTGTACTAAGCATGGGGGAAGGTTCAAAATAATCAATTCAGACACAGTCCTTAATCCACATGGATGGGTCTCACAGTCGAGTAGGAGGGAGTAGTGGTAGAAAATAGAAAATTACAATAATGCAAAGCATGCAAAAAACAAATTAAATAAATGCTAAATAATAATTATTAGAAGTGTTAACATATATTATCACTACCATTATTGTTGAATATACAGCCCAGTAACTGTCATAATAAAACAAGAGTTGGAATACAATTCTAGGAATTCAGGGTTCTTATTTCTTAATAAAATGCATAAACAAAATAATCTAGCAAAGCTCTTCCTTGGAATTGCAGGGTCTTATAATTGCTTCAGCATTTGTACCTGAGTTCTCTATTTTTCAAGCCATTGATTTCTACAAGGGCTGAAGGGAATATATTTTCTAACCAGTGCACGGGCAACACCCAGTGAAATAATTTTCATACTAAAATGGTTGTTATGGGGCTTTTAATTTGACAGAAGCTGTGTTCCAACCCACTCCAGTTTACTTCCAGCACTGCTAATTCCCTCTTAGCATCTTCATATTCTTGAAGTTGTTCGCCCATCCAGCCAATTAGAATTGACTACCCTTCCATCTTTTCTCTCAAGCTTGTCACCTCCATTCCTCTTTTCCTTTCTTTCATCATAAATTTCCCCTTCTCCTTCCTGATCCCAAGCCTGCTAGTAATAATAATGATGGTGTTTGTTAAGTGCTTACTATGTGCAGAGCATTTTTCTAAGCGCTGGGGAGGGGATACAAGGTGATCAAGTTGTCCCACGTGGGGCTCACAGTCTTAATCCCCATTTTACAGATGAGGTAACTGAGGCTCAGAGAAGTTAACTGACTTTCCCAAGTTCACACAGCAGACATGGTGGAGTTGGGATTCGAACCCATGACCTCTGACTTCAAATCCCGTGCTCTTTCCACTGAGCCACGTTGCTAATTCCCTGGTAGCAACGTGAACCACAAGTGATAGGACATACTGAGCTAAAGCCCTTAAAAAATCCCTGTCTCTGCTATTGACATTTTGTGTTGTTCAGTCTGTAATAATAATAATAATGTTGGCATTTGTTAAGCACTTACTATGTGTCAAGCACTGTTCTAAGCGCTGGGAGGGGGGGAATACAAGGTAATCAGGTTGTCCCACATGGGGCTCACAGTCTTAATCCCCATTTTGCAGATGAGGTAACTGAGGCACAGAAAAGTTAAGTGACTTGCTCAGAGTCACACAGCTGACAAGTGGCGGAGCTCGGGTTAGAACCCATGACCTCTGACTCCCAAGCCCATGTCTCTCCCCTGGTGAAATAATGTTTTTAATTCATAAAATACTTTGAAATGGTTGTGATAAAGGTATGCCTCTGCCTTGAAAAGCATTTTTGAAATCCACGGGGTCTTCTAAATTTGCTGTGTCCCCACACATCCAATCAATCATTGGGTGCATGAAATAACAGAAGTATTTGTTAAGTGCTTACTAGGTGCCAGGCACAGAGAAGTTAAGTGACTTGCCCAAGATCACCCAGCAGACAAGTGGTAGAGCAGGGATTAGAACCCAGATCCTTCTGACTCGCAGTCCCTTGCTGGGTCCACTTGTCCATGATGCTTCTCCCTGCTAATTTCATTGGGTAACCCCCAGCCCCAAAATACAGTTCAGTTCCATCAATCAATCAATCTATATGCTCTGTTCTAAGTGCTTGGGGGAGTACAAAACAAATGAGTTGGTAGACACATTCCCTGACCACAATGAGCTCATAGTCATCCGCACATTCGCCAAGCTAGCTCTCTTCCTCCCTTCAAAGCCCTACTGAGTACTCACCTCCTCCAGGAGGCCTTCCCAGACTGAGCCCCCTTTTCCTCTCCTCCTCCCCATCCCCCCCACCCTACCTCCTTCCCCTCCCCACTGCACCTGCATATATGTTTGTACAGATTTATTACTCTATTAATTTTACTTGTACATATTTACTGTTCTATGTATTTTGTCAATGATGTGCATCTAGCTTTACTTCTATTTATTCTGATGACTTGACACCTGACCACATGTTTTGTTATGTTGTCTGTCTCCCCCTTCTAGACTGTGAGCCCGTTTTTGGGTAGGGACCGTCTCTATATGTTGCCAACTTGTACTTCCCAAGCACTTAGTACAGTGCTCTGCACAAAGTAAGTGCTCAATAAATATGACTGATTGACTGAATGAATGAATTAATTAATAGTCTAAAGGCACTTCAATATAGGCACTTAGAGTTTCCTTACCAATTCTGACAGAAACCTTTCAGAAAGTCTGCAAAAAGGGGAGGTAAAGCAAACCGTTCCTTTTAGGCCCAATGCTTAATATTCACTAGCTCCACTGTTTACTCTCCATTGTTTGTTTGAGGAGGATAAAGGTCCCCCTCACTTTTTTTAGGCCCTGGACCTGTTAGGAACACAACAGCTATAAATAGATTTAACTTGTTTTTCTGGTTTCGTATTACTTAGATATTTTAAAATATAAAATATTTTAGCAAAAAGAAGTTTCATTCAAACTTAGGGCTGCAGCAGCATCTGGATTCCTTTGGCTTAGCTATATTGACATAATACAGCAAGAGAGAGAGAGATTGACAGTATGCACTTTACCGTTTAAGACCAGAAATCACTGAGGGCTCAGGATTAAATTCTGGCCCCGCTTCTAGACTGTGAGCCCGCGGTTGAGTAGGGACCGTCTCTATATTTTACCAACTTGTACTTCCCAAGCGCTTAGTACAGTGCTCAGAACACAGTAAGCGCTCAATAAATATGATTGAATGAATGAATGATTGAATGAAGAGATTAAAAGATTAAAATTAGTTTCCCAAGTAGAGTGAATGATTGCATCTTCATTTACAGTCAGCTCCAAACTGAATCAGACTTTCCAATTGGAGTTGCATCACACACATGCACACACACACACACAGACAGAGAAATACTTGACCATTTTCAGCACTTACAACAGTGAGGTGATACAGAAAAGTGGGTAGCCAAATTGTACAACAGATTTACAGAGTTGGCAGCCAAATGAAGGGCATAATAAAAACATTTCTCATAAAAGGGAAATTTCAGTGACTTCCAATTTGCTAATTAAAGAGAGAACCTGATGGAACTAGATATATAGTGTTTAGCCAGTTGTCAACAAACTTTACGTAGTATATTTAAATTGCAGCATTCTGCATTAGCATGTGCCCGTCCTTTAAGGGCAGTAATAAATTCTACTGATACTAGGCAAAGGTGTGTTTGTATTTCAGTTGACTCGAGTCCTGAAATATTGGTGGAGTGTTTCCACATCCCTCTAGGGTTCAGTTGTTGCCAGAGGAAACGTGGGGCTATCTGCTATTCACTTGAGGAAAACAACTGTTCAATGACAAAAGGGCACCGGTACAAAAAAAACACAGGGCTATTTGCAGCAACGACAATGCAGGCTTACCAACCTTTCAATCCTTTTATCAAAATGTTTGCAATTCCCATTTCCAGGGAAGTGAAACAAACAATGATAAATATTGAGTGAAGGAAGTTCATCAGTATTCAGTGCATTTTAATGAAAAAGCAATTTCAACAAAGAATGCAGATTTGCTGATTCTTGCCAAGTCCTGCGGGAGTTTGCTTTTGGGTGGTCCCCTGGTAGACTGACATTGTGAAGGGATTTGGCTACAGGCTGAAATGACACAACTCCGACTTCAAATTCTGTTTTCCCCGAGAACTCTTCTGGTGGCCTCCCATCTTCCCACAAACGTTTCAGGATAAGCTGATAACTGTCATGTGGCATTGTTTCTGTATTGACTTTGAATTAGATGACCAAACTATAAATTCTACATCATTCTCTTTATGCCTTTGCCTCATCAAGATGTTGAATAATGATCTTAAATAGTTGCTGAGACAGACTGGATATGGCACTCTTTGGATCCTATCCAGGCTGCTTCTTTATTTTCCCAAAGAGATAATTGTTGTACGGGATGACTTAGAGAGCTCATTACCATCCACAGGGAGAGGGGCATACTGTCTGCATGATACAGTAGTTCCAAGCACTGTGTTGCTCATGAAATTTACTCTGAACGTACCATTTCAGGACATCCCTCATCCATCTGTTTGTAAGTCTTAAAAACATTCCACTGTATGACTGGTGAGTGGAGCTGAATCAGGAGAAGAACCTGCTCAGATGTCATCCGAATTAAGATCAGTTGATCCTATTTGTCACTAGATCGGGATATCCTTAAACACCTTTTATAAAAGATACGTTAGTCTGTTAAAACTTAGAAATAAATTCCAAACTTCTTTTTTCAAACTCTAAAATAGTTTTGGGCCATAAACCTGAATTTTCATGCAAAACCTTTTCCTAGGAAGGGGTTGATCTTCTATTCGATACATCTAGTAGTAGTAATAGCAGTAGCAGCATTTATTGAGAGCCAATTGAGAGCCAACATCACTAAAATCTGCCCTTTCCTCCCAATCTAAACTGCTACTACATTAATACAATCAAATCCTTTCCCGCTACAATCACATCCTTTCCTGCTTGTATTACTGCATAAACCTCCTTGCTAACCTCCCAGCCTCCTGCCTCTCCCCACTCCAGTCCATATTTCATTATGCTGCCCAGATCATTTTTCTACAGAAATGTTCAGGACATGTCACTCCACTCCTTAAAACACTCCAATGGTTACCCATCCATTTTCACATCAAACAAAAACTCCTCAGCATTGGCTTTAAAGAACTCAATCACCTTGCCCCTTCCTACCTCACCTTGCTTCTCTCCTACTAAATCCAGCCTGCACACTTCAGTCCTCTATTGTTAACCTTCTCACTGTGCCTTGATCTCACCTATCTTGATGTCAAGCTCTGCTCACATCCTGCCTCTGTCCTGGAGCACTCTCCCTCTTCAAATCCAAAAGACAATTACACTCTCCCAAATCAAAGCCTTACTGAAGGCACATCTCCTCCAAGAGGCCTTCCCTGCCTAAGCCTCCCCATTTCCTCTTCTCCCACTCTCTTTTATATCACCCCAATTTGCTCCCCTTGTTCTTCCCCACCTCCCAGCCACACAGAATGATTGTTCCTATCTATAATTTATTTATTTATACTAATGTCTCTCTCCCCTCCACCCCACCACCCCCAGACTGTAAGCTTTTGGGCGGCAGGGATTGTGTTCTTTTATTGTTGTACTGTACTCACCAAAGTGCTAAGTAGGGTGTTCTGCACAGCGTATGCACTCAATAAATATGATCAAATGAATGAACCTAGAGCATTCATTCATTCAATTGTATTTATTGAGCCCTTATTGTGTGCAGAGCACTGTACTAAGTGCTTGGGAAGTACAAGTTGGCAACATATAGAGACAGTCCCTATCCAACAACAGGCTCACAGTCTAGAAGGGGGAGACAGACAACAAAACAAAATATATTAACAAAATAAAATGAATAGAATAGTAAATATGTACAAGTAAAATAGAGTACTAAATCTGTACAAATACATATACAGGTGCTGCGGGGAGGGGAAGGAGGTAGGGAAGGGGGGATGGGGAGGGGGAGAAGAAGGAGGGAGCTCAGTCTGGGAAGGCCTCCTGGAGGAGGTGAGCTCTCAGTAGGGCTTAGAATGGAGGAAGAGAGGTAGCTTGGCAGATGTGCGGAGGGAGGGCATTCCAGGCCAGGGGAGGACATGGGCCAGGGGTCGATGGCGGGACAGGCGAGAATGAGGCACAGTGAGGAGGTTAGCGGCAGAGGAGTGGAGGGTGCGGACTGGGCTGTAGAAGGAAAGAAGGGAGGTGAGGTAGGATGGGGCGAGGTGATGGACAGCCTTGAAGCCGAGAGTGAGGAGTTTTTGCCTGATGCATAGGTTGACTGGTAGCCACTGGAGATTTTTGAGGAGGGGAGTAACATGCCGAGAGCATTTCTGCACAAAGACAATCTGGGCAGCAGTGTGAAGTATTGATTGAATTGGGGAGAGACAGGAGAATGGGAGATCAGAGAGGAGGCTGATGCAGTAATCCAGTCGGGATAGGATGAGAGATTGAACCAGCAGGGTAGCGGTTTGGATGGAGAGGAAAGGGCAGATCTTGGCTATGTTGCAGAGGTGAGACTGGAAGTTTTTGATGACAGATTGGATGTGAGGGGTGAAGGAGAGAGCAGAGTCGAGGATGACACCAAGGTTACAGACTTGTGAGAGGAGAAGAATGATAGTGCTGTCAGTAGTGATGGCAAAGTCAGGGAGAGGGTAGGGGTTGGGAGGGAAGATAAGGAGTGCTTATCCTTATCCTTAAGATAAGTGCTGTCTCTATAAGATAGAGCACTGTACTAGGTGTCTGGAAAGCACCCAATAATAATAATGATGGTATTTGTTAAGCACTTACTATGTGCAAAGCACTGTTCTAAGCACTGGGAGAATACAAGGTGATCAGGGTGTCCCACATGGGGCTTACAGTCTTCATCCGCATTTTACAAATGATGTAACTGAGGCACAGAGAAGCTGAGTGACTTGCCCAAAGTCACACAGCTGACAAGTGGTGAAGCTGGAATTCTAACCCATGATCTCTGACTCCCAAGCCCAGGCCCTTGCCACTGAGCGACGCTGTTTCTCATACAGCTGTTTTCAATAGCAAAGTGACATGGTCAATGCCTACAAAGAGTTGACATTCTAATAGGCTAGACAAATAAATCTATTTACTATTAGAGTGGTCATAGATATGTGTTATATTATATATATATATATATATATTACACATAACATATATGTATATATAATAATATATATACATATATGTATATATTATATGTATGCATATATAATACGCACACAAACGAAGGTACAAGTTCCTAAATTCTAGAGTTCACTGAAGGGATGATATGGCTCAGGATGCTGGGAAATAAATCAGGGATTCAGTACTAAAATGATTAGGTCGTGTGGGAGATCTGGAGGAGGAGTTAATAAACTGTATTTATTAATCATAATCATCAATGGTATTTACTGAGTACATTCATTAATTCATTCAATCATATCTATTGAGTTGCTAACTGTGTGCAGAGCACTGTACAAAGCACTTGGGAGAGTACAATATAAGAGATGACAGGCACATTACCTGTCCAAAATGAGCTTATAGTCTAGAGGTGGAAACGGACATGATAATGAATTATGGAAATGCACATAAGTGCTGTAAGGCTGATAGTGACTTCTTACAGCTTTGTCCAGAGAAGAGCTAGGTGGGCACTTTTTGCTCCCCTAGGGAGGCCCAGGACCATGTTTCTATATTACTAAAGCTCCCTTTGTTCACTATAGTCAATCAGGGGTAGGTGGCTACTGAGGTAAGTGCTTGTTGTACCCTGTAATTAAGGATTAAACAAGCAATTTGTGCCTCACGACTCTGTTCTCTAATTTAAAATGGAGCAAAACCATGTTCAGCTCAGTTGTGATTTGAGATATTGTATGACACAAGATTCTTTGCTAGACTACACCTAATCTCTCTGAAATATTCAATAATGTTCGTGTTGTAAAGTAATAAGGGGGAACCTTTTGGTAACTCCATTAATGCAAAGATAGGATCATTTATGAATAAACCCTGCCTGTTCCACTAACCCACAGTTGTTTTAAATACAAGAACATTAATCTGACCTTCTAAAATGTGACATTTATGATGAACATTTTAGTCTGCAAGAAAGATAAATTGAAAGCTAGAAGCATTGTTCAAATTTTGAAAGCTCCAGTGTGATTCTAATGCCAAATTTGCCTACAAAGAAAATGAGAACAAGGGAAAAAGTATGATAAATGTTATATCATGTTAGCAAACAATCATTTTCAGGACTAATAATTCTGACAATATCAACAAATGCTGCTGAACTTCAAGTCTTTTGCTGAAGACTGTTCGTGTTCTCTTATGAAGATTAAATATCTTGATGGCTTAGCTTGTTGGATTGGAGAAATTCTGTCATTTTCGACATAACAGCTTTGTGATGCAAAACATTCTGGGATTTTTGCAATGTTTTCTGGGAACAACATTGTTAACGGAAGAAGGAACTCATTACTAGCATTTATGAAGTCAATCAGTAGCATTTATCCAGCATTGCCTGTGTGCAGGGCATTGTACTTAACACTTGAAAGAATGCAAAATTGAAGAAATGATCCCTGCTCTCTATTCATTCATTCATTCATTCATTCATTCATTCATTCGAATTTATCGAGCACTTACTGTGTGCAGAGCACTGTACTAAGTACTTGGGAAGTACAAGTTGGCAACATATAGACTGTGAGCCCATTGTTGGGTAGGGACTGTCTCTATATGTTCCCAACTTGTACTTCCCAAGCACTTAGTACAGTGCTTTGCACACAGTAAGCACTCAATAAATACGATTGATTGATATAGAGATGGTCCCTACCCAACAACAGGCTCACAGTCTAGAATGGGGAGACAGACAACAAAAGAAAACATGTAGACAAGTGTCAAAATCATAAGAACAAATAGAATTAAAGCTATATGCACATCATTAACAAAATAAATAGAACAGTAAATATGTACAAGTAAAGTAAAATAAATAGAGTAATAAATCTGTACAAATATATACAAGTGCTGTGGGGAAGGGAAGGAGGTAGGGTGGGAGGATGGGGAGAAGGAGAGGAAAAAGGGGGTTCAGCCTGGGAAGGCCCCCTGGAGGAGGTGAGCTCTCAGTAGGGCTTTGAAGGGAGGAAGAGAGCTAGCTTGGTGGATGTGTGGAGGGAGGGCATTCCAGGCCAGGGGGAGGACGTGGGCCAGGGGTTGACGGCGGGACAGGCGAGAACAAGGTACAGTGAGGAGGTTAGCGGCAGAGGAGCGGAGGGTGCGGGCTGGGCTGTAGAAGGAAAGAAGGGAGGTGAGGTAGGCAGGGGCGAGGTGATGGACAACCTTGAAGCCGAGAGTGAGGAGTTTTTGCTTGATGCCTAGGTTCGATGGTAGCCACTGGAGATTTTTGAGGAGGGGAGTAACATGCCCAGAGTGTTTCTGCACAGAGATAATCCAGGCAGCAGAGTGAAGTATAGACTGAAATGGGGAGAGACAGGAGGATGGGAGATCAGAGAGGAGGGTGATGCAGTAATCCAGTCAGGATAGGATGAGAGATTGAACCAGCAAGGTAGCGGTTTGGATGGAGAGGAAAGGGCGGATGTTGGTGATGTTGTGGAGGTGAGACCAGCAGGTTTTGGTGATGGATTGGATATGTGGGGTGAGCGAGAGAGCAGAGTCTAGGATGACACCAAGGTTGCGGGCTTGTGAGACAGAAAGGATGGTAGTGCCATCTACAGTGACAGGAAAGTCAGGGAGAGGGCAGGGTTTGGGAGGGAAGATAAGGAGTTCAGTCTTGGACATGTTGAGTTTTAGGTGGCGGGCAGACATCCAGATGGAGATGTCCTGAAGGCAGGAGGAGCCCCGAGCCTGAAGGGAGGGAGAGAGAGCAGGGACAGAGATGTAGATTTGGGTGTCATCAGCGTAGAGATGACAGTTGAAGCTGTGGGAGTGAATGAGTTAACCAAAGGAGTGAGTGAAGATAGAGAGCAGAAGGGGAGCGAGAACTGACCCTTGAGGAACCCCTACAGTAAGGGGTTCCAGGAGAGCATATTCTACTAGAGGAAACAGACACCTAAATAGATGCCAAATAAGAAGAGTAATACAGTTTACAGGATATTCCCAGAAGTTCTAGGGGGAATGTGATAGCTTAAATATTTGTGCTTGAGGATGTTGAAGTGGCAGGTGATACAAGTGGGGAGATTTGTTATTACTCCAGGAAGGCGTCCTGTAGGAGATGAGATCTCAGAAGGACTTTAAAGATGAGGATATTTGTGGTCTGTAGAATTTCAAATGGGAGGGAGTTCTGGCAGGAGGGAGTGAGTAAATGGTTGATAGAAGATGAGACAATAATGAGGGACAGTGAGTAAGAGAGCTTGAATGCAGCTAAGCTTATCAGCTGGGGTGAAGAGGGAAAACTGCATGAATAAAAGGTGAGAGACCTGGTTGGGAATCCTAAGCCAGGAGTCAGAAAATTCTCCTTGATGCATAGTCGAATGACTAACCATAGGAGGTTTTAGGTTGGGAAATGGGGATTGAGACTGTGAGGCCCCGTGTGGAACATGGACTGCGTCCAACATGATTTGCTTGTATTCATAGAAAGCACTTAACAAATGCCACTATCATTATTATTATTATTAAGTGATTGATTTGATAATCTTGAATCATCATCATCATCATCATCATCATCATCATCAATCGTATTTATTGAGTGCTTACAGTGCAGAGCACTGTACTAAGTGCTTGGGAAGTACAAATTGGCAACATATAGAGACAGTCCCTACCCAACAGCGGGCTCACAGTCTAAAAGGGGAAGACAGAGAACAAAACCAAACATACTAACAAAATAAAATAAATAGAATAGATATGTACAAGTAAAATAAATAAATAAATAGAGTAAAAAATATGTACAAACATATTTACGTATATACAGGTGCATATACATATATACAGCTGCATATACATATATACAGCTTCAGGCTTCAGTCTATCCAATCTCTGCCCTCCCCCCTCTCCATACCTAATTTGATTGGCACGGGGGCGAGGGACACCTTCTGTATTCCCAGCTTGGGCTGTCAATCTAGCAGGTTTGGTCGCGGGGGCGGTCTCCCACCCTCACTTCCGAGTTCCGCCTGCTGGCTCAGGTGGTCACTAGATAGCTTTTGACCTTGAGAATCCTTGGACTTCCCACAATTCGATCATATTTATTGAGCAATTACTGTGTGCAAAGCCCTGTACTAAGCGCTTAGCTTGATGTGGGGTGATTCAGACCATTGAAACTCTGCTTTCTTTAACACTGAGTTGTTGCTACCCTAAGCCAGAGGACATAGCCCCTCAAGTAGGAAATGAAGCTCTGAGGCCTTGGAGGCAGGCAGTAGAGGTGGAGGTCTCAGTGGGATTCATTCATTCCATCATATTTATTGAGCACTTACAGTGTGCAGCATACTGTACTAAGCGCTTATAATCTGAGACAATAGAATGGAGGTGCAAGAGTCTCTCTGATGAAGATCCCACTTTCCCCGTGCGCTGTGAGCACCGTATCCCGCTGCCCTGAGTTCCAGAGCAGACCTAGCCTGGGATGGCCCATGGCAGCAGTGTATCTTGAAGCCGATGTTTGTACCACTTTGGGGAAAGGAGATGATCTTCTGCAGGGACCAAATCCCTTGGGCTGCGGGGGGGGGGGCACAAGTTACTTGAGGTGGGGCTTTATCTCCTTGGCCCATGCAGGCCTTGGGTCCTGGGTCTTGATAACTGCCCTTCTTCATCCATCTTTCCTATGGTTTGAAACCAAAATCTCCTAAAAGAAGCTGCCACCTTCCTAAAATTGTTTTTGGAAAGTTGTGGAGATTAATTCAATCATATTTATTTAGCGCTTACTGTGTGCAGAGCACTGTACTAAGCACTTGGAAAGTACAATTCTGCAACAGAGACAATCCCTAACCAACAACGGGTTCACAGTCTAGATGAATAATAATGATATTTGTTAAGTGCTTACTATGTGCCAGGTACTGTTCTAAGCGCTGGAGTAGATACACGGTCATCAGGTTGTCCCATGTGGGGCTCACAGTCTTAATCTCCAGTTTACAGATGAGGTAATTGAGACACAGAGAAGTTAAATGACATACCCAAAGTCAAAGAACTCATAAGTGGCGGTGCCGGGATTAGAACCCACAACCTCTGACTCCCAAGTCCGTGCTCTTTCCACTAAGCCATGCTGTGGCCTCAACTGTGAAAAAAAATCCTACTTGTTTATCATTGTTTATCGCTGGAGAAGCAGTGTTTCTCAGAGGAAAGAGCACGGGCTTTGGAGTCAGAGGTCAGGGGTTCAAATCCCAGCTCCACCAACTGTCAGCTGTGTGACTTTGGGTAAGTCACTTAACTTCTCTGGGACTCAGTTTCCTCATCTGTAAAAAAGGGGATTAAGACTGTGAGCCCCCCGTGGGACAACCTGATCACCTTGTAATCTCCCCAGCACTTAGAACAGTGCTTTGCACATAGTAAGCGCTTAATAAATGCCATTATTATTATTATTATTATTGTGAAGAAGGCTGGTTTTCTGTCGATAGTAAAAGTATCTATAAATGCTAAGAAAACGGTCCTATTAAGTGGACTTCCTTCCCATCCTTTGCCCACTATAAAAGGGTGTACACACCATAGGTCACATCTTGGACGTCTATTTAGACCATTTGGCTCTTAGACCATTATAAGCCAGAGTGACTGATCTTTTTAACAAGAGCAAGTTAGAATAAGAGCATAGTGTCATTACCTCCTTTGGGACCCCACTGAGTCTAAAATGATCATGATGAATTCTCTTAGGTCTTAAATTGCAGATTCAAGCCCCAGGCTCAGTTCAAAAGGTCTAATCCATTACCCGCTATTAATGTTTTCATTCCTCTTGAACAAAGGATAGCAGTTGAATTCTTTAGATTTTTCAAGATATTAAGTTGGCATGGTAATATCTCCAGTAAAACTTGGTGATTTTAAAAGTTTTAATTTTTCTGTAATTTTGGAAATTAACCTATATACACCCTAGAGTGTTTTATGATACTTTTATTTTCTTTAACTTACCAGTTTTTCAATTTCCTCCCACTCCTTAATGGTTTTCCTTTCTTCAGTGTTCCCTGATTCTACAAGTCTTTCTTCTGCTTTTTATGATTCCCATCAAACTCAGATATTATGTCCTTTTTTCTGCTCCACACCCACTTCCCTTCATTTTTCTAGGTTTATTTCAGTAGTTCTCTGGAGAGAGTGTAACAAGAGAAATAGGAGAATGCCCAGTGAACTACATTGGATGACGAAATGTTAGATCAAAGGCCTCATTTCAGATTGAAAACTAAGACAGTAGTGTCAATTTCATTTTTAAACTAAAAGATCTTAAAGATCTTCCTTCCTCCAGGGAATAGCAACACCTTTGTAGCAGGTAAAATGAATTAACTTTACAAAAACACACATATACTATTTGAATGACGTGCAGTTGTTTTTTTTCTCCATATCCTATGGAACTGACTGACTGAAGGATGCATGTAAATGTAACACAAAAGACAATACTTTTTAGCCAAATAAAATACACGTCTTAAGGAAGGAGAGGGAGAGTAGACATCAAAACAAACATCCCTAAAGCTTACTGTGATTCTTGGAAGGCAGTGTCTTGGGTGTGACATTAACCTTTAAGTATTCAGAAGGTTTTGCATCACAAACTATGATGGGAATTGTTTTCCAAAAGTGATTTATGATTTATTAGGCTCTCATCACCTTTTTAAGAGTGTTTTAAGGAATTTTAGGTATTTAAATCACTTTATTTTGGGAAAGAAAAAATTTTCAGCATAGCAAAAAGTGGTTCCACCTCTTTCTTGTCTGTTGTGTGATCTCAGGCAAGTCACTGAACTTCTTCATGCTTCAGTCATCTCATCTGTAAAATGTGGATTAAGACTATAGTAAGGAGTTTCTGTTTGAGGCAGAGGTGGATGGGCAGCCATTAGAGGTTCTTGAAGGGGGGGAGACATGGACAACTCACTTAAATAATATGATAGTAATAATAATAATAATAATAATAATAATAATGGTATTTGTTAAGCACTTACTATATGCAAAGCTCTGTTCTAAGCACTGGGGGATACAAGGTGATCAGGTTGTCCCACGTGGGGTTTACAATCTTAGTCCCCATTTTACAGATGAGGTAACTGAGGCACAGAGAAGTTAAGTGACTTTCCCAAAGTCACACAGCCGTTAAGTGGCGGAGCCGGGATTGGAACCCATGACTTCTGACTCCCAAGCCCGTGCTTTTTCCACTGAGCCATGCTGCCTCTCAAAGCACCTTAAACTCATGACAGAATAGCAACTGTGGTATTTATTAAGCATGGACTGTTTACCAAGCACTACACTAAGCATAGACAGAGTCTCTGTAAGCATCATGTGGGACATGGACGGTGTACAATGTGGTTATCTTAGATCTACCCAGGTGCTTAATACGCTGCACAAAGTAAGTGCTTAAATATCATTTGGAAAAAAAAATGAATGGAAAGAAAACAAATATTTTACTTGAATCCATTTTCTACCTATTTCTTGATCACATAAAAGCAATAATTTATAGAACATTTTCTTCCTACAAAAATACTATTTTCTGATTGGAGTCCATTGTGTATTAATGCGTTATATTTTGTGAAGCAATTATAGCCCTTTTGATGAATTCATGAGCTTATTGTGGAGCCCCAATGACCAATATTTAATAAATCCAGTAAATCCAATGATGGTAAAAAGTTGAGGTTTTTTCTTGGAGGTACTGCTAAGCACCAAGGGTGATGACCTGGCCAAGAGGAAGAGGAGCCAGAATAGCAGTAGCCGTACCAGCAACCGACAAGGAAAAGACAGGAGCCAACCCTTGGAAATCACGGGCCCACTATAACATTATCCCTGTGCCCTTCTGCCCTCTCCTTCTACAAATTTGCCTTGGCTGTTTATCCCTTTTCCTGAATGGTGATTGTTCCCAAAACTCCTGAACATGTATGGGAATTCTAAAAACACGAAATGGATGTTGGTTTGTTACTATGATAGGTTGGTTAAAAAGTCTCATCCCAGGTACTACCCACAGACTAACCTTGTAACAATGGGAAAATCTTTATGCCTCAACTTCTCCATTTATAAACTGGGCATTGTAAATCATGGCTTTACTAGAGTCAAGATGCTGCATACTTAAATGTTGTTATATTGAAAATATGTTTGAAATATTTAAAGAAAATGTAATATTGTTGATATATGGGTTTTAGATTGAGATTAAATTAAATCCAAGGTCTGTTCTTCAAAGTCACCTGATTTTTCATATCATTTAAATCAAGACCTGCAGTTCTATTTACAGGAGAGAAATATCTGTCCACGTCAAATCATTAGAGGAACTATAGAAAGATTTTCTGAAATACTGGCTTCCACCGTTACTTTTCCCACATATGTGACCCACTGCATTTTTATTATTTCCGGAAACTCTGCTCCTTCCAATTTGACAAGAGCTTTCTTACATATGGCTCACCAGAATTGACAATAAGAATTCAAAAATGAGTTTGCCACCAGAAGACCTTTTCTCCATACTGATTTTCATACTCAATTTTTTATTCATTTATTTTTAATGATATTTAACTGCATTCTACGTGCCAGGCACTGTACTAAGTGCTGGGGTAGACACGTTGGACACAGTCCCTATATCACATGGGACTCAGAGTCTTAATCCTCATTTTACACATGGGCTGAGGCAAAGATAAGTTAAATGTCTTCCCCAAAGTCACACAGCAGACAAGTGTCAGAGCTGGGACTAGAACCCATGTCCTCCGACTCCCATGCCCATGCTCTTATCACTAGGCCACACTGCCTCCCAAATGTATTTAATGCCTACTGTGCACAGAGCACTATACTAAGTGCTTGGAAGAGTACAGTGTAACGGAATTGGTAGACACATTCTCTGCCCATAACAATCTTGAAAGTCTAAAAGGGAAGACAAGTATTAAAATAAATTACAGATATGTACCAAAGTGTTGGGGGACTATCAAGTGCTGGAAGGATACAGATCCAAGTATAACGATGATGCATAAGTGTCAGAGAGTAGGGGAAATGAGAGCTTGGTCGGGGAAGCCCTCTTGAAGAAGATGAGATTTTAATAAGCTTTGAAGATGAGGAGAATGGTGGTCCATTGGCTATCAAGTGAGAGGGAGTTTCAGAACAGAGGGAGGATGTGGGCAAGGAGGCCAGTGTTGAAAAAAGTGAGATAGAGGTACAGGAAGTAGATTAGCAGATTAGTAGATTAGATTAAGGAAAGCAGCCTAACTCCTGGTCTTGGGAGTCAGAAGTCATGGGTTCTAATCCTGGCTCCACCACCGATCAGCTGTGTGACTTTGGGCAAGTCATTGACTTCTCTGTGCCTCAGTTACCTCATCTGTAAAATGGGGATTAACACTGTGAGCCCCACATGGGACAACCTGATTACCTTGTATCTCCCCCAGTGCTTAGAACAGTGCTTGGCACATAGTAAATGCTTAACAAATGCCATCATCATCATCATTACCATTGGAGGTGGGCAGAGAGTGTGTTGAGTTATAGTAGGACATCAGTGAGGTAAGATGGACTGAACTTTTTTTTTTAAGGCAAATGATCCAGGCAGCAGAGTGAAGTATGTTTCAGAGTGGGGAGAGACAGGAGGCTGGGAGGTCAGCAAGAATGATGATGCAGTAGACACCTAGAATAGTATAAGTGCTTGGATCAGTGTAACAGCAGCATCATCAATGGTATGTTTAGAGCTTTT
The DNA here is from genome assembly GCF_015852505.1 of Tachyglossus aculeatus. Classification (NCBI taxonomy): domain Eukaryota; kingdom Metazoa; phylum Chordata; class Mammalia; order Monotremata; family Tachyglossidae; genus Tachyglossus; species Tachyglossus aculeatus. The sequence continues at coordinate 80,569,593 of NC_052066.1, read as the reverse complement.
ACTATGTGTAGTGCATTGTACTAGGCTCTTGGAAGAGCACAATACACCAGCAGTGGTTTGGATGGAGTGGAAAGGGTGGTTAATAGTATTGTCGTGAAAGTAGAATTGATAGGATTTGGTGCCTGATTGAATATGTGGGTTGAATGAGAGAGATGAGTTGAGAATTATACCAAGGTAATGGACTCGTGAGACAGGGGGGATGGGAGTGTTGTGTATACTGGTGAGAAAGCTATGGGGAGGGCACAGTTTGGGTAGAAAGATGAGCAGTTCTGCTTTGGACATGTTAAATTCGAGGCTTTGGTGGGGCATTCAGGTAGAGAAGGAACCTGATAGATGAGACTAGACTGTAGAGAAGGAGAGAAATCAGGGCTGGAGTTTGTAGATTTGGGAATCATCCTTCCAGAGATGAGAGTTAAAGCCATGAGAGAGGGTGAGTTCTCCAAGGAAGTGGGTGTAGATGGAGAATAGAAAGGGACCCAGAACTCAGCCTTGAAGGCCTCCCAGAGTTAAGGGATGGGAGGCAGTCGAGGAATCCATAAAAATGACTGATTATGAGTAGCAAGAGTGATAGGAGGAGAACCAGGAGAGGATCATGTCACTGAAGCCGAAGTTTGATCATTTTTCCAGAGGAAAGGGGTGGCCCTTATTGTTGAAGGGAGCTGAGAGATTGATGAGGATTAGGATGGAGTAGAGGGTGTTCATTAGTGAGATCATTAATGACCACTGAGAAGGCAGTTAATGTAAAGAGGGCAGAAGCCAGATTGGAAGGGGTCAAAGAGAGAATTGGAAGAAAGTAAATGGAGTCAGTAGGTGTAGACAACTTGTTCATAGAAGCTGTACAGGAGTGGTTACGAGGGAAATGGGCTGATAGTTGAAGGGAATCATGACGTGAAGGGAGGAATTTTTTTTTCCTTTTTAGAATACAGGATACATGGGCATATTTGAAACCAGTGGGAAAGAAACCATTAGAATGTGAATAGTTGAAGATGGAGGTCAGAAAGGAGGAAGGGAGAGGGCAAGCATTTTGATAAGGTGAAAAGATTGGGGCTGCAAGTGTAGATGGAAGAGGTAGGTTTTGAGAGGAGACAGGTGTTTTCCTCTCGAGAGATTGTTAGGAAAGATGGGAGAGTCAAAGAAGGGGCAGGAGGAGGCAGGGACTGGAGAGGAGCAGGGGACATTTTAGGGAGATCTTGGCTAATAGTTTCAGGTTTCTCAATGAATTAAATGGCCAGGTCATTAGGGACAAGAGCTGGGGTGGAGGGAAGGGGAACAAGGATTTTAGGAGAAAGTTAAACATCTGAAACATATAATGTTTCTGGGCAGAGCTAAAGCAAGTGAGGGTGAATATAAGATAAACAAGTTCAGCCTGATACCTAGATTTCTGCCATCAGCACTCCACAGCTCAAGAACAGGAGTCAAGGAAGCAGACTGTGTAGGTGATCCAGGGTTGTGTGTTAATAGTACAAGATAAGTTAAGGATAAAGGAGTGAGTGAGTTAAGTTCAGTAGAGACGGTGGTATTGAGGGTATCAATTTTTCCATCAAGGGAAGGTTGTTTGGGCATGGAGATTAAATGGGGCATGATGACTTGAGAAACTTGGTGCTGGTCAATAGATCAGATGTCTCTGTGGGGGCTTAGGACAGATCTGTGGGGAGGAGTGTGTGTGGAAGAGACGGCAAGTTCTGGTGGAATAGAGGGATTTCAGAGTTGGCAACTAGGAATGATGAAATTGAGTGTGTGTCAAGCTTGGTGAATGGAAGAGGTGGGATGCAATGGGAGCACTGGAGTTGAGGAGTGGAAGAAAGGGTTGTTGAAACATCCACATGAATTTTGAAGTCCTCAAGTAACAGTGAAAGGATGGAGAAAGAAAGGAGTAATATGAGGAAATGATTACAATGGTTGAGAAAGTTGGATTTGGGGCCGGGGGGTGGTAGATGACTGTGACTAATTACTGGAGTGGGTGGTAGAGGAGGATGACATGGGTTTCAGAGGAAGGGGAAGAGTGGGATGGTGGAGATGGAATGGTGCAAAAGCAGCACTGGAGAGTGAAAATGAAGCCGACTCCTCCCCCTTCGCCAGGGAGTCTTGGAGACTGAAGATGAGGGCAGTAGGGCAAGCAGTGACATCTCTGGCAAGTCAGTTTTCAGTGGTGGAGAGAAAGACGTGACTGTGTCAGGAACAGGTCCAGGATTAAGAAAAGGTTTCACATGGTGGAACAGGGGGCCCATAGGCCACACTTGGCTGAGACCAAGTGCTCTACTCTTTAAAGACTTGTTAATTGACCAAACCATTTGTCTATTCTCTTTTCCTCCTATGTTACTTTTGTGCCTGCTCCCTATTAAACTATAAGTTCCCTGATGGTAGGAATTGTGTTTCTTCTTTGTGTTGCACTCTCCCAAATGATATGGACAGTGCTCTGAAGGTCTCCTATCTTAAGAAACCTGATTGATTGATGCATATCAGCAAGCCAGGTGATACTGACGGTGGGACCATTGCAATTGGTAGAGTGGAGAACTCAAGGCAATGGCCAGAGGAATGGAAGTAGTCACATCCCAAACATACTCCTACCAGAATGGCTGATCCTGACAAGGGCTCATTTATGACACCCTTATTCTTTATTCCTATAGACTCTGAGTTCTTTGTTGGCAAGGATTGTCTCTTTTTATTGCTGTATGGTACTTTCCCAAGTGCTTAGTACAATGCTCTGCACACAGTGAGTGCTCAATAAATATGACTGACTGAATGAATGAATAATCCAGTTTGAAAAACCATGAGGTTTGTTGTCATAGTAATCAAGCATGTTCTTAAAAATGGATTCTTCTCAGCCCATATCCTAACTTTTAAATTATGCAATAATTACATCCCTAATAATTGTATATGACTAAATCTATATGTACAGAAACATATTTCCTGGAGTATTCTCCATGGAAACTGTGGCTATCCTAATTGTCCCCAGTGACGTTCTACTCCACCTGCCTGATGGATTCAGCTGGGAGTGAAGCTGGCAGGCTAATTTTCCATGGGATATCAACCTCCGTAATTTTTCTTCTGAGAGAATTGATTGTTGCACAGCAGTGTCCTTATAGGTCCCCACCCTCATGCCCAAGATGACAAGCTACATTTATTGTATATATTCTATATTGCACATATGTTTTTGAGCTAAATTCCAAGTTTCCACTGAAAAATATATGCCCTGCAGTCAATATAAACATGGGTTCCAGTTACAAAACAGACTAAAAAATAATTCAATGATTGAGAAGTTATTATTTTCGAGGAGAAAAAAAATCCAGTCAAGTTCTCTCTCAAAAGCATAGTTTAACACTGGAAATGTCTTAAAGGAATTCTTGTAGCATCCCTTCAGTATGTGAAATGGAATGTGTTGATAGAAATCTAGTTAGTTTAGCTCCCTTCAGTGAATCAAGTTGAAAACTGATATTTGAAGCCAAAGGCAAATTCACATAGATTAGTTTTGAAGTTCTTGCTCCCTCCTCCAAAAGAGAAATTGGAAATTAGGAATGTATCTTTCCCCTAGCATGAGCATTAATGAAACATCACAGAGCATAACTGTTAAGGCCTTCTGTTGTTAATTTTACATTTCTACTTAGGATAATAAACGAAGGTGTAATAATGTTTGGCTTGTAATTTTCTACCCATAATGAGAATGAATGTTTTACCTATGCTATTACTTTTGGGAATAAAGCAATTGACTTTAGAAGTAGTGAAATAAAAATGAAACTAAATGGAAATACTTTAATTGATTCATGCTCATGTTACATTTTAAGTTACCTAATCTATCTGAGAGCTTCTACCTGAATCATTTGGATTGATTCCCAGTAAAATTCACCTTCATTGGGTTACTGTAATTAATTACAATATTGGGTTGAACTTTTTCAGTTTGTCAATACTTGAGGACAAATGCCACCAGTAATAAGGGTCAACTGTCAATGATGATTCATCCTTTAAATGCAGTCTTTTTCTAATGGAGAAGGAATCATTAAGCTCTCCAACTGCTAAAATGCCTTTTCCTTGAGGAGTTAAGAAATTCAGTATGGGTCGTTAGTGTTTTTCATAAAGAGTTAAAATTGTAAACTTGGGGAGTGTTAAAGTATGCATCATAAGAAACTGTGTATGGGAAGTAGCTTGTTTTAGTTTAAAGAAATGACTCTGGGAGTCTGGAGTTTTGCCTTTTAGTTCAAGTTCTATTACTGGTGTGCAGTATTGCCTCAGGCAAGTCATCTCACTTCTCTAGGCTTTATTTTCCTCATTTGTAAAATGAATGGAGGGAAAATAATGGCCCAGAAATATTGGGAGATTAAAATGAGATAAGTAATGTGAAAATACTCTGGAAAAATCAAAAAGGCTAGATAAACTCAAAGTGTGGAGGAAATGAATCTGTCATCTAGTGCAAAGGGAATTTTGCAAATTACTCATCATTGCTGTTATCGAATGGCATTGCTACTTACACACTGCTAGCTTAGACCCCATAGGGAGCTGAGAAGACATTACTTCTACCCTTAGGGAGCAGCAGAAAGCAAAATATCGACTGGATCATGCATATGGATATAATTAAGCTATTAGAGAACTGGCAGCACAAATGTCATAAATCCTGGGATTGACCAAGACTTTCCCTGAACTAGGCTAATACTTGGGGGTCAAGTAGGAGATTCTTCAGGCAGGAAGTTGTCTCAACTCTTTCAGGTCTCAAGACACTGTCAGCAAGGTCTCAGGACACTGCCAGCACTGTCACTGCTTGAAAATGTTAACAGTGTTACAACCAGGAAGTCGCATATGGGGCAGGTAGTATGTCTGACCTGCTTATCTTGTCTCATCCTCAGCCTTAGTACAAAGTTTGGCTCATAATAAGCATTTAGCAAATACCATAGTTATTACTGCTGTTATTTTACTATCACTGATAACTCTCAGCTCTTGAACGGGTGGACCACCTTCCATTATTCCTGACTGGCCTGTGAGGACTTTCCCAAGTTCTAATAATAATAATAATAGTAATAATAACAATGATGGTACTTGTTGCTTATTGTGTGCCAGGCACCATTCTAAGCACTGGAGTGGATACAAGCTAATCAGGTTGGACACAGTCCCTATTCCACATAGGGCTCACAGTCTTTATCCCCATTTTGCAAAAGAGGAAATTGAGGCACGGAGAAGTGAAGTGACTTGCCCAAGGTCACACAGAAGACAAGTGGCGGGGCCGAGATTAGAACCCATGACCCGCTGAATCCCAGGCCCATTTCTATTCACTACACTATGCTGCTTCTCTAGGAGGGCCTGCTCGGCATATTTGTGTCCAGTTCTGTGGTCTATTATGGTGTCCGTCCCTTTCCTGGTGGGGCCATGGGCAGTCCAAATACACACAGTCACTCTCACACTCTTCTTCCATTGAAGCAGTTTACAAGAGAAGCAGAATTGCCTAGTGGATAGAGTACATGCCTGGGAGTCAGAACGACCTGGGTTCTAATCCTGATTCCTCATTCATTCATTCATTCATTCAATTGTATTTATTGAGCACTTCCTGTGTGCAGAGCACTGTACTAAGCACTTGGGAAGTACAAGTTGGCAACATATAGAGACGGTCGCTACCCAACAATGGGCTCACAGTCTAGAAGGAGGAGACAGACAACAAAACAAAACATGTGGACAGGTGTCAAGTCATCAGAATAAATAGAAATAAAGCTAGATGCACATCATTAACAAAATAAATAGAATAGTAAATATGTACAAGTAAAATAAATAGAGTAATAAATATGTACGAACATATATACAGGTGCTGGGGGGGGGGAGGACATAGGGTGGGGGTGATGGGGAGGAGGAGAGGAAAAAAGGGGCTCAGTCTGGGAAGGCCTCCTGAAGGAGGTGAGCTCTCAGTAGGGCTTTGAAGGGACGAAGAGAGCTAGCTTGGCCAATGTGTGGAGGGAGGGCATTCCAGGCCAGGGGGAGGACATGGGCCAGGGGTCGAGGGCGGGACAGGAAAAAAGGAGGTATAGTGAGGAGGTTAATGGCAAAGGAGCAGAGGGTGCGGGCTGGGCTGTAGAAGGAGAGAAGGGAGGTGAGGTGGGAGGGGGCGAGGAGATAGAGAGCCTTGAAGCCGAGAGTGAGGAGTTTTTGTTTGTTGCGTAGGTTGACTGGCAGCTGTTGGAGATTTTTGAGGAGGGGAGTAACACGCCCAGAGCGTTTCTACGCAAAGATGAGCCGGGCATCAGCATGAAGTATAGACCGAAGCGGGGAGAGACAGGAGGATGGGAGATCAGAAAGGAGGCTGATTCAGTAATCCAGTCGGGATAGGATGAAAGATTGAACCAGCAAGGAGGCAGTTTGGATAGAGAGGAAAGGGCGGATCTTGGTGATGTTGCGGAGGTAAGCCTGGCAGGTTTTGGTGATGGATTGGATGTGAGAGGTGAACGAGAAAGCGGAGTCAAAGATGACACCAAGGTTACGGTCCTCCACCTGTCTGCTGTGTGACCTTGGGCAAGTTACTTCATTTCTCTGTGCCTCCATCTGCAAAATGGGGATTAAGACTGTGAGTCCTATGTGGGACAGGGATTGTATCCTACCCAATTACCTTGTATCTACTCTAGTTCTTTGTATAGTGCCTGGCATATAGTGCTTAACAAATACCACAGTTACTATTATTATTATTATTACTATTAATACTACAAACAGGCACAGAAGAGCATATGGTAGAAAAGGGAGAGACTTAAGGTAGGCAAAGAAACTTCAGGTAAGATTTAAAAAATTATGATACGGTTAGGTTTCAAATCTCCTTTTGTGCAGGGAAAGGCAGGCAAGTTTGAGAGATATTTTGAGTGAAGGTGTGAGACTGTCAAAGATGATATGAAGTAAAAGATTATTACGAGTTGCTTGTTTGGATGGAATAGTTGGGTTTAAAAGAAAATAACTCTATCGGGAAAGCAGAGAGTCCTTTCTGTCCGGATAATGACAAAATCATCTTTGTATCACATTAGCATACGTCAATTTTGATGTGATGCTTAACATGATGAATACCATTACAGATGTATATACACAATTGAAAGAAGAAAGATAGAACCAAGCTTTTACTTTTAAATAAATTTCCCCAACTTTTGTTCATTCCTATAAATTGACTACCTTGGTACTTGGGTTTTTTTCATTCGAAACTACTTGCAAGTATAAGGAAAATGTAAACAATTGTAACAGAAAGGAAAACTTTGGAGCACTGTGGTCTTTGCCCTTGAAAGAAACCTAAATACTTCTGCAGGGGCAGCATGGATTCAGCTTTTAAGTTACCTAAGAAAGTTACCGAGTATTCAATCAATGGTAATTTTTGAGTATTTATTGTGCAGAGAGCTGTACTAATACTATTGATTTTGAGAAGGAGACAGGTGACTAGGAGAAATGATTCTTCAGTTATCTGATTTCCAGAGAACAGAACTAAGAGTTCATACACAGCTGTTTATTTGTGACTTAGGTAGGCTCTTTGAAACAAATCCTCCCTCAGTATCTTTCCTATTTCACGTGTCTTATCCTGCTGTTGTGCTTTACTGAAGTCCCATTGTGTTTTTTTCCCTTCCTACTTGTAGAAGTAGGGGAATTATTCATCTCCTTTCCACAGTAAAATAAACCCAAGTTTACTCTCCACCCAAATCTATGGAATATCCTCTGATATAAGGAATAGAACATCCACTATACCCACTATGTCCAAAAATAGGCCCATTCAAAAGTCTAGAATATAACGTTTTCATTATTCATTCATTCACTCAATCGTATTTATTGAGTACTTACTGTGTGCAGAGCACTGGACTAAGCGCATCCAGGTGTCCATTTCACCGTCATGTGCTGTGTGATGTCCAAATGAAATGGGTAGTTTAAGTGGACTAATATAAATTCAATCCAAGGCATTTAATTTGAAATGGTAACTTCAAGGCCTGTACTAATAGTAAGGTTCATTTCTCATCACTGATTCCTCTAGACTGTAAGCTAATCTTGGGCAGGGATTGTGTCTGCTAATTCTGTCATATTGTGCTCTCTTAAGCACGTAGCACAGTGCCACGATTGATTGATTATAGCTGATTTTCATTTGAAAGTCCCAGTTCAGAGCTGATGTGATTCTGGCATGAGTGAGAAGCTTATCTGCACCTCAGTTACCCCATCTGTAAAACAGGATTAAGTCTGTGCACCCTATGTGGGACAGGGACTGTGTTCAACCTGATTAGCTTGTATGTATTCCAGCATTTAGTATATTGCCTGATACATAGTAAGTGCTTAACAAATATCCTAAAAAAGTGAATAAAACTAGATGTGAGAAATCTGCTCCTCACCTTTGCTAAAAACGTTGCTCATTAAATTGAACAGTGTGCATAGGTGGAAGGCGATGTCCAGATTTTAAGTCTCTTACATCAGTGTATACCAGGCACGAGGCAACTAGGAATAATTCATTGAATCATATTTATTGAGCATTTACCTTGTGCAGAGCACTGTACTAAGTGCTTATTGAGTGAGGGTTTTATAGATACTGTAATGCTCCACCACTTCGTGGGTGTCTCACTGCTGTATGGAAGAGGAAAAAGGGCCTTATATATATATATATATATATATATATATATATATATATATATATTTGAAGTTCAGCATCATAAGGAATGAAAGGTTATTACGTTGTTGCTTATCTATCGTGATTAGGATTCCTTTATGTGTATTAAATTTGGAATTTTTAAAATGACATGAACACTGTACCATAGGAAATACAAATGAAGATAAAGGGAAAACATTTTGTTTGTCTAGCCTAATATCATGATCAAATGTCAGTTTATAACAACATCTTTAGGGAATAATTTACACATTAGTAACAGTGTAGGAAAAGCTCACTTAATAAACAAAGATGAGATTTGAGGATATATTAAGAAGAGTCTTCTGATCGTGAGCTCTAGGAATAGAGTTATTTCAAGGTACAAGAGAGGTTAGTTTCAATTCTGTTAGTGATCAGAGATATGTTTAGGAAATAGATGTGCTTCCTGCCAGTAACAGAAATCTTCAGTAAGTGTCATTTCATTGATTGTGAATTACATTGATCTGCATGGGGATTCTGTCAGTGTTTTCTATAATCCTTTGTCAAAATTTGGGATTTCACTATATAAGGAATCACTCGAAAGGGGTCTCTTATTACTCTGCTAAATTGCATTTGAAAGAGAACATTCTTTGTCTAGACTATTAGGTGCATTCCATTTGAATGATTGCCCTTTCCTGAACAGCAAGGAGAAGGCTTAATAGGGATCAGCTGAAGATCAGCAGCTGGGCCTGGTGCACCAAAACATTCCTGCAAAATGCTCTTCCTCTGGGGATTAAGCATATAGGGCCTGAGCATGGGAAAACCTCTGCTCTCTTGATCAGCCCCTTCCTATTTTTCGCTGTCTGGGGAGGACTGCTAGTTGGAAGTGATTAATCTTTGTTCATGTATCTTAAGCCACAGAATTCAAGGAGAGTTTATTACTTGCTTCCCCAATTTCATAGAATAGAACATTAGCTTCCACCTCACCATTTCTCAAGATTGATCATTTTCTACTACATCCCCCATTGCTCTAGGGTGAAGATTAATGGGACTTTAATAGCACTCTGAAAAAAATTTCATGTAATAAGAAAGCTAGTTTAGGCTAACTTTAGGATGAAGAAGCTTAAAGATCTTTTAGGTTACTCTTTTCTGTAATTTTTTTAGGTTAATTAAGTCTCAAAAGGAAATGAAATAGCTTTACAGGGATAGAAAGTTTTAATGGGTTGTCAGTTAATCCTCTAAGAGGCAAATTGGCAATTTGCATCAAGATACTTTCAAGATACATTCCTAGAAGTGTGACATAGTGGTAGAGCCCAAACCTGGAAGTCAAAGGGACCTGGGTTCCAATCCCACCTCCTCCATTCATTGGCTGTGTGACCTTGGGTAAGTCTTTGAGCTTCAGTTACCTCATCTGTAAAATGGAGATGAAGACTGTGAGCCTCATGGGGGACAGGGACTGTGTCCAACTCGATTCGCTTGTATCTGTCCCAGCGTTTAGTCCAGTGCCTGGCACACGATAAGTAGTCGCTGAACAAATACTACAAATAGTATTAATCTCTTGAATATTCTATGTCATTTTCTACTATTTTATTTTTTCTATTTTCTTTTCTATTTTTTTTTGCAACAGGTAAATAAAGTGTGTGGGCCACCCAAAGTAAGAGAATTGAAGCAGATACCTGACACTGTGGTAGAAGCTGCAGCAATGATGGAAACTCAGTCATTTATGAGTACTGTTTCTACAAATTTGAACAGTAAAAGAAGGTAACAAAATGAATTTCTCAATTACTTAAATGACATTGTTTGGGGAGTTATTCCTAAGTGTTCTCGGCTGGTTTCAGAGCTTTCCAATCATATTTAAAATGATTTCATAGTACAACATTAAGGCTCATGTTGGAATTATTGTTCCAGGAATCATTTCCAAGAAAGTGAAGTCCATGTAAGTTAAATTTGCACATATATGGGAAGATTTGAAACATTTAAATGAACATCATTGACAGATTATGTTGAAATTATCCAGATAATTCTACAGAATAACCGGAGAACTCATTACTTCTCAGAACTCCTCACATCTGCCAAAGCAGCACACTTCAAAGCCCTACTGAAAGCTCACCTCCCCCAGGAGGCCTTCTCAGACTAAGCCCCCCTTTTCCTCTGCTCCTCCTCCTGTCCCCATTATTCCAACTCCCTCCCTCTGTCCTACCCCCTCCCCACTCCACAGCACTTGTGTATATATGTACATATTTATTATTCTCTTAATTTCATTAAAGATGTTTATATATCTATAATTCTATTTATTTATATTGATGCTATTAATACCTGTCTACTTGTTTTGTTGTCTGTCTTCCCCCTTCTAGACCGTGAGCCCGTTGTTGGGTAGGGATTGTCTTTATTTGTTGCCGAATTGTGCTTTCCAAGCTCTTAGTACAGTGCTCTGCACACAGTAAGCACTCAGTAAATACCATTGAATGAATGAATGAATGCATTATGTTGAATAGGGCATACAATAGTAACAAGGTGATACACTGTTCTAAAGTATTATTAGTTGAACAGAATGCATTCTAAATTTCTGTCAATTCCTAAGAAATTTCAATATAATGCAACATGGGAGGACTTCAATGGGATGCAAAAAAGTCCTGAATTTTCATAAATTCATCATTGTTCCTCCCCCTTCCACCCCCCAGTACACATATTCATTCATTCATTCAATCGTATTTATTGAGCGCTTACTGTGTGCAGAGCACTGTACTAAGTGCTTGGGAAGTACAAGTTGGCAACATATAGAGACGGTCCCTATACAACAACAGGCTCACAGTTTAGAAGAGGGAGACAGACAACAAAACAAGTAGCCAGATGTCAAAATCAGCAGAACAAATAGAATTATAGCTATATGCACATCATTAACCAAATAAATAGAATAGTAAATATGTACAAGTAAAATAGACAGAGTAATAAATCTGTACAGATGTATACAAGTGCTGTGGGGAGGGGAAGTAGGTAGGGTGGGGGGGGTGGGGAGGAGGAGAGAACAAAGGGGGCTCAGTCTGGGAAGGCCTCCTGGAGGAGGTGAGCGCTCAGTAGGGCTTTTGTGCATGCGCGCACACACACACACACACACTCACTTTGTTTCATAGCTGAGGCAGGCAAGTTTCAGGTTGGGATTTTTAATTGAATTTTCATCTCTAAACTCCTTCTTTCTTTGATTTCTTTCCTCCTTACTTGGCCTCCCTTACTCTATTTTCCTTTCTTCCCACAGCCTCACTATATTAGCTAGTTCTGCATGGGCCAGAAGACTATTTTGAAGTTTTTTTTCCTCAGTAGAAAATAATGGGTTTTGCCCAAATTTTCAGTGGTAAAACTAGCATTAAGCGTCAAGTAAACATTAGCTGGGATTGTGCTGTGGCGGACAGAGTGGGCATTTTGGAGGGTAATGTTGATAGACCCAGGAAGCTAGGCATGTGCATGACCATCTGATTCTCAGACTGTCTTAGGAGATTTTTCTGAACTTTAAACCCTAATCTTCCACTCAGGATTTTCTAAAAGTCAAGACTAGTTAGTAGCAGAGCTGGGACGGAGAGAAAGAAAGGAATGCAAGGCCAACCGCAACCTCAAACAGTAACTATCTATCATGCAGACTTACTTTGAGGCTAATCAGAATTGCCCTCAAAGGCAATCTCAGAGGAAAAATAAACCTTCCGTAGGAGCATAGATGAAATAAATTGGATTAGGATTAAAATATACTAGTATCAAATTTCTTTAATCAGTGGTATTCTTTGAGCACTTCCTCTGTGAAGAGAACTGTACTAGGCATTTGGGAGATGATCCATACAACAGAGTTGATTGAGACATTCCCTGCCCACAGGAACTTACACTCTATTGGGGGAACAGACATAAAAATAAATTACAGATAAGTCCCTAAATACTGTGGGGCCCAGGGTGGAGTGCCTATCCAGTATTTCAAAGGCACGGATGCATATATGATACAGAAGAAAGAGCGTGTAGGGAACGCAAGGGTTTAGGGGAAGACCACTCAGAGAATGTGATTTTTATAATAATAATAATAATGATGGCATTTGTTAAGTGCTTACTATGTGCCAAGCACTGCTCTAAGTGCTGGGGGGATACAAGGTGGAGGCTTTATAAGGCTTTAAAGGTGGACAAAGTGGTGGTCTGTAGTATATGAAGGTGAGGGTAGAGGGAGGGTGAGGGCAAGAGGTTAGCAGTGAGATAGATAAGATTGAGGTATAATATGTAAGGTGGCATTAGAGGAGCAAACTGTGCAGATGGGGTGGAAATCAGGGAGGTAAGGTAGGAGGGAGAGGGTTGATTGAGAACTTTAAAGATGACGGTAAAGAGTTTCCCTTGGATGTTGGAGGTGGATGGGCAACCAGTGGAGGTTCTTGAGGGGTGGAGAAACCTGGATTGAATTTTTTTTTAGAAAAACTCTTCAGGCAACAAAACGAGTACAGGCTAGAATGGGGAGAGATAAGAGGCTGATGCAATAGTCAAGGTGGGATATAATGAGTCTCATCTCTAACCTCCTTCATTCTTCTTCTTCTCCTTTACTAAAATTTTACTGTATCAGGAAAGTAGCAGTTTGAATGGAGAGGAAATGATGGATTTTAGTGGCATGAAGATAGAACTGAAAAACTTCTTATATGTCTTATTCTCTGACGTCGCCAGATAAAACGAACATAACACAAATTCTGTGAATTATTTTCTAATGGGCCATTTAACATGCCCAGAGTCATTGGATTCACTGGACTAAAGAAGCAGTTGCCTCAGGCCCACGGTTACATTTGGTGGGTCTATTTTGCTTCAGAGTGTGAGGATCAGTTGCCCTAGCTGTTATTTTATAAACATTCATTCATTCACTCATTCAATTGTATTTATTGAGCACTTACTGTGTGCAGAGCACTGTACTAAGTGCTTGGAAAGTACAAATCGGCAACATATAGAGATGGTCCCTATCCAACAATGGGCTCACAGTCTAGAAGGGGGAGACAGACCAAAAACAAAACATGTGGACAGGTGTGGACAAGAGCAGGTACCCTACTCTTCCTTTTACCACCCTGAAGAGGGCTTCCTCTATGAATAAAAAGGTGCAAATGCTCGGATGGACAACCTGAGTGAAATTATTTTAGCTTCAGGAATTTAACACCCCCCACTCTCTCCTGCAGATGCCTCTCATAAGCGAAATAGAGGTCAGGGTATTCCTATTTGTTTATATTCTGTTCTGAGACAACCCAAATCCTAAATTCACCTCTCCCTCTAGGTGACCTGCATGCAGGCATGAAGATATTTTGAAAATAATAATAATAATGAATAATTATGTTATTGTTAAGCACTGACTATGTGCCAGGCACTGTATTAAGTGCTAGGGTGGATACAAGCATATTGGATCGAGCACAGTCGAGGTCCCACATGGAGCTCACAGTCTCAATCTCCATTTTATAGATGAGGTAACTGAGGCAAAAAGAAGTTAAATGACTTTCCCAAGGTCACACATCAGGCAAGTGGAGGAGCCAGGATTAAACCCGTGATCTTCTGACTCCCAGGCCTGTGCTTTATCCACTAGCCCATTCTGCTTCCCTGCTGTTTCTGCAGAGCTTAAGTTTCTGAATAAATCCAGAGAGCTTTCAACTCATTTCATAATCAAATGTGATGAATTACTTCTTGATTTACTAAAATTTTAGGGCAGTAAACATACAATGCCATCTGTGCTATGGATAACATGCAATTTCATTATTCATACTCTGAAAACAAGATACCCTTGGAGATGATCAAACACCAAGCTGTAATCTTTGGAAAAGCATGTTCCCAGTTTTTGGAGACTGATGGGAACGCAGTAAATATAGAGAATCTGCTCAACAGTAATGGGCATAGTGGATAGAGCCTGGGCCTGAGAGTCAGAAGGTAATGGGTTCTAATTCTGGCTCTGTCACTTGTCTGTTGTGTGATTTTGGGCAAGTCACTTCACTTGAGCCCCACATGGGACAACCTGATTATCTTGTATCTCCCCCAGTGCTTAGAACAGTGCTTGGCACATAGGAAGTGCTTAACAAAAAACATCACTATTATTATCATTATTATTATTATTATTATTATTCTCTGGGCCTCAGTTTCCTCATCTGTAAAATGGGGATTAAGACTGTGAGCACTTTGTGGGAAAGGGACTGTGTCCAACCTGGTTTTCTTATATAAACCCCAGTGCTTAGAACAGTGCCTGGAATATAGTAAGTGCTTAACAAATACCATGATTATTATTATTAAGTGATTGATTTGCAGTTTCATTACAGTTGGCATACTAAAAAGGAGCTACCATCGTCATTATCACTATCAAAAAGAATTTACTGAATGCCTACTGCAAGCAAATCTCAAGTGCAAGGGACAGATATTTTGGGAGATGAATTTACAAACACAAAATGCTTTTACTGACTCAAATCAACATAGGGTAGAATAAATCTCTGGGACCATCTAACATTATTGGACCTATTTTGCCATGGATTTCTGATTGTTTCGAATATACAACACTAGTTCCATTGTGTGCTAATACTCTAGACGTCTAAGACAAATCTGTCAGTATGAATTACAATATCCAGCAGCTTCTGGTATTGAAATCTGCAAGTGAGGCCCAGATTGATTTCTGGTTTGATATGGTCTCATTTCAGGTCAGAAACAGATAGAAATTGGGTTGTGGGCAGCTGCTTGGGTTGGACTAAGGCCAGTCCTGGCCCTTTCAGGACTGTCTTCCTCACCTAACCTTGCCCCTACCCCAAATTGTTGCTACTTCATGAGTGTCCAAGATACTCTCAAAGATGAAGCTTCCTGATGGCAGTAATACTATAATAATAAGAAGAAGAACAATGTTAAAAAAGTACTTAACACCTTAAAATGTTCCAAGTACTGCATTAAAAGTGATAGGTACAAGATCATCAGGTTGAGCACAGTCAGTCGTATTTATTGAGCGCTTACCATGTGCAGATTGCTGTACTAGTTTCTTGGAAGAGTACAATGCACCAATAAAGAGACACATTACCTGCCTGCAACGAGCTTCTTGCCCAACATGGGGATCAAGTTTTAACTAGGATGGAGAACCCCAATTTTAAAGATGAGGAAATTGAGACACAGTGAGGCTGAAGGACTTGTCCAAGTTTATACAGCTGGAAAGTGGCAGGGATGGGATTAAAATCCTGGTTTCCTAACTCCCAGGGCTGTGCTCTTTCCACTAGCCTGCTCTGCTTTTACCTATGAATGAGAGTCCCTGAAACATTTTCTTCTTAGAGGTTTGGGGAAGTGGGGGTGAGGGGGAAGCACTGAATATGCTGAGGAAATGAAAAATGTTTTATGTTTACACCTGACAAGTCCTGTGCAAGTATTCTTGAGGGTCTTCTTTACATAGTGTATTTCTGGGTACCTTATGTCATACCTAGAAAAGCTATGATGATAAGTTTTAGTCTCTTTTTCGATTGGGCAAAGGAAAAATAAAATTTGATATGATGCAGACTGAGCCACTGAGAAGACTTTATTGGTAGATAAAAATCTAATAACACAGAGGTGTTCTAGGTAAAGTTAAAGGTAAGAACAAATGAAGAACAGGAAGAAGAGTTTAAAAACTATGACTGGAAAAGAAACATAAGAATTCAGTGGCCTCAAACTTGAAAAATTAGGATCATGGTTAAAATGAGAGAAAATAATTTTTGGCTATGTACATATTCTTATATTTGGTTGCTTCCCTTACCTATAATTTATATTAAAGTCTGTCTCCTCTGTTTGACTCTTTAGTTCTTTGAGGGCAGGAAATATGTTAACAACTCTATTGTACCATAGTACTTAGTATAGTGCTCTGCACACGTGCTCAATAAATACTATTATATGATTAATTATTTTTAACAAATGAAAAATAAGGCCTAAGAAACTGAGAACAAATAAGATTAGAGCAATAGAGGAGGAGAAACAACCTTCAGGTAGATTCTGAGCTGTACTTACATTTCTAAAGCTTTACTGCTGACAGTGCTAGCAGAACTGTTTCTTCATCCCTTCCATTGTATCTCTGCAAATGAGAAGGATTACTGCTGGGAAGGTGATAAAATCTCATTTTAAGTACTCAGTACAACAAATGTCAGCTATCACTTTCAGTGACTGTGCAGAAACGAATAACTGAGGATGGGCTGGGGGAGATGGAGAAGAACAAAGGGAGCAAATCAGGGTGACACAGAAGGGAGTGGGAGATGAGGAAGGATGTGGCTTAGTCTGGGAAGGCCACTTGGAAGAGATGTGCCTCAGTAAGGCTTTGAAGCAAGGGAGAGTAATTGTCTTGCAGATTTAAGGAGGAACAGTGTTCCAGGCCAGAGGCAGGATGTGGGCCAAGGGTCATCATCATCATCATCATCAATCGTATTTATTGAGTGCTTACTATGTGCAGAGCACTGTACTAAGCACTTGGGAAGTACAAATTGGCAACATATAGAGACAGTCCCTACCCAACAGTGGGCTCACAGTCTAAAAGGGGGAGACAGTGAACAAAACCAAACATACTAACAAAATAAAATAAATAGAATAGATATGTACAAATAAAATAAATAAATAAATAGAGTAATAAATATGTACAAACATATATACATATATATAGGTGCTGTGGGGAAGGGAAGGAGGTAAGATGGGGGGATGGAGGGGGGACGAGGGGGAGAGGAAGGAAGGGGCTCAGTCTGGGAAGGCCTCCTGGATGAGGTGAGTTCTCAGCAGGGCCTTGAAGGGAGGAAGAGAGCTAGCTTGGCGGATGGGCAGAGGGAGGGCATTCCAGGCCCGGGGGATGACGTGGGCCGGGGGTCGATGGCGGGACAGGCGAGAACGAGGTACGGTGTGGAGATTAGCGGTGGAGGAGCGGAGGGTGCGGGCTGGGCAGTAGAAGGAGAGAAGGGAGGTGAGGTAGGAGGGGGCGAGGTGATGGACAGCCTTGAAGTCCAGGGTGAGGACTTTCTGCCTGATGCTCAGATTGATTGGTAGCCACTGGAGATTTTTGAGGAGGGGAGTGATATGCCCAGAGCGTTTCCGGGCAGCAGCATGAAGTATGGATTGAAGTGGAGAGAGACACGAGGATGGGAGATCAGAGAGAAGGCTGATGCAGTAGTCCAGACGGGATAGGATGAGAGCTTGAATGAGCAGGGTAGCAGTTGGGATGGAGAGGAAAGGGTGGATCTTGGCAATGTTGCAACAGAGAGAAAGGAGAGATGTAAGTACAGTGAGAAGAATAGCACCAGAGGAGTGGCTTGGGTTGTAGAAGGAGGGAAGTGATGTGATTTAGGAGAGGGCAAGGTGATGGAGTGCTTTAAAGCCAATGGTGAGGAGTTTTTAATAATGGCATCTAATAATGGCATATATTAAGCACTTACTATGTACAAAGCACTGTTCTAAGTGCTGTGGAGGGTACAAGGTTGTCCCATGGGGGGGCTCACAGTCTTAACCCCCATTTTACAGATGAGGTAACTGAGACCCAGAGAAGTTAAGTGACTTGCCCAAAGTCAGTCACACAGCTGACAATTGGCGGAGCCGGGATTTAAACCCATGACCGTGCTCTTTCCATTGAGCCATGCTGCTTTTTGTTTGGTATGGCGATGGATAGGCAACCACTGGAGATTTTTGAGGAGGTGGGTAATATAATAATTATAATGATAGTATTTGTTAAGTGCTTATATGTGCCAAGCACTGTTCTAAGTACTGGGGTAGACACAAGGTAATCAGGTTGTCCCACATGGGGCTCACAGTCTGAATCCCCATTTGATAGAGAAGCAGCATGGATCAGTGGAAAGAGTCCAGGCTTGGGAGTCAGAAGTCATGGGTTCGATTCCCAGCTCCACTACTTGTCAGCTATGTGATTTTGGGCAAGTCATTTAACTTCTCTGTACCTCAGTTCCCTCATCTGTAAAATGGGGATTAAGACTGTGAGCCCCACGTGGGACAACCTTGATTACCTTGAATTCCCCCCAGTGCTTAGAACAGTGCTTGGCACATAGTAAGCGCTGAACAAATACCAACATTATTATTACGATGAGGTAACTGAGACACAGAGAAGTTAAGTGCCTTGCCCAAAGTCACACAGCTGACAAGTGGCAGAGATTGGATTGGAACCCATGACCTCTGACTCCCAAGCCTGTGCACTTTCCATTAAGCTGCTCTGATATGTCCTGAATGTTTCTATAGAAAGATGATCTGGGTAGCAGCGTGAAGTATGGACTGGATTGGGGAGATACAGGAGGTTGGGAGGTCAGCAAGGAGGATGAATTCTAGGTGGGATAGTATGGATTGGATTAAAATGGTAGCAGTTTGGATGAAAAGGAAAGAGTGGATTTTAACGATGTTGTGAAGGTGGGACTGACAGGATTTGGTGACAGACTGTATATGTGGGTTGAATGAGAGAGAGGAGTCAAGGATAATGTCACGTGTATGAGCTTGTGTCACGGGAAGTATGATCATCATCATCATCAATCGTATTTATTGAGCGCTTACTATGTGCAGAGCACTGTACTAAGTGCTTGGGAAGTACAAATTGGCAACATATAGAGACAGTCCCTACCCAACAGTGGGCTCACAGTCTAAAAGGGGGAGACAGAGAACAAAACCTAACATACTAACAAAATAAAATAAATAGAATAGATATGTACAAGTAAAATGAATAAATAAATAAATAGAGGAATAAATATGTACAAACATATATACATATATACAGGTGCTGTGGGGAAGGGAAGGAGGTAAGATGGAGGGGATGGAGAGGGGGACGAGGGGGAGAGGAAGGAAGGGGCTCAGTCTGGGAAGGCCTCCTGGAGGAGGTGAGCTCTCAGCAGGGCCTTGAAGGGAGGAAGAGAGCTAGCCTGGCGGATGTGGGAATGGAGGGCATTCCAGGCCTGGGGGATGACGTGGACCTGGGGTCGATGGCGGGACAGGCCAGAACGAGGTACGGTGAGGAGATTAGCAGCGGAGGAGCGGAGGGTGCGGGCTGGGCTGTAGAAGGAGAGAAGGGAGGTGAGGTAGGAGGGGGTATGATGGTAGTATGATGCTGCCATCTACAGTGATATGAAGGTCAAGGAGTAGACAGAGAAGCAGAGAAGCAGTGTGGCACAGTGGAAAGAGCACGGGCTTGGGAGTCAAAGGTCAAGGGTTCGAATCCCGGCTCTGCCACTTGTCTGGTATGTGACCTTGGGAAAGCCACTTAACTTCTCTGTGCCTCAGTTACCTCATCTGTAAAAATGGGGATGAAGACTGTGAGCCCCACGTGGGACAACGTGATTACCTTGTATCCCTCCAGTTCTTAGAACAGTGCTTTGCACATAGTAAGCGCTTAACAAATACCATCATTATTATTATTATTAGACAGGGTTTGGGTGGGAAGATAAGCTATGTTTCATATGTGTTAAGTTTGAGATGAAGGGAGGACATACAAGTAGAGATGTCTTGAAGGCAGGAGGAGATGTGAGCCTGGAGAGAGAGAGAGAGAGAGACATGGGAAGAGATGTACATTTGAGTATCATCTGCACATAGAGGGTAGTTGAAGCCATGGGAGTGAATGAGTTCTCCAAGGGAGTGAGTGTAGATGGAGAATAGAAGGGGACCCAGAACTGAACCTTGAGGGACCCTCACAGTTAGGAGGTGGGAGGCAGAGGAGGAGCCCATGAAGGAGACAGAGAATGAACAGCCAGAGAATCAGGGGAGGACAGAGTTAGTGAAGCCAAGGTTGGATAACATTTCCAGAAGAAGAGGGTGTTCCACTCAAGCACAAACAATAAACTGAGACAATTTGTAAAATAGTGATCTTGAATTTTCCAATGAGGGCCATTCTACTGGTCCCCAGAGTTACAGCTGATATGTCAAAGTTGTCTTTTTTTTGTCATTACTGAGGATGATCATATAACTGCACCCTCAGAATGAAGATCATCAGACTCAGTGTTTCCATATTATTGATTGGGTGCTATTCCCATCTTATTCATGTTACCAGAGTTTTTTTTTCCTAAAATAGTGTAAGCTCCTTGTGGACAGGGAGTATGTAACCTCTCAATGCAGTTAATTCTATCCAGTGGGTGTTCAATGAATATTGTTATTACCACTACAGGCAGGAACTCATTCATTTTGACTGCTAAAAACAAGAACTAGTGATGTGAACTCAAGGCTTTAAGATTATTTTACTAACATTGACCCAACTTCAAATAGCATTATCATGATCAGATTTAAGACATGGTATTTGTTTTCTTTTAAATAAATTATCTCCAGACTGGAAACATTAGTACATTTTGGATTAGCTCAGAAAAAAATATATTCATGTGATTACGGTGAAATCAAACAATTATGCAAATTTCTGTGAAAAATACCTATAATTAAGTATGATTGATGCAATTCAAAGTTTCATCATATTTTCAGTAGCTGCCAAAACCTCAAAGAATTGTTCGATAGTATCAGTTTGTTGATCCTCTGGCCCATGTCTACAGGTGAATCTTAGTGTTGCTGGAGTTTAAAAATCTTTGAAACTCTAGGAATAATCTAGGTTGCAGTGATATACAGCAATTAGGTGAATCACTATTTCATTATGATTCAGTGCCTCAGACCCTCATCAGACCTTAACAATAATGTACTCTACATGCTCATTTAGTAAATCTTACTCTTGAATGTTTTAATAAATAAATACATTATAATGGCATTTATTAAGAGCTTACTATGTGCAAAGCACTGTTCTAAGCACTGTAGAGGTTACAAGGTGATCAGGTTGTCCCATGGGGGGCTCACAGCCTTAATCCTCATTTTACAGATGAGGTAACTGAGGCACAGAGAAGTGAAGTGACTTTCCCAAAGTCACACAGATGATAATTAGTGGAGCCAGGATTTGAACCCATGACCTCTGACTCCAAAGCCTGTGCTCTTTCCAATGAGCCATGCTGCTTTGCTTATGCAATGTCCTTTGTTAGATAACAATGGAAAATAATGAATAAAAACACCCATACCAAATATTTTATGATATTTCTTCCATTAAATTAAATATTCCACCCTGGAATGTGTAATATTTATGCCATTGTGTCAACAGAGTCAAACAGATTTTATTACTTTTTTGGCTTTGTACAAACCTTTCCAAAAACCAATTGAAGTTGGCAGCACAGTTGCTACTTTCACTTGATTAGGGGGTGTTATTTTAGCATCCTGAAGAGATGACAGGAAAAGTGAAACCATATGATGGGACATACGGGAATTCAGCATATATCACAATCAGGACTTTGGTATTTATTTGTTGAACGAAGCACATTTTTAAATTCTCCAGTAGCTATCTTTGTAAAGCCAGATATTTTAAGAGCAGATGAGATTGTTCTGAAAACTAAGCTGTTAAATGCACATGCTTGAAATATTTTCTGCTTGGCATAGAATTAGAGACACTTTATAAGTAAGATAATTTTCTGTTCTAAGTTTTAGTACCTGAAGCTAGCCTTAATATTCATACATCATACAGTGAATTTATTTTACATGAATAATACTTTTCTAAGGTAAAGTCTAAACAATTTTATTTAAAATTCACTTTATTTTCAAACTAGGCTAATCTTAAATTCATACTTATTGAAGGTCAAATTGAATGTAATGTGGAGAAGGATGTCATTTTGTTTTTGTTCATGTAATTATAATAGTTTAAAGCAAAGAATTGCCTCTAGCATCCATTCCAATATTAATTCAGATTTCAAAACATTCTCACCCATACTAGACATTTTCATTTTCAAGAATAATAATGATTCAGTGACTATTCATTTTTGTAGACGTAGCTTTTCACAAACTAAAATCTTTTTTTTTTTAATTGAGGGCTTAAGGTCATTTCTTATACAAGTTACATTTGCCAAGAAAGTTAAAGCCTACAATTAGTTTGGATGAAATAGATTTTCTTTAAGTTTACTGAGAGTTAAATTGCTAAGGAATACTTAAAGTTTTGCCCTTACCAAATTCCAGTTTCATTCCATTGCTGGTGGATATTTTTTATAAGTACTTTTGAAAGATAGTTATAAGGTATTTAAGTGTCCAGTGATTTTTTAAAATAATGTCTCTCTCTTTTCTATCAAAATATCACTCTAGTTAAAGAGAGCTTTGGAACAAAATGTTATTTTAATCATGTTTTTCTTTTCTATCAAAATATCACTCTAGTTAAAGAGAGCTTGAGGACTAAATCCTTTGAAGAAGTAAACATCTTCTGGTGGGAAGTCAGGACGGTGGGGAAGTTTGCAACTCTTCAGAGGCCTGAAATTAAAGTAGAAATTAGGTTAGTCCCTTGAGGGATCTGGCCCAAGTTTATACTACATTGATAGGGTTAGAGCCTGAATTCTTAGAAAAGGATGGGCCTTTTATGGGAAAACAGAGAGGGTTTTTTAAGAAAAATCACACCACCAGATCATGTTAAAATGAAGCCATATATGCCATTTGATTTGTTTCTCCAAAAGTGAATCTGTGCATTGAATTTTAGGAGGCTCTGCTGACTGATATTATCCACTTGCCCAACATGAGTCATTCTCAGACCAAACAGCAGAGTGCATCTGTAGTTCTGTACGCTTTTTTTAAAGAAAACATTGTATTTACAATAAAGCCCTAAATACTATCCTCCCTTCCTATGATATAAGAAAAAATTCTTCAATCTGGATTTTCATTTCTATATCTGGATTTTGTTTATATATTATTGCTGATCTTTGCTGCAATTCACCCTCAAGTGTAAATGTTTTACAAATGGTGGCAAAGGACTGAAAGTTCTCATTAATTCTCCTTTTTAGTTAATGTTTTGTTTTTTTTCTTTTCATTATTATTATTGTATTTGTTAAGCACTTACTAAGTGTGTACTAAGCACTAGGGTGGATACAAGCAAATCGGTTGGATGCAGTCCCTGTCCCACATACGGCTCACAGTCTTAATCCCTATTTTACAGATGAGGTAACTTAGGCCCAGAGAAATGAAGTGATTTGTCCAAGGTCAAACAGCACACAAGTGGTGGAGTCAAGATCAGAACCCATGACCTCTCATGTACTTTTATTTTGCAGATTTTGAAAAAAAAAGTTTCAATCATAAATTTCTGGCATCTCTTTTCTTTCATGCACAGACACTGGTAATGGGACTTTGTCCTTTTTTAAGCTACTCCTCCCCCATCCCCCTCAAGCCCGACCACCACCATTTAATTTCTGGTTTTATCCTATGCATGTGCTTGAATGCCTTTTCCTGTCAAATAATTTTTACCTTTTTCTTTTGTTTCTCATTTCTTTCCAATTTGCCTGAATTCCTGCTTTTACTCCCTCTTTGTTCTGATTGGTGCTTACTGTTCCTGGCCTATTCCAGTTCTCTGCCTCTGAAAGCATCAAAGAATGACAAATCCAGAAGTTTGAAAAAAATATCTCGGTAAGAATGGGAATGAGATGAGTGTTTTGGAATTTTACCTTACTTTAAAAGCCCTTCCATTTAATAGATATATTAGTTCAATTCAATTAGTTCAGATCCTTCCCTTCCCCACAGCACCTGTATATATGTATATATGTTTGTACATATTTATTACTCTATTTATTTATTTTACTTGTACATATCTATTCTATTTATTTTATTTTGTTGGTATGTTTGGTTTTGTTCTCTGTCTCCCCCTTTTAGACTGTGAGCCCACTGTTGGGTAGGGACTGTCTCTATATGTTGCCAATTTGTACTTCCCAAGCGCTTAGTACAGTGCTCTGCACATAGTAAGCGCTCAATAAATATGATTGATGATGATGATGATGATGATGATCACATGTAGAACCAAAGTACTTTTGCTTATAGGTCCTTTAAAATAATAGTACTTATAGCAATAGCTTATTAAATCAAGCTGTGTTCAGGATGTCTTTTTTCACTAAAGTTTTGATTCATTCATATTTTTAAGATTTTAATTTAATATTGCAAATTTAAAAACAATCTCGTAAAACGATTAGAAGGAAAAAAAAGTATACCAAATCCTTTGGTTTGGAATTCACATGTGTGTATAAACAGGTATAAACATATTAAAGATAAAAATAAAAGTGTACATATTATGTAATTCAGGGATGCATACTTTGCCACAGCTCTGTCCTAGAACTCTTACTGATATTATTTGGGGATGTCACAATACTTGTGTGAGAAAGAGTTCAACAATCTAGGGGAGATGGCATGGCTGAGAGGATGGGACCAGCAGTGAGGCGATTCTGATGAGAGTCCCGGATTTGAGAACTATTTTTGCCATATCCACACTGGCATAATTTGTGCCCTTGGCCATGTCACTTAACCTCACCAGGACTAGGCATCTTTGTGAAAATGGAAAGAAAACAGATTACAGATGAGGGACTGTGTTTTGGTCTTATAACCTTGTTTCTACCCCAGCAGTTAGAATTTAGTAAGTGGTTGATAAATGAAAAGACTTTGTATTTTCAAACAATGCTATTTATTGAGAGCTGGCTGTTTGCAGACCACTTGTACTGATAGCTTGGCAAAGTACCATACAACAGAGTTTGTAGATATGATCCCTGTTCACAGGAGGTTAGAGTCTACAGGGGGAGAAAATAGATTAAATAGATTAAAATAGATTAGATAAAACAGATGAAATAGATTAAATAGATTAAAGAAGCAGTGTGTTTTAGTGGAAAGATCATGGGCTTGGGAGCCAAACGACATGGGTTCTAATCCAGACTCTGCCACTTTTCTTCTCTTTAATCTTGGGCAAGCCACTCAACTTCTCTGTGCCTCTGTAAAATGGAGATTAAGGCTGTGAGCTCCACTTGGGATAACCTGATTACCTTGTATCAATTCCAGTGCTGCTTAGACCAGTGCTTGGGACATAGTAAGTGCTTAACAAATACCATAATTATCATTATTATTATTATTACAGATAGGGAAATAATAGAGTACAATACTAAGTACTGTGAGGATGGGATGAGTATCAAAGTGATATTAGTTATTATTAGCATAGGTGTTAATCAATCAATCAATCAATCAATCGTATTTATTGAGCACTTACTATGTGCAGAGCACTGTACTAAGCGCTTGGGAAGTACAAATTGGCAACACATAGAGACAGTCCCTACCCAACAGTGGGCTCACAGTCTAAAAGGGGGAGACAGAGAACAGAACCAAACATACCAACAAAATAAAATAAATAGGAAAGAAATGTACAAGTAAAATAAATAAATAAATAAATAAATAGAGTAATAAATATGTACAACCATATATACATATATACAGGTGCTGTGGGGAAGGGAAGGAGGTAAGATGGGGGGATGGAGAGGGGGACGAGGGGGAGAGGAAGGAAGGGGCTCAGTCTGGGAAGGCCTCCTGGAGGAGGTGAGCTCTCAGCAGGGTCTTGAAGGGAGGAAGAGAGCTAGCTTGGCGGAGGGGCAGAGGGAGGGCATTCCAGTTAAGGGCTTTACTGAAAGTCAAGTAAGCTAAGTAGTATTGCCAAAAATTCAGCCCAGAATCCAGATAAGGAATGATTTATTTCCTATTCTTTTTAGATCAGAAAAACATTTTTGTATTGAAGAAGTGGTCTTCTTCCCCACCATCTCTAGACTATGAGCCCATCTTCTAGACTGTGAGCCTGTTATTGGGTAGGGATTGTCTCTATTTGTTGCCAAATTGTACTTTCCAAGTGCTTAATACAGTGCTCTGCACACACTGAGTGCTCAATAAATACGATTGAATGAATGGATTTTGAATGATTGTCCTACTACAAATAGGTCACCATGGCTTCTCTCACATTCTTTTGTGTCGCTCTTGCGACATTTACATTTGCACCCTTTATTCACCCCTCCCTCAGCTCCATAGCACTTGTATGCATGTCTGTACTTTATATTAATGCCCATCTCTGCCTCTCGACTGTAACTTTATTGTAGGCAGGGAACTATTTTATTCTTATATTGTACTCTTCCAAGCAATTAATCTCGTATTTTGCACACAGCACTCAATATATGTATGATGGATTAATGATTCTAGTTTTCGATCACCTGCATCCAGTATCCTTTTAGTGCTCATAGCCACATTCTACCCAAGAAAATAAATGAACCAATAGTATTTATTGAATGTTAACTTTATTCAGAGTATAGGAATTAGCATCTGGGAGAATACAGGGCTAGTAGACATAATCCCTGCCCTCATGGAGTATGTAATATAGCCAGGATGGGAAATGTTAAAGTAAGGTACCGTAAAGAAAGCAGCAGAATGTAAAATTACATACATAGTACAGTGTGGTTAGAAGGTGAGAACACAGGTTCTCAATTCACGTGGAAGTACTGAAATGGCTATTAGGAGAAAACAGTTCTTTAGATAGTTCTTCAGGATTCTCTCCTGCTTTGGCTGTTTTCCCAAGCTTTACAAGACAGTTCTTCTACTCTGATCTGTCATTGTATTCTCAAGCAAGGCTCCTTGTTGCAGTTGTGTTTCTGTAAAGACACATCATTTGTTTCTCCTTTTAACCTTCTCTTAGTTGTCACACTTCTTGCAGTCAGATTTGAAAATGCAATTTAGTTCTTTTTTCATAGAGCTGGGTGGAACATTTCACCTGCATACAACAACCCAAATGAAAAAAAATTCATAAGATAATATTATGAAGTTCTCCTTACACATAGAACTGTGACAACGGTAAATTTGAATGGTTTTGCATACTGAGAGGAGTAAAAATGTATTTACATAATTTAGGAAATTCTGTTATACTTCCCTGAGGAAGTGAATAGGGGTAGTTCATTTAACTGATTATATTTTTGAGGAGTGAAAATGTCTTGTTTCCCTAACAGAAAATGATTATTAGAGTAGATAATAATAATAATAATAGTAATAATAATAATAATAATGGTATTTATTAAGTCCTTACTATGTGCCAGGCACTGCACTAAGTGCTGGGTGGATATAAGCAAATTTGTTCATTTAATCGTATTTATTGAGAGCTTACTGTGTGCACTGCACTGTACTAAGTGCTTGGGAAGTACAAATCAGCAACATATAGAGATGGTCTGTACCTAACAATGGGCTCACAGTCTAGAAGGGAGAGACAGACAACAAAACAAAACAAGTAGACCGGTGTCAGTATCATCAGAATAAATAGAATTATAGCTATATGTACATCATTAATATAATAGAGTAATAAATTTGTACAAATATATACAAGTGCTGTGAGGAGGGGAAGAGGGTAGGGCAGAAATTGGACACAGTTCCTGTCACATGTGGGGCGCACAGTCTCAATCCCCATTTTACAGATGAGGTAACTGAGGCACAGAGCAGACAAGTGGCAGAGTCAGGATTAGAACCCATGACCTTCTGACTCCTAGGCCCGTGCTTCATCTTCTATGCAACACTGCCTCTCCCATATATCTCCACAATATTCTTGCACTTAGGCAGAGAGGATATTTCTGAAACTGGAAGAATGATTGTGTTTTCATCAAATTGTGCTTTCATTTTCCTACTGTCTATAATTCCATGTCTTTCTCTTTGGGTCTTCAGTTCTCAGCTAAGGGTAGAAGCAGATTCTTCAGGTGCTGATTGCTGTCTTCCTCTTGTCCATCTTCTCCCACACTGCTTTAGCTGAAACCTTGGATATTTGTATAAGCACTCAGTGATATTTGAGTGCTGTACTAAGTGTTTGGGGTAGTACAATTTAACAGAGTTGGTAAACAAGTCCCCAGCCCACAAGGAGCTTACAGCCTAGAGGTGGGAGACAGACATGAAAATTCATTCATGCATTCAATCGTATTTATTAAGCACTTACTGTGTGCAGAGCACTGTATTAAGCACTTGGGAAGTACAAGTCGGCAACATATAGAGACGGTCCCTACCCAGCAACGGGCTCACAGTCTAGAAGGCGGAGACAGACAACAAAACAAAACATGTATACAGGTGACGAAATCATCAGAACAAATAGAATTAAGGCTATATGCACATCATTAGTAAAATAAATAGAAAATATGTACAAGTAAAATAAAGTAATAAATCTGTACAAATATACACAAGGGCGGTGGGGAAGGGAAGGAGGTAGGGCAGAGGGGATGGGGAGGAAGAGAGGAAAAAGGAGGCTCAGTCTGGGAAGGCCTCCTGGAGGAGGTAAGCTCTCGGTAGGGCTTTGAAGGGAGGAAGAGAGCTAGCTGGGCGGATGTGTGGAGGAAGGGCATTCTAGGCCAGGGGAAGGATGTGGGCCGGGGGTCAACGGCGGGACAGGCAAGAATGAGGTACAGTGAGGAGGTTAGCAGCAGGGGAGCGGAGGGTGCTGGCTAGGCTGTAGAAGGAGAGAAGGGACATATATGTGCTTATGTTCTGTGGGGCTGAGGGTTAGGTGAATATCAAGTTAGACTCAGAAATTCATTCCTCCAGGAATAATGTTATCCTCCTTTCCCAGCACTCCTGAAAATTGACAAGGGTTGGTGGTGAGGGGTCTTCAGGGGAAAGGACAGACTGCCTATTTTGCCTGTCAACCCTCCCTGGGTCACTCTTTTACTTTGTTTTTTCACATCACATTTAGTCACCATTTTGGCTTCCTCTCCTAGTCACCTCTGGGAAGTTGCCAGTGTTACCTCGAGGTCTCTTCTTACCTTCTAGCTGCTACCCTGAACAAAAAACAATCCTTTGGCACAGTCTGCATAATGCAGGCACATTTTTAGAAGATAATCTTTAAATAGAAAATTTGATTTTTTGGACTGAACTTGCTGGATCTCCGCCTAAAATGTTCATATTCAGCTTTGGGTACCACATGCCACTAGTTTCACCTCTGAATCTGTCCTAGGAAGTCTTATCAACACATACACCTAGAGAAGCAGCATGGCCTCATCAGTAGAGAACAGGCCTAGGAGTCAGAAGGACCTGGGTTCCAATTGCAGCTCCATCTTGTATGTGCTCAGTGACCTTGGGCAGGTCACAAAGCTTTACTCTGCCTCAGGTATTTCATCTGTGAAAGGGGGATTAAGATTAGGAGCCCCATGGGGGACAGGGACTGTGTCCAAACTGATTTGTTTGTATCCAACAAACAGTGCCTGGCTCATAGTCTTGTCTTATGCCGTCAAGTAGCCTCTGACCCATAGCGATGCCATGGACACATCTCTTCCAGAACACCTCACCTGCAACTGCAATCGTTCTGGAAGTGTATCCATAGAGTTTTCTTGACAAAAATATGGAAGTGATTCACCATTGCCTTCTTCTGCACGGTAAACGTGAGTCTTGGCGCATAGTAAGCATTTAAAAATACCATTACTATTACTATACATTTAATAGAAACAGGTAGAAATTCGGGTTTTGCCACATATCCCTCCCTTGTTTCCCTTTTCCCTGATACCCAAGGGAGCCTACATTAACCCCCCAGACTCCAGAAAGACTGGTCACAACTTAAACAATGGACAAAAGGTGCCAACAAGGCCCCTGGACCACACCTGTCCCCTAGTTAGCCACCCAGGCCAATCAGGATGACATAGTTTCTATAGAAATTCCTTGTTCTCGATAGCTCAACCTAGAACGTTTCAGTTACTGCACTGCAACAAAACTGCTTGTCTCAAATCCCCTATATATTTGGCTTTCCAGCTGGACATTTTTAAGACCCTTGAGGCACAACCAGATATTATAAATTTGTTTACGACTTGAAAAATTTCTTGCCCCTTGTAGTTATGGTGTAAACCTTCAGAAAAACAGAGAAGCCAAAAATTAGGGAGAACCGATATTGACTCTCTGTTTAATAGAAGAGGGAACTAAGGCACAGTCAAGTCATGACTTGCCCAAGTCCACATAGTAGGAAAGTGGCCAAGTCAGAATTAGAAACCAGGGCCTCCAAATCACAGGCCAGTGCTCTTTCCACTAGTCCATGCTGCTTCTGCAAAACAGTAAAGAAAATCCTCTTTGAAATTGGAATTTCAATTTTTCCCTCTGATATCTGGTCCAGAGCCTTCCTCTATGTCTGGAACATATTTTTTTTCAAATCAACAACATTTCTGTATAGAGAGAAAGGGATGATCTTGGAAGTGAGCTTCTCATTCCATGGGGAGCTTGGAAATTAAACCCTTGTTTAATTTTTACTCTAAAAAAACAAAGCCCTCTAATGAATACTAATTTGGTTATTGAAAGAATATCCCCAAATGACTAATTTGAACTAAATTTCATTAGTCCCCACAATGATGTGAATTAGCTCTTGGATGATGTAACAATTTAGCACCTAGTACAGTGGTCTGGAAACAATAAATGCTCAATCAGGGACCGTTTCTATATGTTGCCAATTTGTGCTTCCCAGGCACTTAGTACAGTGCTCTGCACACAGTAAGCACTCAATAAATATGCTTGAATGAATGAATTAAC
This sequence comes from Tachyglossus aculeatus, assembly GCF_015852505.1. Taxonomy (NCBI): domain Eukaryota; kingdom Metazoa; phylum Chordata; class Mammalia; order Monotremata; family Tachyglossidae; genus Tachyglossus; species Tachyglossus aculeatus. Next base: position 80,538,752 of record NC_052066.1, on the reverse strand, counting down.
ATGATTGAATGAGGGCACCTGCATTCCAGACATCTCAGATCCAGATCCAAATAGATAATTCTGCCTCTACCTCCCATTCTCTAACTGTGGGAGCTGTTTAAGGCACAGTCCTGGATACAGCCCTGACTTCTTTCCTTCTTTGCAGTCTCTCATTCTCTTCTGCCAGTGGGACATCTCTTCCTAGATGTCCCATTGACAACTGGAATTTAACATGTCTAAGATATAACTCATTTTCTCACCCAAACCTTTTCCTCCCACTGTATTTCCCATCCCAGTGGACAATACCATCTCCCTATCTCGCAAACCCATAACCTTGATATCATCCCCATCTTTCTATTCAAATCACTTATTCAGTATCACTAAATCCTGTCAATTCTATCTTCACAATCCCACCAAAATGCACCCTTTCTCTCTATCCAAACTGCTACCACACTGACCAAAGCACTTATCACATAATTATAATTAGGGTATTTGTTAGGCATTTACTACGTTCCTGGCATTGTACTGAACACTGGGGTGGATACAAGCAAACCGGGTTGGACACAGTCCCTGTTCCCCATGGGACAGTCTGTCTCAATCCCCATTTTACAGATGAAGTAACTGAGGCACAGAGAAGTGAAATGATTTGCTCAATGTCCCATAGCAGACATGTGGTGGAGCTAGGATTAAAACCCTTGACCTTCTAACTCCTAGGCCCCTGCTCTATCCACTGTACCATGCTGCTTCTCTGACGCCTTGACTGCTTTATCAGCCTTAGTCAATCGTATTGATTAAGTGCTTACTGTGTGCAGACTAATGTAATAAGCTTTTAGGAGAGTACAGTATAAAAATGAACAGACATGTCCCCTGCCCTCAATGAGGTTACAGTCTAGAGCCTCCTCTCTGACCTCCCTCCAACCAGGCCAGTCCATACTTCACTGTGATGACTGGATCATTTTTCTAAAAACCGTTAAAAAAAAAAAAAAGTACCTCGAGTGGTTGCTAACCCACCTCTCTATCAAACAGAAACTCCTTAAAACATTGGTTTATAAAGCATTCAACCAGCTCTCCCCATCCCACCTTTCTTACTAACTCCCACCCCACATACTGCGGTCCTCTAATCCTCTAACACCAACCTACTCACTGTACATGATAATAATAATAATAATGATAATAATACTAATGGCATTTGTTAAGCACTGACTATGTGTCATGCACTGTTCTAAGTGCTGGGAGGGCTACAGGGTAATCAGGTTGTCCCACATGGGCTCACAGTCTTAATCCCCATTTTACAGATGAGGTAACTGAGGCCCAGAGAAGTTAAGTGACTTGCCCAAAGTCACACAGCTGACAAGTGGCAGAGCCTGGATTAGAACCCATGACCTCTGACTCCCAAGCCCGTGCTCTTTCCACTTAGCCATGCTGCTTCTCTAGAAGCATCTATCTCACCACTAACAACTTGCCCGTGTCTTTGCTCTGGCCTCAAATTCCCTTCCCCTTCTTATATAACCGACTACTTTTCTCCTTATCTTGACAGTCTTATCAACATCTCATCCCTCCAAGAAGCCTTCACTGATGAAACCCTTATTTTTCTACTCCCTCTCCCTTCTGTGTTGTCTATGCATTTAAATCCGCAGCTTTTAAGACCTCTAAACGTTTGTATATATTCATAACTTATTTTCATGTCTGTCTCCCCCTCTATATGGTGAGCTTTTTGTGGGCAAAGAACTCATCTACCAACTCTGTTGCATTGGACTCTGCTACATGCTTAGTACAGTGCTGTGCACAGAGTGAGCACTCAAAAAATATCATTGGTTGAATAATAATTACTTTGTTTTTCCTTCATGACTAATTTTTCCTCTAAAATGCCAGACTTGCTTGGAAAGGAGTATTACATTTGATTTTTTTTCTTTTTATAGATAAGTATTCCTTATGGCATTTTCAGCATGTCTGTGGGATGTCTCTGTTAGTATAGTTACAAAATAATGCATATCATAACAAGTCAAAGAATCATATAATGTAATATGTATGTACAGTGTATTTGAAGGACCAAGATATTAAGGAACATGGAAAAATAATAAGATTTTGGAAGGGACTGAAAAAAAAGAGAAATAAATGAGACAGGTTGCTCTAAATTCCTGGAAACACAGCCTGAGATGTGGTGAGAAAATGCAGTAGTTAGGAAAGCGTGGTTCTACAAGACCACAGTGACCTTTTGGCAAAAAGCAATTCTCAACCTTTACCCAGGAATCAGCCCTCCAATTCCTTTAGTCGAAGAGGAAACAGATTTAAGTTAATGGGGAGAACCAGCACTTGATAAAGGGAAGGTCATTGAAGGTTAGCTTTCAAACACTTGCCCAACCTGGGCAAGTTGTGCTAAACATAACAGAGAGGAGAAGCCTCAGCTGAAATGAATTTGATTTTTCCAGAGCAGTTGCTAGAATAAACAAGACTGGCATTCTTCCCAAAGGATTATAGTAAGCATTATCATAAAGCGTATATAGTTACCTTTTATCCAGTAGAAGTATTTGAAAATTATCATTGTTGTCTGATTCTCTTATAGCCTGGTACAATTATGAAATTATTAAAATATAGTCTGACCATTCAGGGTAAATATGAACTTTCCATCTCTAGTTTCCTTTCAACCAATAAATGCTTCTGATAATAATAATGATGGCATTTATTAAGTGCTTACCATGTGCAAAGCACGGTTCTAAGTGCTGGGGAGGTTACAACGTGATCAGGCTGTCCCTCGTGGGGCTCACAGTCTTAATCCCCATTTTACAGATGAGGTAACTGAGGCACAGAGAAGTTAAATAATGATGGCATTTGTTAAGCACTTACTATGTGCAAGGCATTGTTCTAAGCACTGGGGGGGATACAATGTGATCAAGTTGTCCCACGTGGGGCTCACAGTCTTAATCCCCATTTTTACGGATGAGGTAACTGAGGCTCAGAGAAGTTAAGTGACTTGCCCAAGGTCACACAGCAGACTTGGGGTGGAGCCGGGATTTGAACCCATGACCTCTGACTCCAAAGCCCGTGCTCTTTCCACTGAGCCACGCTGCTTCTCTATGACTTGCCCAAAGTCACACAGCTGACAATGGGCAGAGCCAGAATTTGAACCCATGACCTCTGACTCCAAAGCCCGTGCACTTTCCATTGAGCCACACTGCTTCTTTGCTTCTAATGCATTATTTAAGTACTTACAACGTGCAGATTAAAATACACACAATTCCATATCTTATAAGGAGCAGCTGGCTTTGTGTTAAGAGCAGAAGAGTAGGAGCGTGAGGTCTTTGTATGATGATCTAATGTCTGCAGTGGAAAAATAATAGGAACTTGGATGGCTTGTGGAGGATGAAATTATTTAACATGGCAAATCAATGAAAGCTGTAAATACCGAAATAAGTGTGCTGCCATTGATCACTTTCATTAATTTATAGGGAATTCATCAGCTACATGAAAAGATCCAGAACGTTTTATGCCTCAATAGCTGAAAGATTATGTGATGGGGACCTGGTGATGCGAGACAGCTCTACTTGCTGGAATGGAGAGGATGTTGTGGAAAGGTAAGTGTAAAACTGGCACTCGCTCTATTAAATCTGTATTTTGAACAATGTGCTTCACACATTCTGAAATCTCCAGGGTTTACATTATTGACAAACCGTTCATTCATTCAATCATATTTATTGAACGCTTACTGTGTGCAGAGCACTGTACTAAGCAAACTATGAATGGCTTAGTCAACAGTGTGTCAACTGGGGGCTCATGGACTATTAGGGTTACTTCAAAATTGTATATGGGGTATGGCTATCATGGCAGATACTGCTGTACCCCATGATGCAGTGGGGTTGTGTTCTTATGTTTTCTGAAATTGTGGCTGAATTGCAAATGTCCCTATTAGAAGGTGTGTTTTGCCAAAGATTCATATATTATAAATTGGAATCTGTTCCATAAGCTTTTGACAAACAATATGAAATTCCATTAAGTGCTATACATATGGTTAAACAGTGAACCATTGTTTAATCTTTGCTAGAACAATCCAAAGTGGAAGATCTCAACAATAAATTAAGAGTTGTAGTGTGATTGTGAGTCTCTACAGGAGAATGTAGAAAGTTGGTCTTGCTGACTGAGACATTTTTTTTTACTTTAGTAATGATTTGTCCATTTCACTTAAACAGCACTTTGCTTACTGTAAAGAACTTGTAACAGACTAAGTTCTTCTAAACACCTCTGAACAACATTGATCTATTCTTCACTGGGGTGTTCTTATTTCTTTAAAATTAATTTGCTTTCTTGAAAATTGAGGCAAGACTCATTAATATCCAAATCTCAGCTAAGGAAGAGGACCTCTTCTATGTCTTGAAAATCTGAAAAAAAAACCTGTGGGTAGAGGGTCTTCCAAGATCTATTTATTTTTAATGTATAGCCTCAGCCCTGGTTGGGGGAGTCATCAGTCAATCAATAGTATTTATTGAATGCTTATTGTGTGCAGAGCACTGAGCACTAGTGAAGAGGGGAGGAACTAACCCATAATGTTGGCCAACCCATCATGAGAGTTGGACTTATAGGGTAAGGCATGAAATGCTATACTGGACTGTAAGCTCACTATAGGCAGGGGTGTGTCTTTTATAATATTTTGTTGTACTCTCCCAAGCATTTGGTACAGCGCTCTGCACACAATAAGCATAATATTGAATAGGCATTCAGTAAGTATGATTGAATGATCCTTAGGGTGATTGTAAAATAGGGTAATGCTGGATGAATTCTTGGGCTTTACATAACATTGAGTGTTAACACATAGGATATACCTGCCCTGGGGCAGATGATTGGAATTCCAAGAGGAAATATCAGAAAAGATGAAAAGCACTTAGGAGCTGTGTTCTTTTGTCAACTATTTTACTTCCTCTTCTCCCTTCCGCCCGATAAGGACTGCCCAATTCTGAATTTTCCATATGTTTGAATGGCAATGTATGTTAGGAGTATGTGCATGATGTGGACCTGGGTCAGAGAGGGGCTAGAATGGAGGGGTGGTGAAGGATATTTGGAATCATGGTTGTGAAGTATACAGTTCGAGTTGGTAGATATGATCCCTGCACACAAGGAGCTTATGGTATTATTCATTGAATAAGTATAGTTCCTAATGAATCTTGAGCACTCCCGGCCTAGTGGGAGAAGACTTTTAGAGACTAGCATCACTTATTGAGGTTAATGAGTGCATCAGATAATGAAATTTACTAGGTAGACTTTAGAGGCCTGAATGAATCAATTCACCACCAAAGTGAGGACTCTTATTCCCTCTGGTTGAATTAAGCTGTACTTTATTTCTAAATTTAATGGTACAAAGCAGCGTGGCTCAATGGAAAGAGCCCGGGCTTGGGAGTCAGAGGCCATGGGTTCAAATCCCAGCTCTGCCAATTGTCAGCTGTGTGACCTTGGGCAGGTCACTTAACTTCTCTGGGCCTCAGTTACCTCATCTGTAAAATAAGGGTTAAGACTGTGAGCCCCACGTGGGACAACCTGGTCACCTTATATCCTCCACAGCACTTAGAACAGTGCTTTGAACGTAGTAAGCGCTTAACAAATGCCATCATTATTTATTAGTTATTATTATTATTTATTGATACATTAGGCCAAAGTAGTAAGCTCTACCTTTATAAGTGGGTGACTGGGCAACCAGTTAGTATGTGACATGATGAAGTTCTTACAGTAGGCAGGTCTGGCTTTGGGTGATACTCAAATAAGGCCACTATTTTGGGTGTAGACTCAAAGAGGATGGCAGGACAAAGCAATGTTGCAGAGGGTAGAGACAGTAGGGGTTTAGAGTACCAATCCTGATAAATTGTAGCAAGTAGGTTAAATAGGATTTGGGGAGGGAAAAATGGTGGCTCTGAGAAAGGGAGGATAGGGGTCACCCCTCTTAGTTCTGCATCTTTGGTTCTGAGGTCCAACAGCCTTTCATTTCACATCACTGACCAGTGCCTGGCACCTAGTAAGCACTTATACAGCATTATTATTATTACATTATATTAAATTATAATTCATGCACAAGTATCCTATAATGATGTCAGGCAGAATGGAGGGGATGGCAAACTTTTCCCTGTTTCAGGGAGGCCAAATGCCTGCAGGAATTCCATGAAGAACTGCACCTCTCTTCTGGCCAACCTTTTCTTAACCTGAAAAACCCTGAGGTTTAGAATGAACTAAAGCTAGTTGCCTTGGGTTTTGGTGTATTGAGAAAGAATGAGATCTTTTCATCCATGGTATATAGGAAATTTAGTGGACACTAATAATAATAATAATGACTCACTGCACAGAGGGGAATCCCTCTCCTGGAAGCCCAGACTGTGCTCAGTGGGGCCTGGGGCTTGATGATGATGATGATGGCATTTATTAAGTGCTTACTGTGTTCAAATCACTGTACTAAGCACTGGTGGTCAGCTTGTCCCCCTGGGGGCTCACAGTCTTAATCCCCATTTTGCAGATGAGGGAACTGAGGCCCAGAGAAGTGAAGTGACTTGCCCAAAGGCACACAGCTGGCAGAGCCGGGATTTGAACCCATGACCTCTGACTCCAAAGCCCGTGCTCTTTCCACTGAGCAATGCTGCTTGGTGGGAGCCTTACTTGGAGATCTCACATCCCGGGGCTTGGGGCAGGACACCGACGAGGAGTAGCAGTCCCCAAGGGCCTCCTTCCCTCCTTGAGCCTTCCTCCCCGGCCCCCAAAGCAGCGTGGTTCAGTGGAAAAGAGCCTGGGCTTTGGAGTCAGAGGTCATGGGTTCAAATCCCGACTCCACCAATTGTCAGCTGTGTGACTTTGGGCAAGTAACTTCACTTCTCTGTGCCTCAGTTCCCTCATCTGTAAAACGGGGATTAAGACTGTGAGCCCCCCGTGGGACAACCTGATCATCTTGTCACCTCCCCAGCACTTAGAACAGTGCTTTGCACATAGTAAGCGCTTAATAAATGTCATCATTATTATTATTATTATGATTATTTGTTAAGCGCTTATTACGTGCAAAGCACTGTTCTAAGTGCTGGGGGGATACAAGGTGATCAGGTTGCCCCACATGGGGCTCACAGTCCTAATCCCCATTTGACAGATGAGGTAACTGAGGCTCAGAGAAGTGAAGTGACTTGCCCAAGGCCACACAGCAGACATGTGGCAGAACCGGGATTAGAACCCATGACCTCTGACTCCCAAGCCTGGGCTCCTTCCACTGAGCCATGCTGCTTCTCACTACTTTCTGTTTATAATGCAGAAGGAATCCAAGGGCATGAAAACCAATGGCTGATTGTCTCCATGGGTTTCTAAAGCAATGAAAAAGAAGCAGTTCCCAAAATATACTGCTTGTTTACTTGGAAGCACTTTCTCATTAAATGCCTTAGAATTACTTTAGTTTGCAGTTCATGAAATACTTGGTTCACAAAGTATGTTAACAATGGAAAAGGAAGTAATTGTTATTAATACAGCTAGTCACAAGAAGCCAATATCGAAACATTTTCATTGTATTTCTGAAAGATGATAGATTCAGACAAGTATTTAGCGGATGCACAACTTGCAAAATTACATGGCTATGATGACTTAAAATACGTGGATTTTGGAATGGAATATAGAAAATGTTGGAATTAGTGAATTTCTTTTGCAAACTGCATTTCAGCTGTGAAAATTCATAATGAATATAGTCATAAAATAGTTGATGTTCCGGAGGGCTTGAGTTTATTTGAAGGTGAAGAAATTTACATGTGAAATGCATACAAGAAAAAGAGCAAAGAATAGGCATAGCCGATCATCTTTTAATATGCTGATTGATTCACAGTATGGTTTGATTTTAATCCATGTAGTTGTGGTTTTAAAATAGAGCATCACTATTAGTCCTCGGAGTTAATTTTATTGGCTGATTAAGAACATGCTACTTGGAACAAAATGATTAAAGCCTTGGTAGAAAACCCCACTTCAAATATTGAGTTTTCTTTTTTCTAGCTGTTTTCTTTTGCAATGGATAATGAAGCATTTACCAGAATACTTAAATTTCACAGGATAACTAAATACTGCCTTATGGTCTCCCCCCCAGCACTTTTGATTTTGTTCTATTTTTATATCCTTATGGAATATCCCAAGAAACCTCTAGTGAAATTCACATGTCATCCTTTTATTAGATTATGGCTCACTCTTTAGTTGACTCCAAGTATTTTCAGCCTGTGAAGGAAATTAGGAGGTTGGCCAATAAAATTCTGACTCTCCTTTCAATTGGCTATTTTCCAGCTTTCATGGGCATTTAGGTTTGTGGGGGCTCTGTGTTAGGCTGCAAGGAGACCATTTTTTAAGAGTATGTGACTGGAAAAACAATAAAAAGAAGTTTGTGGCAAAGTTCTTTTGCAGGTGGACTAAATTTTGAATTCACTATTTTCTGAAAATGCTTACATCGAGGATATTTAAAATATATTTACAAGCATAAATTAAAGTAACATAATCTTTGCTGACTAACAAATTAATGTTAAAATCTAAGAATGTAAATGTGAGAAGATTCACTTGAAATAATATTTGGAAGGCATACACATTAGGAAAATAGTTTACACTGAGTGTAAATAGCAATCAATTAAAAAGTTCTGCACCTTTGCTGTAAGGTCTCTCATTTAAAGTTAAGTGCTTAGAACAGTGCTTTGCACATAGTAAGCGCTTAACAAATGCCATCATTATTATTATTAGATGCCAACTGTCATTATATTTTGATAGTTTGTGCAATTAACTGTCACAAGGGCAAAAAATAAATGATAATGAGTATCAGATAATGTCACAGAAATCGCTACGTCTAACTTTTACCTGGGGAACTCTTTCCCAGCACTTGAAAAAATGCTTTGCCCACAACAAGTGCTTCATAAATATTATTACTACTTACTAGTACATAATGAATACATTTATGCCATTTGTGTATTCCTCTAAAATTATTTTATTTAGCAGTGCAGCAAATTGAGACCCTTTAGGGCATTGTAACAGTACATGCAGTATATACGTGCTCATTCAATAACTGGTTCCATAGTGATCTGCAAGACCTATTTCTCCCAAAGTACTTGGTTTACAGCTAAGAAGAATTGTGTTAGGTCAGTCTAAAAATATGAATAATGTAGCTTTCTCTTTAAATATTAAAGGAGGGTCAGCTTTGAATTATTTAAACCATTTGACACAGATATTAGAATTCATCATACTTTGATCCCTGAAAGAAAGTGTAACTGTCAGCAAGAGTGGGAAACAATTTTGACTTATTGAGTGGATGTACAGTTCTCCTGTTTAGGAGTGGTTTGCATTTTCCAAGGTGTATTGTGTTCTGAGGCTTATTCATTCACTCAATCGTATTTGTTATGTGCTAACTGTCTGCAAAGCACTGTTCCTAAGCACTTGGGAGAGTATAATATAAAAATAAGCCAACACATTCCCTGCCCACAGTGAGATTACAGTCTAGATTTTGTGAGTCTCCTGGTAAATGGAAGACTAATTAACATGACAAAAAATGGGCCTCAAATATTTTCTTAATTAAATATTTAAGGGAATAATTCTTAATCAAACTCTTTTCTTAATAGAGCTGGAAAATGCCCAGAGAAGGGCAAACCAAGTGATCTGGGGAATGGAGAAGGTTCTGGAACAGGATTGATGGCAAGAATTATGACTCTTCACTCTAGACCAGTAGTGATTCAGGGAAGATATGATATTATTTTTTATAAACATGAAGAGCATGGATACATTACATTACTGGCATGTAAAATCACCAAATCCCACAAAATTGGGATGTGGGAGCCCACTGAACCTTGGAGGTGATTCATTAAAAAAAAACAAAATGGAAAGAGGATGGTCAGCATATTTTGTTTGCACTCAAAGGAAGTTGTTAAAACTGAAAAGTATCAGTAGAAGTAAGTCAGTTGGATTCATTTTTACATAAATGTGGATGAATCAATGGATGAACAATCTATAATGAATTTGTAGAGGGGGAAGTTTTATATGTAGAAGGAAAGGTCAAGGACGATAAAGACGACAACTATCACACCCTAATACATTATGAGTATAGTGCTTAAAATGGCAGAGCATTTTGCAATGACAGGGAATATATCTAGAGAAGATAAGAGATTAATTATGAAAGGCCACTAGATTGTAAACACGTCCATTAAATTTTAAATTTCTAGAAGGCAGGTTTCATATCTACCAACTGTAGTGTACTCCCCAAGTGCTTAATATAGTTCTCTGTACACAATAAGTGCTCAATAAATACTATCCACTGACTAGAGTAGATATGATTTCACGAGAGCAATGACGTTAAGGACACTCTGGTGTATCAAATTTTAAGTGGAAGGGACTTGAATGCAGGAAGAAAGTTGTGAGGAGATACATGATAAGGGTGCAAATTGCCTAAGATACTTTTTCTTGCTTTATGGGTGTGTCTCGGTGTCCATATTTGATCCACTCCACGCAGTAGAAGGGATTGATTTATGACGTGATTGGTTCCTGCAGACAGAATCTGATTGATTGGGACAACTGTTACTAAAATAAAATTGTTCTTCCCTTTAACAATAATAATAATGATGCTTGTTAAGCACTTACTATTTGCCAAGCACTGTTGAAAGCGCTACGGTAAATACAACTTAATCAGGTCAACACAGTCTCTGACCCACTTGGAGAGCTCACTCTTAATTCCATTTTACAGATGAGGGAAGTGAGGTCCATAGAGGTTAAGTGATTTACCCAAGGTCACACTGCAGGCATGTGGCAGACCCGGGATTAGAACCCACGTCCTCCGGCTTCCAGGATTGTACTCTTTCCACTAGACCATGCTGCTTCTCTAGTGGGAAGAAGTTACAGGTCTGCCATTTTTATTGGCTACAGAACATCTGCATTCTGGCTCCTTTGGGGTGTGAAAGGGGACTTATCCCTAATCTCATTCAACCCACATATCCAGTCTGTTACCAATGCCTGCCAGTCTCACCTTCACAAAATCGCCAAGATCTGCCCTTTCCTCTCCATCCAAACTGCCACCATTACAGTACAGTCACACATCCTCTCCTGCCTAGATTACTGCATCAGCCTCCTTTCTGACCTCCCAACCTCCTGCCTCTCCCCACTTCAGTCCATACTTCACTCTGCTGCCCAGATTATCTTTCTACAGAATCATTCAGGGCACGTCACCGCCCTCCTCAAAAATCTCCAGGAGTTGCCTATCAACCTCCTTTTCAAACAAACACTCCTCACTATTGGCTTTAAAGTTCTCCATCACCTTTCCCCATCCTACCTCAACTTCCTTCTCTCCTTCATCCCATCCGGCACACTCCGCTCCTCTGGTGCTAACCTTCTCACTGTACCTCTGTCTCACCTGTCTCACCACCGACCCCTGGCCCATGTCCTACCCCTGTCCTGGAATACCCTTTCTCCTCAAATCCACCAGACAATAACTCTTCCCTCCTTCAAAGACCTACTGAAGAGGCACCTCCTTCAAGAGGCCTTTCCAGACTAAGCCCCACTCTTCTTCAGTTCCCACTCCCTTCTGCATCACCACACCTCAATCCCTTTGCTCTTCCTCCCCCTCCCCGCCCCATAGCTCTTTATGCATATATGTATATATTGATAATTTCATTTATTTATATTGATGCCTGTTTACTTGTATGGATGTCTGTCTCCCCTCTCTATCTAGACTGTGAGCCCATTATGGGCAGGGATTGTCTCTCTTTATTGCTGTATTGTACTTTTCAAGCACTTAGTACCATGCTGTGCACACAGTAAGCGTTCAATAAATTTGATTGAATGAATGAATGAATCCCTGTGATCTACAAAATGCTGCATCCCAGCTCCTCAGTGGGATGTATTTTGTCTTCTGCCATGGTCCACACCCCTCCAGAGGACAGAGAGGAGGCTCCAGGGGGACCTAGGGGTCCTGTATTGCACCTGTATATATGTATATATGGTTGTACATATTTATTACTCTATTTATTTATTTATTTATTTATTTATTTTACTTGTACATTTCTATCCTATTTATTTTATTTTGTTGGTATGTTTGGTTCTGTTCTCTATCTCCCCCTTTTAGACTGTGAGCCCACTGTTGGGTAGGGACTGTCTCTATGTGTTGCCAATTTGTACTTCCCAAGCGCTTAGTACAGTGCCCTGCACATAGTAAGTGCTCAATAAATACGATTGATTGATTGATTGTGTTGCCACTGCCACCCAAGGGGAGGCAGGGGGTGGGAGGTAAACACTGAGACACTTCAGGAGATATAGGGGTGGTGATAACAGAATGTCCACCTCCCTCTTCTCTGGCTCCTCCCCTTGTTTCTAGGCCAGTGACTCTGTAATTTAAGCCATTTAGAAAATGGGTAATGTGGCAAAATAATATAGTCACTTATCCAGTAGTATTGGAGGACTTTGCCAGATAAACAGTTCATAGTTCAAAATGACTATAATTCATGGAAATGTGGGAGGAAGTGATTAGCAGCAGGAGAGGTGAGAACCAGATAAATAAACCAAGTAAGCTTGAGAGCAATGCTCACCTCCTTCAGGAGGCCTTCCTGGACTGAGCCCCCCTTTTCCTCTGCTCCTCCTCCCCTCCCCATCGCCCCTACTCCCTCCCTCTGCTCTACCCATCTCCCCACCCCATAACACTTGTGTATATATGTACATATTTATCATTCTATTTATTTAATTAATGATGTGTATAGATCTATAATTCTACTTATTTATATTGATGCTATTGATACTTTCTTTGTTATTTTTTTGTTGTCTGTCTCCCCCCTTCTAGACTGTGAGCCCGTTGCTGGGTAGGGATTTTCTCTATTTATTGCCAAATTGTTCTTTCCAGGTGCTTAGTGCAGTGCTCTGCACACAGTAAGCGCTCAATAAATACAATTGACATGCGATTGAATGATTACAAGATGGCATGTAGTGGGAGAAAAGAATGAATAATTAGGAAGGAAAGCACTGATGGAGTATGTTTAAGACCACTGTTTAAAAATTTAGGCTTGTTACAGGGAGAAATGGGCAACCATAATAGATCATTCATCTGACTCAGCAAAAACATCCCTTGAGTCCTTATGACTAGGTCTTGAAGAATTGGATAAATCTATTGGATAAAACCATTATTCAAATAATTGGCCAAATGGTGTGAATTGCTTTGTAATTGAGTTAGTCTTCAAATGAAGAACAAATCCTCAGGACCCCTCCAAGTGAAAGCTAAAATATTTATTGTCATTGCCCATTTTCACGGTTATGTAATAGATCAGCATGAACTAGACACAATTGTTTTGCTTCAATTTATCTGCTTTAGTACAAAAATTACAAATTGGCAGAATGAGACAGTCAATGCACTGATGATTAGTTTCAAGGAAAATGTCAGGTATGTTAAGTAGTAATGTTGATGATGATGACGATGGTATTTGTTAAGCACTTACTATGTGTCAAGAACTATTCTAGGCCCTGGGGTAGATACCAGCTAATCAGGTTGTCCCACGTGGGGCTCACAGTCTTAGTCCCCATTTTCCAGATGAGGTAACTGAGGCCCAGAGAAGTTAAGTGACTTGCCCAAAGTCACACAGCAAACAAGTGGCAGAGACGGGGTTAGAGCCCATGACCTCTGACTCGTAAGCCTGTGCTCTATCCACTAAGCACACTGCTCTTCATATGGAATACAGTGATCTAGAAAGAGATGGAAACACTTCAGAGGCATGCATTCACTGGTGCTCACCTCCTCCAGGAGGCCTTCCCACACTGAGCCCCCTTTTCCTCTCCTCCTCCCCATCCCCCCTCTGCCCTAACTCCTTCCCCTCCCCACAGCACTTGTATATATTTGTACAGATTTATTGCTCTATTTATTTTACTCGCACTTATTTACTACTCTATTTTATTAGTGATGTGTATATAGCTATAATTCTATTTATTCTGATGGTATTAACACCTGTCTACATGTTTTGTGTTGTTGTCTGTCTCCCTCCTCTAGACTGTGAGCCCGTTGTAGGGTAGGGACCGTCTCTATATGTTGCCGACTTGTACTTCTCAAGCGCTTAGTACAGTGCTTTGCACACAGTAAGCGCTCAATTAATACTACTGGTTGAATGAATTAATTGGTGGATGGGTATAGAACCAGACTAAGCCCCGCCTTTCCCTCTGCTTCCCCCTCCCTTCCCCATCTCCCAAACTCGCTCCCTTTGCTCGACCCTCCTCCCTGCCCCACAGCACTTGTGTATATATGTACATATTTATAATTATGCTTCATTTTTATTAATGTGTATATATCTATAATTCCATTTATTTATAATGATGCTATTGATGTCTTCTGACTTGTTTTGAAGTCTGTCTCCCCCCTTCAAGGCTGTGAGCCCGTTGTGTACAGTGATAGGCCTCTATCTGTTGCTGAATTGTACTTCCCAAGCGCTTAGTACAGTGCTCTGCACTCAGTAAGTGCTCAATAAATAAGATTGAATGAATGAATGAACCAATCAGAATTTCTATAGTTTCTAAATAAATCCTGCCACCTAGCGGGTTAATGGAAACTCACTCTGTAAAAGTTCTTAAATAAAACCGAATCAGATTCAATTCAATTGAGGCTATCAGTTCAGATTAATGTTTCTGATCTTCAGAACCAGTCGATTAGGGTCCTGCAGAATACTCACCCGCAATTATGGAAAGCTTATCTTAAAACATTTGAACAAAAATGGTTGCTCTATTAGGCCTACATAGACCAATCACACATTCCCTGCCCACAAGGAGCTGACAGTCTAGAAGGGGAGGTGAGCATTAAATCAATCAATCAATCAATAAATCGTATTTATTGAGCACCTACTGTGTGCAGAGCACTGTACTAAGCGCTAGGGAAGTACAAGTTGGCAACATAGAGAGACAGTCCCTACCCAACTGTGGGCTCAAGGATAGGTGCATAAGTGCTGTAAGAACTGAGGGTGGAGCGAATAAATCGTCATCATCATCATCAATCGTATTTATTGAGCGCTTACTGTGTGCAGAGCACTGTACTAAGCGCTTGGGAAGTACAAATTGGCAACATATAGAGACAGTCCCTACCCAACAGTGGGCTCACAGTCTAAAAGGGGGAGACAGAGAACAAAACCAAACATACTAACAAAGTAAAATAAATAGGATAGATATGTACAAGTAAAATAAATAAATAGAGTAATAAATATGTACAAACATATATACATATATACAGGTGCTGTGGGGAAGGGAAGGAGGTAAGATGGGGGGATGGAGAGGGGGATGAGGGGGAAAGGAAGGAAGGGGCTCAGTCTGGGAAGGCCTTCTGGAGGAGGTGAGCTCTCAGCAGGGCCTTGAAGGGAATACGTGCTTATAGGGCACAAATACAAGTGTTTGGGTGATGTAAAAGGGAGAAGAAATAGGGGAAATGAGGGCTTAGGGAAGTCCTCTTGGAAGAGATGTAATTTTAGTAAGGCTATGAAGGTGGGGAGAGTAATTGTCAGATATGAAGAGGGACGGAGTTCCGGCCCAGAGGCAGCACATGGGCAAAGGGTCAGCAGCAAGATAGATGAG
The DNA here is from genome assembly GCF_015852505.1 of Tachyglossus aculeatus. NCBI lineage: Eukaryota > Metazoa > Chordata > Mammalia > Monotremata > Tachyglossidae > Tachyglossus > Tachyglossus aculeatus. The sequence goes on along the minus strand of NC_052066.1, from coordinate 80,523,239 downwards.
ATAGAGGTACAGTGAGTAGGTTGCTATTAGGGGAGTGAAGAGAAGGTACTAGGTTGTGATAGGAAATCAGTGAGGCAAAATAGGAGGGGGTGATTGAGTGCTTTAAAGCCAATAGTAAGTAGTTTTTGCTTGATGCAGAAGTGGGTGGGCTATCACTGGAGGTTTCTGAAGAGTGAGGAAACATGGACTGAGCGTTTTTGCAGAAAAATGATCCTGGCAGTAGAGTGAAGTATGGACTGGATTGAGTAAAGACAGGAGGCAGGGAGATCAGCAAGGAGGCTGAAGCAGTGGTCAGGTGGTATAGGATAAGTGCTTGGATTCAGCGTAGTGACAGTTTGTATGGAAAGGAAAGGTGGATTTTAATGATGTCATAAAGGTAAAACTGAAAAGAGATGAATTTCTACGCAGTACACTAGAAGTGAATCAGAATTAATGAACACTCTCATTTAGCTGCTAAATTGTAACGATGTTCATAGACTGAAACTTCTAGAGAAGATGCTTGAGATGTGAAAAAGAATGATTGGCTAAGAAACAACATGGCTAAGTGAAAAAAAATACAGACCTCAGAGTCTGAATGAAGCCTGGGTTCTGCTCCAGGATCCACCATTTGCATGCTGTCTGATCTTGGGCAAGCCATTCAGAATCTTGGTGCCTCAGTTTCCTCACTTGCAAAATGGAAATTAAATATATATCTGCTCTCCTCCCATTTTGACTGTGAACCCCATGTGGGATCAGGACTGTGTTTGACGTGATTATATTCTTTTTGACCCAACACATAGTATGGTGCTTAGCACATAGTAAATGGTTAAACAAATACCACGGTTATTATCATGTCATCCCCAGTGCTTAGAACAGTGCTTTGCACACAGTAAGTGCTTAATAACTGCCATCATTATTATCCACAGCTTTTTAATCAAACACTCTTCCCTCCATTCTAAATGGCACGTCACCATCTGACTAGATGGACAATCGAAGTCAGTCTTTCCTTCTATTTGTAATTATCAGAAAAAGTCAGAGGAGGCATTCCTGCATTCTGCCTTGGACTAAGTGTGGCAATCCCACTGGTAATTGCATGGAATGAGTTGGAACCAATATTTTGTAATCAATAGGAAAGATTTATATTTTCTCCCTTAACAGCATTTGTATTTCCATGAGAAACAACGAAAGAGACAGAGATGTCCCTAGTCTTCTGCCAACTCTGGCTTTAGCCATTATTTTCTCTAGATTGTCAAGTGTTTTGACCCTTATTTGGGGTGAGTAAGAGCCTTTGAGAATGGGTGCAATAACTTTTATAGGTAATGATTGATTAATTTTCGGAAAGAAGGACTTTATTGTAGTCATTGCTCATGAAATTCTGAGGAACACTGTCTGGAATGTCACTTGTGAGCCATTTTTATTTAGTGAAGTTTCATGAATATGTAAGAGGAGAGAGTTATGTGAATGTCACATGGGTGTCTTAATTTTGGTGACATTAACAGTAATGATATAGTTTGCCTTCTTTTATTTTTTCTCTAACCAAATTGAGGTTCTAACCTTTCTTTAGAATTTCCAAATGAATCAGTAATGTTTATTGAATGCCCACTGTTTGCAGAGCACTGTACATAAGCTCTTTGGAGAAAATTATAGAATTAGATTCCCACTATTTGTGACATTTTAGTGTCTGTCTCTTGTGTTAGATTTTCAGCTTTTTGAGAGCAGAGATTATCTGTTTACTGTACTCTCCCAAGTACTTATTACAGTGCTCTGAGACTAAGTATTCAATGAAAACTGTAAATGCTTTTTACTGATTATCCCTTTATATCTATGTTTCTTTATGTACATTTATATACCTCATAAGTATATAAATTTACATACTTCCTGAGAAACAGAATGGCAAAGTGGATAGAGCATGGGCCTTGGTGTCAATAGGTAATGGGTTCTAATTCTGGCTCTACCATTTGTCTGCTCTGTGACCTTGGGCAGTCCCTTCACTCTTTGTGCCTCAGTTACTTCATCTGTAAGATGGGGATTGATACTGTGAGCCCCATGTGGGACAGGGACTGTATCAAACACTAGTTGCTTGTATCCACCTCAGTGCTTAGTACAGTGCCTGGCACATAGTAAGTGCTTAATAAATACCACAGTCACCAATCATCATCATAAATAAATTTATCTACTTATTCAGTAATTTTTAGCTGCCCCATCCTGTTGTATCAGTCAGTAATATTTATTAAGCACTTACTGTGCACAGAGCACTGTAATAAGTATTTGGGAGAGTACAACACAACAGTACAACAGTCACATTCCCTGCCCACAGTGGGTTTATGGACTAGAGGAGGAAACAATTCATATTGTTTCCTTTTAATCCGTCTTCCTTTGGTTTTCACTACAGGTAAATCATTATTGTCTATCTCCCTAGAAATTGTAAGCTCTTTGAGGACAGAGAATGTATATTTTGCTACAGCTGTATTTTCTTTATAATTACTACACAGTTTATCACCTACACAGTAGTAGTAGATGCTCAATAAATATCACTGACCGATTTACTGGGCAGGTCAGAATTAACCAGCAGTTTTATGTGAGTCAGGAATGTAATACTGGTACTAAAGCTAACATAATGCTTGATATATTAATAGATTAGATAGACAAGAACCGGAAAGTAGTATTTTATTAAACATGTATGGATCAGTTTTGGCATAGAAGCAGCATGGCCTAGTGGAAAAAGCACAGTTTTAAGGGTCAAAGGCCCTGGGCTCTAAATCCCAGCTCTGCCACTTGGCTGCAAGGCAACCTTGGGCAAGTCACTTTACTTCTCTGTGACTGGATTATTTTATCTGTAAAATGGAGATTAAGACTGTGAGTCCCATGTGGGAGAGGACCTTTGTCCAACCTGATCTTGTATCTAGCCCAGCACTTAGCACAGTGTCTGGCACATAGTAAAGGTTTAACAAATAGCGATAAGAAGAAAAAATATACTTTTTTTGTCTAGTAGTTTACTCCACATACAAAGGATGGAGAGAAACTGAGAAAAGTAACAGTATCCTTAAAAGGTCAGAAACAGATCTGATGAAGTAAGATAAAACAAATTGGAGTTGCTTAACATAATCAGAAGACTAAGCACTTTCAGCTGTCATCATGCATATGAAGAAGATTTACTGGCAGAGGGAAACACCGCTAATTAGTCTTGCTGAGTTCTGAATAAGCAGAAGTGGCATAAATTAGAGGAGAGATTTTAGTTGGGCAGAAGTAAAAGCTTCTTAGCAGAGTGATGCAACTCTGGGATGAACTGCCTCTTGTTATTTGTAGGTCTTTAAGGAAATCAATCAATCAATCAATCATATTTATTGAGCGCTTACTGTGTGCAGAGCACTGTACTAAGCGCTTGGGAAGTACAAGTTGGCAACATATAGAGACAGTCCCTACCCAACAGTGGGCTCACAGTCTAGAAGGGAAAGAAGAGTTAACCATGAGAAGTAGTGTGGTTTAGTGGAAAGAGCCCAGGCTTGGGAGTCAGAGGTTGTGGGTTCTAATCCTGGCTCCGCCACTTATCAACTGTGTGACTTCGGTCAAGCCACTTAACTTCTCAGTGCCTCAGTTACCTCATCTGTAAAATGGGGATTAAGACTGTGAGCCCGGCGTGGGTCAACCTGATTACCTTGTATGTACCCCAGCACTTAGAACAGTTCCTGGCACTTAGTAAGCACTTAACAAATAATAATAATAATAATAATAATGACATTTGTTAAGCACTTACTATATGCAAAGCACTGTTCTAAGTGCTGGGGAGGATACAAGGTGATCAGGTTGTCCCACGGGGGGCTCACAGTCTTAATCTCCATTTTACAGATGAGGTAACTGAGGCCCAGAGAAGTTAAGTGACTTGCCCAAAGTCACACAGCTGACAATTGTCAGAGCCAGGCTTTGAACCCATGTCCTTTGACTCCCAAGCCCATGGTCCTTCAGTTGAGCCACGCTGCACCATCATCATCATCATCATCATCAACCAAATATCTTTGATAGTTCAGTTATTTTCCTACCTAGATGCAGAGGGTTGGGCCTGATGACCTGATGAGATCACTGTGAACTGTATGCTTTTATAATACAACTAATGTGTGTGTATAAATATATATACTCATGTATAACATTACGGAATATATCACAAACAGTTCTCACTTGGACTGTTAGTCCTATTGGAGACAGGGACTGTATCCAAACTCATCATCTTGTATCTACCCCAGTGCTTAGTACAGTGCCCAGCACATAGTAAGCACTTAACAAATACTGTCATTAAGCAGCATGGCTTAGTAGCATGGTCTTGGGAATCAAAGGGCATCAGTTTTAATCCAGCCTCTGTCACCTGTCTGCTATGTGATCTTGGGCAAGCAGATCTTTTAGACTGTGAGCCCACTGTTGGGTAGGGACTGTCTCTATATGTTGCCAATTTGTACTTCCCAAGAGCTTAGTACAGTGCTCTGCACATAGTAAGCGCTCAATAAATACAATTGATGATGATGATGATGATCACACTTACCACTTACCTTCTCTGTGCCTCATTTATCTCAACTGTAAAATGGGGATAAGACTGTGAGCCCCACGTGGGACAACCTGATTATCTCCTCTCTACCCCAGTGCTTAGAACAGTGCTTTGCACATAGTAAGCATTGTTATTATTATTATTATTATTTAGAGCTCTCTCTGTCTCTCTCGCTCTTCCCCCCTCCCCCGTGTATATGTTTAGATGACCACTTTATATACCTTACTTGCAAGAATTCTTTTTAATTTTAAATTTTGTGAATCATCATCATCAATCGTATTTATTGAGCGCTTACTATGTGCAGAGCACTGTACTAAGCGCTTGGGAAGTACAAATTGGCAACATATAGAGACAGTCCCTACCCAACAGTGGGAATCCTGATTTTATTTCACTTTGATCTTGTTTGGTAGATTCATTTTGTCCACTAGTTAATGCAGTATATAGCATCTTCCAAATGTGGCTGAGTTACAGTGCTTCAAGAAATCTCTTGATTTCTTTCTTAAATTTCTTCATATTGTATCAGTAATATCTACTTTTTCTGTTGTAATTTTCTGTTCATTGCTATTCCTTTCTCACTTATATTTGTTGGTCCTTTCATGTTTTATTCTTCCGGTGAGACTGAATAGCAAGCACTTGGGCAAACATCAATTTTATCATAGAAAATATTCTATACCTTCTTTGTGTTCTTGCTTTGTCCCATTTGCTTTCATTTGGGCTTTTGTATTCTTCTGAAAAATCTCCCTGGAGAAATGCTTTCTTCCATTTCCACCTACTTTATTTCCCTAGTTTCAAACCACATGGGCTATTCTTGGTAATAGTTAGATATCAAACTTTCCATATATCTACTATATTTACATTAAAAAAATGTAATATTTTCATTTATGGAACACTCTATTGGCCAAGACTGTGTACTGGTTTCAGCATGAAAAGTTAAAATAATGTGACTCTACTGTAGGGAAATAATACTTTGTAATCTTCATGTCTCATTTACTCTGAATGTCACAAGCTCAAGTTATGCAATCAAACATGTAATCCAATTGAAAGAAAATAATGAGTTTTCATTTCACTAGTGTGGGAAAAGATAAACTTCAGGGCGACTGAGAGGCTGATAATTCCTTCTAACTCAAGCTTTAAAAAAATGTTTATGTGAACTCTGTGAAACTAATCTTATCAAAATTGTCATGTCTCAATTTGAAACCAGTACAATGGCTGAGAGCAAGAAACAGTTATAAATTTTTAAACAATTTTCAATCAAAAATTTTAAATTCAGTGTTATTTAATAATGGGAATTTGCAATTATAGATTTCCAGTTATTACTTAATTCACATCTGCTCCTTATTGTATGTTGAGGTCACAATTGATCACAATGCATGGTTGCCCAGTGGCATAATGAGGGTTACATTTTTGTCCTCATAGGATATTTTTCTCCACAATGGTAAACCTGAAAGACTATACCAATAGTGATCCCTCCATGTTAATACGCAGGCTTCCTGGCACAATTCAAAACTACAGAAGCTGCTTTGAGTGTTTGTTTGAGTGGCATTTACTTTGCCACTATCAGGAACAGGGCTTTTTAGATGACAGAGCCAAATTCAGGGTTAAATAAGTAATAATAATAATAATCGTGATGGTATTTGTTAAGTGCTTACTATGTTCAAAGCACTGTTCTAAGTACTGGGAGAATACAACGTGATGAGGTCGTCCCACATGGGGCTCACAATCTTAATCCCCATTTTACAGATGAGGTAACTGAGGCCAAGATAATAATAATAATAATAATAATAATAATAATAATAATAATAATAATAATAATAAGGGCATTTATTAAGCGCTTACTATGTGCAAAGCACTGGTCTAAGTGCTGGGGAGGTTACAAGGTGATCAGGTTGTCCCACGGGGGGCTCACAGTCTTAATCCCCATTTTACAGATGAGGGAACTGAGGCCCAGAGAAGTGAAATGACTTTCCCAAAGTCACACAGCTGACAATTGGTGGAGCCAGAATTTGAACCCACCACCTCTGAATCCCAAGCCCAAGCTCTTGCCACTGAGCCATGCTCCTTCTCAAGTGGCAAGGCAGAGGTTGGATTAGAACCCAGGTCCTATTGATTCCCAGGTCCATGCTCAATCCACCAGGATGTGCTGGTTCAGGTTGGCATTAGAGGAGTGAAGTGAAGCAGCGAAGAAGCAGCGTGGCTCAGTGGAAAGAGCACAGGCTTTGGAGTCAGAGGTCATGGGTTCAAATCCTGGTTCTGCCAATTGTCAGCTGTGTGACTTTGGGCAAGTCACTTAACTTCTCTGTGCTTCAGTTACCTAATCTGTAAAATGGGGATTAAAGACTGTGAGCCCTCCGTAGGACAACCTGATCACTGTGTAACCTCCCCAGTGCTTAGAACAGTGCTTTGCACATAGTAAGCGCTTAATAAATGCCATCATCATCATCATCATCATCATCATAAGTGTGCTGGATGGGCTATAATAGGAGGTCAGCAAGGGAAGGCAGTAGGGGGCAAGCTGACTGAGTATTTTAAAGCTAAAAACCTGGGACCCAATGCTGACAAAAGAAGGTTTCTAGTAAAGCTCATTGTGGACCAGGATTGTGTCAACCAATGGGCTCTTCAGAAGCAATGTGGCTTAGTGGAAAGAGCATGGGCTTTGGAGTCAGAGGTCATGGGTTCAAATCCTGTTCCCACCAATTGTCAGCTGTGTGACTTTGGGCAAGTCAACCTCTCTATGCCTCAGTTACCTCATCTGAAAAATGGGGATTAAGACTGTGAGCCCCCCGTGGGACAACCTGATCACCTTGTAACCTCCCCAGCACTTAGAACAGTGCTCTCTCTTCCTCCCTTCAAGGCCCTACTGAGAGCTCACCTCCTCCAGGAGGCCTTCCCAGACTGAGCCCCTTCCTTCCTCTCCCCCTTGTCCCCCTCTCCATCCTCCCCATCTTACCTCCTTCCCTTCCCCACAGCACCTGTATATATGTATATATGTTTGTACATATTTGTTACTCTATTTATTTATTTATTTATTTATTTCACTTGTACATATCTATTCTATTTATTTTATTTTGTTAGTATGTTTGGTTTTGTTCTCTGTCTCCCCCTTTTAGACTGTGAGCCCACTGTTGGGTAGGGACTGTCTCTATATGTTGCCAATTTGTACTTCCCAAGCGCTTAGTACAGTGTTCTGCACACAGTAAGCGCTCAATAAATATGATTGATGATGATGATGATGATGATGCTCTGCATATAGTAAGTGCTTAATAAATGCTATTATTATTATTATTATTATTATTGTTATTATTATTATTATTTTAGACTGTAAGCCCGTTGTTCGGTAGGGACCATCTCTATATGTTGCCGACTTGTACTTCCCAAGTGCTTAGTACAGTGCTCTGAACACAGTAAGTGCTCAATAAATACAATTGAATAAATGAATGAACCAACACTGTGATATTGTTATATTGCATTTTCCCAATTGCTTAGTACAGTTCTCTGCATACAGTAAGCACTCAATAAATAGGATTGATAGTAAAACTGAGATTGAGAGTTTCTGTATGTAATAATAATAATTGTGGTATTTGTTAAGCCTTACTATGTGTAAGGCACTGTACTAAGTGCTGGGGTGGATACAAACAAATTGGGTTGGACACAATCCCTTTCCCACATGGGGCTCACAGTTTCAATCCCCATTTTACAGACGAGGGAAATGAGGCCCAGAGAAATTAAGTGACTTGCCCAAGGTCACACAGCAGACAAGTGGTAGAGCCAGAATTAGAACTCATGTGAGCCCATCTTCTAGACCGTGAGCCCGTTGTTGGGTAGAGACTGTATCTATATGTTGCCGATTTGTACTTTCCAAGTGCTTAGTACAGTGCTCTGCACACAGTAAGCACTCAATAAATACGATTAAATGAATGAATGAATGAATGAATTCCTGCTCCCAGGCCCATGCTCTATCCACTAAGGGAAGAGAGTACAATTCCCAAGTTACTCCCCATATCGTCTACATGGCTCCCATTTTGGTTGCTGACCTCCTGAGTAGCTGCAGCTCTTCTGAAGTTCATTTAATCATACTTACTGAGCACTCACTGTGTGCAGAGCTCTGTACTAAGTGCTTGGGAAAGTACAATATAACCATAAGCAGTGAGAATACCTCTCTACAATGAGCTTACAGTCTAGAAGCACTGTAGTGAAGTGGCACTGACCCTGTACTGGTGATCAGTCTCTGCAGTGAACAATCTCTCTCCTCAACATAGGATCCTATTTGGCTGTATTCATTCATTCAATAGTATTTATTGAGTGCTAAGTGTGTGCAGAGCACTGTACTAAGCGCTTGGTAAGTATAACTCGGCAACGTATAGAGATGGTCCCTACCCAACAAAGGGCTCACAGTCTAGAAGGGGGAGAGACAGACAACAAAACAAAACATGTAGATAGGTGTCAAAACCTTCAGAATAAATAGAATTATAGTTATATACACATCATTAATAAAAGAGTTGTAAATATGTACAAGGAAAATAAATAGAGTAATAAATCTGTACAAATATATACAAGTGCTTTGGGGAAGGGAAGGATCTAGGGCGGAGGGGGCGATGGGGAAGGGAGGAGGAGAGGTAAAAGGGGCCTCAGTCTGGGAAGGCCTCCTGGAGGAAGTGAGCTCTCAGTAGGGCTTTGAAGAGAAGAAGAGAGCTAGTTTGGCAGATGTGTGGAGGGAAGGCATTCCAGGCCAGGGGAAGGATGTGGGCCAGGGGGTCGATGGCCGGACAAGCGAGAGCGAGGCACAGTGAGGAGGTTAGCGGCGGAGTGGAGGGTGCGGGCTGGGCTGGAGAAGGAGAGAAGGGAGGTGAGGTAAGAGGGGGTGAGGTGATGGAGAGCGTTGAAGCCAAGAGTGAGGAGTCTTTGCTTGATTCATAGGTTGACAGGCAACCACTGGAGATTTTTGAGGAGGGGAGTGACATGCCAAGAGCATTTCTGTACAAAGATAATCTGGGCAGCCGAGTGAAGTATAGATTGAAGTGGGGAGAGACAGGAGGATGGGAGATCAGAGAGGAGCTGATGTATTAATCCTGTCGGGATAGGATGAGAGATTGAACCAGCAAGGTAGCGGTTTGGATGGAGAGGAAAGGGTGGATCTTGGCGAAGTCGCGGAGGTGAGACTGGCAGGTTTTGGTGATGGACTGGATGTGTGGGGTGAATGAGAGAGCAGAGTCGAGAATGACACCAAGGTTGTGGGCTTGTGAGACTGGAAAGATGGTAGTGCCACCTACAGTGATGGGAAAGTCAGCAAGAGGACAGGGTTTGGGAGGGAATATAAGGAGCTCAGGCTGCACTTACATTAACAACTTTGTGGTGATTGCCTTAGGACTGCACTGAAGTGCAGTGTCCTATTGTAAAACCTTCTATGCTTATTATAAAACTTTTGGAACAAACGTCTCACAGAGAATTGGGAATTCCAAAATATTTCGTAAAACAATTGACATTAAGAGCATGAATAATACAATTGCATTTTTGTGAGGATTGTAATGTTTGCTATATATCATTACCATCTTTTGTTTAGATAAAAATCTTGCTCTATGTAAAGTCCACTTTCTAGATTTTTGCCAAGATATAATGAATCCCTGTTTCTTAGGAATGTTTAATTAATGTTTTCAGGACCATCCTGGGTTCCAACATGATGACTGATTCTGCTTCTTGTTCTCTCAGATCCATGGAGTCCAAGACCATGTCAGGGATGGGGTTGGTCACCATGGCAGAATCACTGTCTTGTTTTATGCTGTGCAGCCATCTCTGTTCCATAAAGACTCCATGGACCCATCTCTTCTAGAATGTCCCACCTCCTTCTGCAGTCATGTATCCATAGAGTTTTCTTGATAAAGATATGGAAGGATTTTACCATTGCCTTTGTTGGTACAGTAAACTTGAGTCTCCACCCTAGACTCTCTCCCATCCTGCTGCTCCTGCCCAGCACAAGTGAGTTTTGACTTGTAGCAGATTGCCTTCCACTCTCTAGCCACTACCCGAGCTAGGAATGGAATGGGTATCATCATCATCAATCGTATTTATTGAGCGCTTACTGTGTGCAGAGCACTGAACTAAGCACTTGGGAAGTACAAGTTGGCAACATATAGAGACAGTCCCTACCCAATAGTGGGCTCACAGTCTAAAAGGGGGAGACAGAGAACAAAACCAAACATACTAACAAAATAAAATAAATAGAATAGATATGTACAAGTAAAATAAATAAATAAATAAATAAATAAAAAGAGTAATAAATATGTACAAACATATACACATATATACAGGTGCTGTGGGGAAGGGACTCTCCCTCCCTTAGCTGAGACTGGTAGAGTACTGGAAATTCTCCAAGTTCAATCCTAAGAGGACAGAATCACTCTATTCTTACTGAAATGTATTCTCCAGTTTCAGATCTTCCCTTTGCTTTTGGATTGGTGCATACTGTTATTCCCCTCTGCTGCCCGGCCAAAGCTGGCCTTGGCTACAGCAACCAAATGCAGTTCACTTTCTTCATAAACAGACAGGAGGAAGACTATTCCTTCTACTCTTCAACAGAGAAAGTCAGGGATGCTCACAGGGCCAAAAACAAGCCTTGATGCAATGTAATTCTGAGCCTTCTTTTCTTTTTAAGAGTCAATCAATCAATCAATCAGATTTATTGAACATTTACTATGTGCACAGCTCTGTACTGAACACTTGGGAACATATAACAGAATTAGCAAATATGTTCCCTTCCCATAACATGTTTACAGTCTAGAATTCACTGTCAATCAATTAATAGGTGTTTTCTATGTGTAAAGCAATGTATTAGGCACTTGGGAAAGTACCATGCAAGAGAGGTGGTAGACACAATCCCTATCCGTGAGGAGCTTACAGTCTGTAGGAAAAGTCTGTAGTCTTGTCTGTAATTCCCTCAGCCTCCGTACCCAAACTACCCTCCCTTGATGATGAAATAGATGCTCTCAACACCACCCTCTCAAATGAACTGAACTCACTTACTCTCCTATCCCTTTGTTGATCTTATACCACTAACCTACAGCTCTGCATCACCTGCATAATCCTCCCCCTATGCTCTTGTGTTCCAGCCTCAGAGCTCTGCTGGCAGAAATCTAAATATCAGGCCTACTCTTTCCCCTTCCCTTCTTCCCTCTCTGAAATCCATCTTCAACTGTACACTCTCCAGTGGCTTCTTCCCCGCTGCTTTCAAACATGCCCATGTTTCCCCTATCCTAAAAAAAATCCCTCCCTGGACCCCACGACTACCTCCAGTTATTGCCCTACCTTCCTCCTACCATTCCTCTCCAAACTCCTTGAGTGAGTCATCTACACCCTGTGTCTCAAATTCCTCTCCTCCAATTCTCTACTGGACCCCCTCCAGTCTGGCTTCCATCCCCTTCACTCCACAGAAACCACCCTCTCAAAGATCACCAATGATCTCCTTTTTGCCAAAACCAGTGGCCTCTAGTTCATCCTAATTCTCCTCAACTTCTTAGCTGCCTTTGACACTGTGGACAACCCCCTTCTCCTAGAAACATTTTCCAACCTTGGCTTCACTTCACTGACACTGTCCTCTCCTGGTTCTCCTCTTATCTCTCTGCCCATTTATTCTCAGTCCATTTCAGGAGCTCCTCCTCTGCCTCCCACCCCCTAACTGTGGGAGTTCCTCAAGGTTCAGTTCTAGGTCCCCTTCTATTCTCCAGCTACACCCACTCCCTTGGAGAACTCATTCACTCCTAAGGCTTCAACTATCACCCCTATGCAGATGATACCCAAATCTACATCCCCAGCCTTGATTTTTCTCCCTCTCTGACATCTTACATTTCCTTTTGCCTTCAAGACAACTCTGTTTGGATGTCCTCCCATCACCTCAAGCTTAACATGTCCAAAACAGAAATTGATATCTTCCCACCCAAATTCCATCATCCCCCTGATTTTCCCATCAATGTAAATGGCACCACAATCCTTCCTGTCTCACAAGCCCATAACCTTGGCGTTATCCTTGACTCCTCTCTCTCTCATTCAACCCATATATTCAATCCAACACAAACTCCTGTCAGTCCCACTTTCACAACATCTCTAAAATCCATGCTTTCCTCTCCATCTAAACTACTAGCACTTCAAAACAATCACTCATCCTATCCTGCCTGGATGACTTCATCAGCCTCCTTGTTGACCACCCGGCGTCCTGCCTCTCCCCATTCCAGTTCATATTTCACTCTGCTGCCCAGATTATTTTTCTGTAAGAACATTCAGAGCATGTCACCTCAATCCTCACAAATTCCAGTGGTTGCCAATTCACCTCTGCACCAAACATAAACTCCTCACCTTTGGCTTTAAAGCACTGCATCACCTTGCCCCATCATACCTCACCTCACTTCTCTCCTAACCCAGCCCATATACTTTGATACTCTAATGCTTAGTTTCTCACACTGCCTCAGTCTCTCCAATCTCAATGCCAAGCCCTTGTTCACATCCTGCATCTGGCCTGGAACACCCTCCTTCCTCAAATCCGAGAGATAATTCCTCTCCCCCTCTTCAAAGCCTTATTGAAGGCATGTCTCCTCCAGGAGGCCTTCCCTGACTAAGCCCCCCACCTTTTCCTCTTCTCCCATTCCCTTCTTCATCACACTGACTTGTTCCCTTTTTTCTCCACCCCCTCGCCCAACCCCACAGCACTTATGAACATATCTGTATTTATATTGATGTCTGTCTCCCCCACTCTAGACTGTAAGCTCAGTATGGGCAGGGAATGAGTTTATTGTATTATACTCTCCCAAGCACTTAGTACAGTGCTCCACACACAGTAAATGATCAATAAATAAGATTGAATGAATAAATGGGTGAAGATGTCGCTAATATTCATACAAGGGAGAACAAAATGAATTAACTAGAGTAGTGTAAATATTTAATTTAAGGGGCTCCATGGGAAAATTCTGCAATAAGGAATAGTTCAGTTATTTGCTAGTAGGGGTAAACAATTCACCCTGTATTAGTGGGCTTAACAGAGCAACCTTTAACTTCTGTACCTTTTTCTGCTTGGAAGATATCTGGAAACCTCCTTGATTGCTTTTGTGGGGTTCCAGCATTGGTTGAGTATATTGTAAGTTCATTTTTTTCCTTTAATTTTGGTAAAGAATATATGATATATATCAAGATTGATGTTAATGTTTTGGATTATTTGAACTGGGCGTTTTTGTTGTGAATTTTTTAAAATTATTTCCCAGTTCCTCCATGACCATTTGAAAAAACTCTGAAAGAAAAATGGTGTGATGGACACACCATGAAAGAAAAGTGGTGTAATGGACACACCATGAAAAAAAAATGGTGTGATGGACATCAAGTTGCATATGCAAGTTGATTCATTTTCCTTGGTTTTATGTTTTGTGATCCTGTTCTTTAATACCCTGAAACAGATTTCGTTCTAGAACAACTCTCTGCACAAATGTCCAATTGCATGTTTCTCACAGCTCTAGACTGTGAGCCCGTTGTTGGGTAGGGACTGTCTCTGTATGTTGCCAGCTTGTACTTCCCAAGTGTTTAGTACAGTGCTCTGCACACAATAAGCGCTCAATAAATATGATTGAATGACTGAATGATATGAGGAAAATCAATTAGTGGGGAAGTACTCTCTTAGACCAGAAGCCATGTCATTTACAACATGTGATGATCAAAAGTTTAGGAGTCACTAAGATAGTGATTTTTAGAATTGCCAGTCATCTTTTTTGATCCTATTTCTTTTCATCATCAATCGTATTTATTGAGCGCTTACTGTGTGCAGAGCACACAGGTTTCATTATGGAAACCTTTCTAATGTAGCAGATACAGCTGGAAAGGATTGATTGGAAAAACACAAAATAAAAGTCAGCTGAATGAAGACTAATTTTTTGTCTGCTTTGTAATGATGATTGGTGTTCCTACTTACTGAAAAATCAGGGCATGAGAGGAGCAGGTCTACTACCACCAGAGGGACTGTGTTGGACTGGGGTTGTTTGACTTTGTTTCTAGTATCCATTCTCTTCGTTTGCAAAGAAGAGCATCATCTATAGTGAGACAAGTGAGTCACTTTGAAACAAAAATCCTACAATCCATACAATCTTAAACTTCCATCCAACCTACCTCCTCATCCCTCCTGAGATTGTAATAATAATAATAATAATAAAAGTGTGTTTAACCATTTGTCAAAAATAAGGAATACAGGTTAATAACTTTTAGATGCATTTACTTCACATACAAATTATTCAATTACCAAAGCATAGAATTTGGGAAATAAGAAATTTCTAAAAAGCCAGTCAAATTTTTCTCTATATATGGGCATCAAGTTGTGTATGCAAGTTGATTCATTTTCCGTTTTATGTTTTGTGATCATGTTCTTTAATACTCTGAAACAGATTTCGTCCTAGAACAGCTCTCTGCACAAATGGTCAATTACGTTTGTCACAGTTCATTGATCAATTCTCCAGCCTATCTTCACCATGTCTATCTTCAAAATGTGTCGTGAATACATATATGTAGTCTTAGGCTTTAAAGACTAGCAAAGCCTTCTTCTCCTGTGCTTAGCTTGTCCGTGGGTATGTTAGATTCAGGGTTTATTATCTCATTTTAAGAGTGAACCAAAGTTCTCCACAGAAATAATAACATTAGACTCGCACAAGTACTCAGAATACCCAAGACTTTCATTTGCTCACCAACAAGCCAGAAATTCCCTAAAGGCCCTCCACAAATCTATTAGCTTTTCAATTAGTCAATAGTTTTGATCATCTATTGTGTGGGGAGCACTGTTCTAAACACTTGGGAGAGGAAAATGAAATTATCAGACATGATCCTGGTACTCAAGGAAGGATCAATCTAGTGGGACAGACAAATGCTACCACAAATTACAGGTAGGAGGATAAGAGGGTGTAATAGAGAATGAAGATATGTAAATACTAAGTGTGGGCAGAGGTATGGGTATCCAATGCTTGGGGGCCTTGAAAGTAATGAAGAGGAGGTTGAGAGGGATGTAGGGAGGGAAGATCAAAGTCTATGTAAGCACTCCCCTTTACTCTATGTCTTTGTGAGATTCTTATTTGCATTTTAGTATACCAAATTGAGCCAAAGGCAACAGGTTTCTGAAAGCTCGTGGTAACAACGAGGCTTGGAATTCTGATGGAAAAAATATCTAAAAAATGAATGTTATAGTTCTATGGAAGTAACCCAGAGACTTTCAGTAATTGGGAAGAAATACATCTCACACAGAAATGATTATCAGGGTATGTTTTTAGTGCCTATAGAGCGGTTTTTTCAAGGGCAGAAAATTTGGAAGTAGTTCATACTGTAATTCATAGTTCATACACTAATTCCCCCATGTTCATACAGGTCTGAACACTAATGGGTAAGGGGGCCTAGTGCCAATTTCTTGCTTGTAACTGCACATAGTGGAACTTTCCCCATGCAAGTACTAGAAATTCTAGATCTTTTTTTCTCCCATTCAAATCTATTTTCCTCTCTTCTTGGCATTCAGGGTTCAAGTGCAAGAATTTCCATGAATGGAGGAGACTGGCCCTTTGCAGCTTCACTAAATTGTTAAAGGCCAATTATTTGTTGATCATATTCTAATGCCAGGGACTTAAAAGCATTTAAACACTACCTGACAAGCAATTTTCATTATCACCAGCATTAATTCAGCACTTACTGTGCAAAAAACCAGTCTTTGGCTGAAAGATTCTGTATGACCCACGAGCAGCCCTCTCTGAGGTGCAGCATGGGATAGTGGTTAGAGCACAGATCTGGGAATCAGCAGATCATGGGTTCTAATTCCAGCTCCACCCCTTGTCTGCTGTGTGGATTTGGGCTTATCACTTCACTTCTCTAAGCCTTGGTTACCTCATTTGTAAAATGGGGATTGAGACAATGAGCCCCATGTGGGACAGAGGCTGTATCCAAGCTAATTTGCTTGTATCCACCCCAGTGCTTTGTATGGTGCTTGGCACATAATAAGCACTTAAAAATGCCATTATTATTGTTTTCCCTTACTCCCCTCCTTTCTGTGTAGCCTATGCATTGAGATTGTACACTTTAAGCGCTTTAAGCCTCCTCTCCGATCTCCCATCCTCCTGTCTCTTCCCACTTCAAGCCATACTTCACGCCGCTACCCAGATCTTCTTTGAGCAGAAACACTCTGGGCATGTTACTCCCCTCCTCAAAAATCTCCAGTGGCTACCAATCAACCTAAGCATCAGGCAAAAACTCCTCACCCTTGGCTTCAAGGCTGTCCATCACCTCGCCCCCTCCTACCTCACCTCCCTTCTCTCCTTCTCCAGCCCAGCCCGCACCCTCCGCTCCTCTGCCGCTAATCTCCTCACCGTGCCTCTTTCTCGCCTGTCCTGCCGTCGACCCCCGGCCCACGTCATCCCCCTGGCCTGGAATGCCCTCCCTCCCCACATCCGCCAAGCTAGCTCTCTTCCTCCCTTCAAAGCCCTACTGAGAGCTCACCTCCTCCAGGAGGCCTTCCCAGACTGAGCCCCCTCCTTCCTCTCCCCCTCCTCCCCCTCCCCATCCCCCCGCCTTACCTCCTTCCCCTCCCCACAGCACCTGTATATATGTATATATGTTAGAACATATTTATTACTCTATTTTACCCATACATATTTATTCTATTTATTTTATTTTGTTAATATGTTTTGTTTTGTTGTCTGTCTCCCCCTTCTAGGCTATGAGCCCGCTGTTGGGTAGGGACCGTCTCTATATGTTGCCAACCTGTACTTCCCAAGCGCTTAGTACAGTGCTCTGCACACAGTAAGCACTCAATAAATATGATCAATCAATCAATCAATTTATTGAGCGCTTACTGTGTGCAGAGCACTGTACTAAGCGCTTGGGAAGTACAAGTTGGAAACATATAGAGACAGTCCCTACCCAACAGTGGGCTCACAGTCTAAAAGATTGAATAAATGAATGAATGAATTGATATTCATCTCAGCCCCGCAGGATTTATGTACATATACATTATATATTTAATGTCTGCCTCCCCCTCTGGACTGAAACTGTGCATCAGTCTACGCATCAAGCAAAAAATCCTCACTCTAGGCTTCAAGGCTGTCTATCACCTCGCCCCTTCTTACCTCACCTCCCTTCTCTCCTTCTACAGCCCAGCCCGCACCCTCCACTCCTCTGCTGCTAACCTCCTCACTGTGCCTCGTTCTCGCCTGTCCTGCTGTCGACCCCCCAGCCCATGTCCTCCCCCTGGCCTGGAATGCCCTCCCTCTGCCCATCCGCCAAGCTAGCTCTCTTCCTCCCTTCAAGGCCCTACTGAGAGCTCACCTCCTCCAGGAGGCCTTCCCAGACTGAGCCCCCTCCTTTCTCTTCCCCTCCTCCACCTCCCCATACCCTGCCCTACCTCCTTCCCCTCCCCACAGCACTTGTGTATATGTTTGTACAGATTTTTTACTGTATTTTACTTGTACTTATTTACTATTTTATTTATTTTGTTAATGATGTGCATCTAGCTTTACTTCTATTTATTGTCATGACTTGACACCTGTCCACATGATTTGTTTTGTTGTCTGTCTCCCCCTTCTAGACTGTGAGCCTGTTGTTGGGTAGGGACCATCTCTATTTGTTGCCAACTTGTACTTCTCACCTCCTCCAGGAGGCCTTCCCAGACTGAGCCCCTTCCTTCCTCTCCCCCTCGTCCCCCTCTCCATCCCCTCATCTTACCTCCTTCCCTTCCCCACAGCACCTGTATATATGTATATATGTTTGTACATATTTATTACTCTATTTATTTATTTATTTATCTTACACATATCTATTCTATTTTTTTTTATTTTGTTAGTATGTTTGGTTTTGTTCTCTTTCTCCCCCTTCTAGACTGTGAGCCCGCTGTTGGGTAGGGACTGTCTCTATGTGTTGCCGACTTGTACTTCCCAAGCACTTAGTACAGTGCTCTGCACACAGTAAGCGCTCAATAAATACAATTGATTGATTCCCAAGAGCTTAGTACAGTGCTCTGCACGCTGTAAGCACTCAAGTGTGATTGAATGAATGAATGAATAAAAGCTCCTTAAGAGCAGGAAATATGTTTACCCATTGTGTTGAATTGTTCTCTCACAATACAAACTGTGTGGCTGATGACAGATTCAAGTTGCCAAATCTGCTAAAGTTTTACAAAAACACTAAAAAAAATTAAATGGTAAAGCACAAGTAAATAATTGTACTGAATAATAAATACTGAAGAATCACCATCTATTAAATTCTTCAGAAAGTTCAGTGTAACAGATTTCATTGACATGTTCTCTGCCCACAGTGAGCATACTCTTCTAGAGCGGGGAGGAAGGTATTAAAATCAATTACAGATATGTTCTTAAGAGCTGTGGGGTCGATGGTGGAATGTATAACAGGTGCAAACTCAAGTGCAAGGGTGACAGAGTGGGATAAGGACTAGGGGAAATGAGGGTTTAGTTGAGGAAGCCCTCTTGGAAGAGATGTGATTTAATGAGGCTTTGAAGTTGAGGAGAATGGTGGTCTGTCGAATATGAAAGGGGAGAGAGTTTCCAGCTAGAGGTAAGATGTGGGCACTAGATTGTCAGTGAGGTAAAGTATATTGAAGTACAGTAAGTAGGTTTAGAGGGGTGAAGTGATCATGTTGGGATGTAGTAGGAAATCAGCATAGTAAGATAGGAGGGGGCATTGTAATTTAGTACTTTAAAGCCAGTGGTAAGGATGGACAACCAATGGAGATTCATGAGGAGTGGGAAAACATGGACTGGACATTTTATTTATATAAAGGATCTGGGAAGCAGGGTGAAATGGGGAGAGACAGGAGACAGGGAAGTCAGCAAGAGGCTGATGCGGTATTCAAGGTGGGATAGGATAAGTGTTTGGATCAGTGTAGTATCAATTTGAATGGAGAGGAAAGGGCGCATTTTAGCAATGTTGTGAAGGTGAAACCAACAGGATTGGGTGAAACACTGAATATGTGGGCTAAATGAGAGAGATAAATCTAGAATAATGCCAAGGTTACAGGCTTGTGAGACAGAGAGGATAATGATGCTGTCTACAGCGATGGGAGAGATATGGGAAGGACGAAGTTTGGGTGGGTAGATAAGGAGTTCAGTTTTGGACATGTAAAGTTGGAGAACATCAAAGTAGAGATGTCCTCAAGGTGTGAGGAAATACAAGACTGTGAAGAAGGAGAAAGATCAGGGCTGGAGATTTAGATTTGGGAATCAACCGCATAGAGATGGTCGGGAACCCATATGAGCAAATGAGCTCTCCAGGGGAGTGGGTGTAGATGGAAAATAGAAGGGGTCCCAGAACTGAGCCTTGAAGAACTCCTTAGTTAAGGAGAAAACAAGTGAATATATTTTTCGATAGATATCAAAAGGTGCTTAAGGGGGCATATAGTCATAAAATATTTCACATTTATCAAGCATTTACTATATGCTTTGCCACTTAGCTAAGCACTGGGTTAAAAAATACAAAATAATCAGATCAGACATGGTTTCTGGCCCACATTGGATGATGAAGATCAGAAGGTGAATAATGGGAAATTCCCTTTGAGCAAGGTAATGTTTTATAATGACTGCATTGTAGTTCCACAAAGATGACTTTACCTTTGTTTGAATACTATAGAGATACCCAGGTAGACTAATATATCCATGATAAAAATGTTTATTGATTGGCTTCAATGTGCAAGGGCAGCTACTCTTAGGCTCTTGGGTAACATTCAGAAAGCATAAGACATAGTTACTACTTTTGAAGTAACATTTCCTAGTGGAAAGAGCGCAAATCTGAGAATCAGTTTGAAAATTGGGAGACCTGGGTTATAATTGTGGATGAGAGATTTGTCTGCTATGTGACCCTGGGAAAGTCACTTACTTTCTCTATGCCTCAGTTTCATGATTTGTCAAATGGAGATTAAATAGGAGTTCTCCCTTCCCCTTATACTGTGAGCCCCATGGGGGAAAAGGACTGTGTTTGATGGATTGTACTGTAGCTGCCCTAGAACTCAGTACTTTTAACCCTACCCTTAACTAACTTCTCCAAAGTCTCAGACTTCTGTAATTGACTTTCCAATCTCTGATGATCCCATCTACTAGGAATTAATATCCTTCACTGTACAGTATTTGGGATTATTCAATATTTTAAGGAAATTTAGAGATGGATTTTGTGGAGTTTTTCAATGGCTGGAGTACACTCTGGCCAGGAGGGAAGCAACTACAGTGCTAAGTGCTTAGTACAGTTCTCTGCACATGGTAGCACTCAATAAATACTACTGTTTTTTTGAGTGTTTTTTTCAAACTAATTGTAGTATTCATTTTATGGTAAAGTAGGATTTTTCATCATTGATGTTTCAAGTGCTGTAATTTAAAACATAAGTTGTGTTGAAAAAGGATCTGCAAAAATGTGTTGTTTTTTTGCTGTAACTGTTTCATTCATTCTTTCATTCAGTCATATTTATTGAGCACTTACTGCATGCAGAGCACTGTACTAAGCACTTGGGAAGTACAAGTCAGCAACATATAACGATGGTCCCTACCCAGCAATGGGAAATGTACACCTAATAATTTTGTCATGTTTTTTCAATTTTGCATATTGGATTTACTTAAACGCTGCTGATCTTTTTTTACTGACTTTGTGAGATATGTTTTATCTAACCAATTATGTGGTGACTTGCACCTATCATTAATTAAGGTTTTTATAGGCTTTCTCATTACACGAGAAGCAGCATGGCTCAGTGGAAAGAGCCCGGGCTTAGGAGTCAGAGGTCATGAGTTCAAATCCCCGCTCCACCACTTGTCAGCTGTGTGACTTTGGGGAAGTCACTTCACTTCTCTGTGCCTCAGTTACCTCATCTGTAAAATGGGGATTGACTGTGAGCAACCTGATCACCTTGTATCTTCCCCAGTGCTTAGAACAGTGCTTTGCACATAGTATATGCTTAACAAATGCCATCATCATCATTATTATTATTACTTATGATTATTGATCAAAACGAGGCACAGAAAGTGAAGGTGTTAAATGCAGCCAGGTAAGACTGACAGCTGAGAGATATTGCTGGGGCAGAAGTGGAAGAAATTCAAGTGGCCAAATGTCAGTGTCAATGATGACCACAATTCTTATAAGGCTCTTTCTCATCCCTTAGCCTCTTAGTCCAGTTGTCTGCATTCATTTTTTCAGGAATAAGGGAATTAAGAGGAAAGCAATGTTGATGGTCATCCCCCTTTATGCACATATCTGTAATTTTATTTGTCTCTCTCCCCCTCCCTCTAGACTGTAAGTTCGTTGTGGACAGGGAATGTCACTGTTTTTTGTCGTGTTTAGTATACCAAGTGCTTAGTATAGTGCTCTGCACACAACAAGAACTCAATAAATGCAATTGAATGAGTGAATGAAAGAATGAACCCCACTCAGCTGGTGAGATGCTAGATACTGGGTTAGAGATCTCATTATAGCTTTCTGAGTTAATATTGCAGCAACGCAGGGAGTGAATGTCATGGCATCTCACAGTCTCTCTTTGACCAAGATTAATAGCTGAATGAGTGGAATGTGAATTCTCGGACTTTCTGAGCTATTTTCAATATATAACTCCTAAGGAGATGAGAAATATTTGAATCTACCTAAAATAAATGACCTTGGTTCCCATGTAGACCAAAATACAACCACTGTTACTCCTGCTCAGTTTGAGTTCTAGCAATGGATAGTATCAGTATCATCACATGACCTTTTGGCCCATAAAACTAAAAGCACAGTTTTCATTCTGGGTGGTTTAAGTAAATCAAACGCCATCCTAATCTAAAATTTGGGAAAGGAATCAGAATGTAATTAGTCGTGAGATATGGTTTCTTTTTAAATGGATTCCTCCCCTTAATGTCTTTCTTAAGAATCTGTTTTATTTTATGTAAATGATTGTGTGTTTTTAATATTCACCTGCTAGATAAATGTTGATCAAATGCCAATAAACATTTGGAGAAATGAATCAGAGAAGATGGCAATGAAAACTTTTCCTAAGTAAGGATAGGGTTTAATGAAAGGACATTTGAATCCTAAAGTGATCATCATTTAAATGTTATTTATTCTGGGCTAAACTAGTGATTGAATTTAACTTCATCATGGCTGTGGGATGAGGCATGGAGGGACAGAAAGAGAATAGAGTATGTGAACGGTATAATTTCTGGGAAAACACACCCTGAGCTGGTCCATGGGTGGGTTATGTGACTAATCAAAGTGTTGGCTGATTTTCTAAGCCATATACTTCAATATTTAATTGTCAGCCACAATTACTCTTCTATCACCTCCAAGAAACAAACCAAGTGGAAAAAATGTAAGCATATTGCACTCCAAGCTAAAACACATATTGAGTGAATTGATTTGTCATATTTATTACAGCAGAATAGGAATCCTTTCACCCATGGCAATGCCAGTTTGTTTACTTACTTCTGTTTAAATTCAGTCTCAAGAAGAGAAGTTGACATGTTAATTCATATCCCTAATGCCTGGAGATGTTTCGTAAGAGCATGGATCTCATTTGCTAATTGATGTGAGTCCCTTATAAAGAAACATGACCAGCAACCATATTCTTGCTCTCACATTTTAGTGTTTTGGGGTCCAATGGAGTTGATCAATTATGATGATGATGGTACTTTAAAAAGACTTCCAAAGAAAAGGTTTTGTCTTTCTTGGAATTGTTAATATCCACCTTCTCTAGTAATGCACAATAAAAATAGATCAGCTAAGGAATGGAGTACATCACAAGTGATGTTCAGTATATTGGCTTCATTTTATCTTCCCCTCAGGAATATAATTACATTAACTCAAATGTTATGGAGAGACATCCATCACTTGAGTGGACTATAAAAGATCACATTTTATAGACCATATTTTCAATTATCCAATTCCTCATATTACTCTGTAATTCTCACAAACAGGCAGGCATCTCATTTCTTAGAATTGATTTGATGGAGTCTACATAACCTTGTTAGATCTGCTAATAGACTTTCAAAGACCATCAGGAGTAACTTAAAATAATTTGATTTGGCCCATACCTCCCCCCTCTGGACTGTAAGCTTGTTGTGGGCAGGGAATTTGTTTGTTATATTATTGTGTTGTTTTCTCCCTAAATGCTTAGTACAGTGCCCTGCTCACAGTAAGTGCTCAGTAAATATGATCGATTGATATCAAGAGCCCGAGTTTTTCTCTTCTAGACGGTAAGCCCGTTGTGGGCAGGGATTGTCTCTCTATTGCTGAATTGTACTTTCCAAGTGCTTAGTACAGTGCTCTGCTGCAGAAAGTAATTGATTGATAAATACGATTGAATGAATAAGTGAATTAAATTTTTATAAGCCTGATAATTTAGAAATTTTAGATAAATGTGTTAGGCCTGTCCATCATAAAAGGCAGAGAAACAGTTGTTTCAACTGTTTGATGTATATTAACATTATTGAAAATCTTTACAGTAAATGAGATATTCATAATTTTTCTTGTCAGACCCGTTGGCTGCTAAGTTCCTCAAATGCCGGGACTGAATTCCTTTCTACTTCAGAATGGTCGTTAGGAACCGAGTATATGAAATTCTGTACACAGTAGCTGGTCTGTAAGTAGTTGTTACTGACTTTATAAATGAGATCACTACAATGACAATTCTCATAACTTCTATGGCAAAGCCACTTGAGTATTAACGAAGCAGCATGGCATAGTGGAAAGAGCAGAGACTTGGGAGTCAGAGGACATGGGTTCTAATTCCAGCTCCACCACTTGTCTGCTGTGTAACTGTGGGCAAGCCCTTCATTTCTCTTTGCCTCAGTTCCCTCATCTGTAAAATGGGGATTAAGACTGTGACCCCACGTGGGACAACCTGATTACCTTGAATCTACCCCAATGCTTAGAACAGTGCTTGGCACATAGTAAGGGCTTAACAAATATTATCATTATTATTATTATTCCATCTCTCCAGTGGGCTAGAGAAATAGCTTGGCTCAATGGAAAGAGCACAGGCTTTGGAGTCAGAAGTCATGGGTTCAAATCACAGCTCCACCAATTGTCAGTTGTGTGACTTTGGGCAAGTCACTTAACTTCTCTGGGCCTCAGTTGCCTCATCTGTAAAATGGGGATTAAGACTGTAAGCCCCTCGTGGGAGAACCTGATCACCTTGTAACCTCCCCGATGCTTAGAATAAAGCATTGCACATAGTAAGTGCTTAATAAATGCCATCATTATTATCTCTCCCATTATAGCTCCCAAATGTTCATTCATTCATTCAGTTGTATTTGAGTTCTTACCATGTGCAAAGCTCTGTACTAAATGCTTGGGATAGTACAATATAATAAAGAAATTTCCTGCCCACGACGAGCTTACCGTCTTCAGGGAGAGATGGACACTAATAGAAATGAATAAATAAATAACATACGTGTATAAGTGTTGTGGGGATAGGAGGGGGGAATGAATAAAAAACAAGCTTTGGTGACAGAATGAAATGGGGGAAGAGGAAAGGAGGGCTTAGTCAGGGAAGGCTTGTTGGAGGAGATGTGCCTTCAGTAAGGCTTTGAAGTGGGAGAAGAGAAATTATCTGTTGGAGATGAGGAGAGAGGGAGTTCCAGGCCAGTGGCAAGATGGGGGCAAGAGATCAGTGGTGAGATAGACAAGATCGAGGTACAGTGAGAAGGTTAGCATTAGAGAAGTGAAATGAGCGGGCTAGGTTGTAGTAAAATAGTAGCAAGGTGAGGTAGTAGGAGGCAAGGTGATGATTGAGTGCCAATGGTGAGGAGTTTTTGTTTTCATTCATTCAGTTGTATTTATTGAGTGCTTACTGTGTGCAGAGCACTGTACTAAGCGCTTGGGAAGTACAAGTCAGCAGCATATAGAGACGGTCCCTACCCAAAAACGGGCTCACAGTCTAGAAAGGGGAGACAGACAACAAAACATGTAGGATGGGCGACCACTGGAGTTTCTAGAGGAGTGGGGAAACATAGTGTGAACATTTTTGTAGGAATGTTATCCAGACAGCAGAATGCAGTATGTACTGGAGTGGGGAGATACAAGAAGCAGGGAGGCCAGCAAGGAGGGTGATGCAGTAATCAAGGTGGGATAGGATAAGTGCTTGGATTAATATGGTAGTAGTTTGGATGGAGAGGAAGTGGCAGGTTTTAGCAATATTAGCCAAGGTGTCACTGAGCCCTGAAGTGGAAAGGAGAAAACAAGGAGCACTGTGGCCGAGTGGATAGAGCACAGGCCTGGAAGTTAGAAGGACCTGGGTTCTAGTCCCTGTTTTTCCACTTGTCTGCTGTGTGACCTTGGACAAGTCAATTACCTTCTCTTTGCCTCAATTACCTCATCATTAAAATGGGGATTAAGACTGTGAGTCCCATCTGGGACAGGGACTGTAACCAACCTACTTACGTTGTAACTACCCCAGCACTTAGAACAGTGCTTGGCACATATTGAGCACTTAACAAATACCATAAAAAAGCCTCCCTCCCTCCATCCGACGAAGTAATCTTTGCAGGGGAAGGCAATCCGGGCCTGGGAGTACGAGGATCTGGGTTCTAAACTCTTTTCTACCATTGTGTGACCTTGGGCAAGTCATTTAAATTCTAAGTGCCTTAGTTTCCCAATATGGAAAGTGGGAACCGAATATCTATTCTCACTTTTACTCAAACTGTCACCCCCAGTTGAGTCTGGGACCTGATTATCTTCTATCTATCCCAGTACTTAATGAAGTGCACGAGATTTAGTAAGAGCTTAACAAATTCCACAATTTTTATTACTGTGCTGCTGCTGTATGTTCCACTGTTCCTTTTTATTCCTCTTTTCTCAGTTGGCCCTGAAAAGATGCCGGAAGGGGAGTAGAACAGTGTCGTGCTACAAAGTCACTTACCGCACTCTACATGTAATCAATGCTCAATCAATACTACCGATTGTACAGTCACACTCTGCCCTCACTGTTTTCTCCATAAGACAATCCCAGGAGTTTTCAGCCCTAAATCCCAAATGAAAGGTCCCTGGAGTCCCTTTA
Organism: Tachyglossus aculeatus; assembly: GCF_015852505.1. Lineage (NCBI taxonomy): Eukaryota > Metazoa > Chordata > Mammalia > Monotremata > Tachyglossidae > Tachyglossus > Tachyglossus aculeatus. The sequence continues at coordinate 80,496,720 of NC_052066.1, read as the reverse complement.
GGAGAGTTCAGACTCTGGTTAGCTTCCACTGGGTCCTAAGGTCCTCCAGTCCTTCTGTTGTTCTAACATAGGTTTGGGGTTATTCTGCTCAGTGCTCTGCATCCTCTCACTCCTATCACTACCACCACTTTTTGCCCAAAGCCCAGATGTCTCCCCAAAAGCAAAGGGGTCACTGGGGAAGCTCAATGGAGGCCCACAAGTGTCCCCAGCCCTCTGTGCTTCCCTTACAGCACTACCTCATGTAAACACCAAGATTATGAGTTTTCAAGAAAGGTTAATTAATGGTGTCTAGTGGAAAGAGCACAGGCCTGGGAGCCAGAAGGACTTGGATCTGTCATTTACCTACTGTAAGCTCACGGTGGGCAGGGATGTGTATGTTACGCTCTTACATTGTAGTCTCCCAAGCACTTAGTACAGTTCTTTGCATAGAGTAAGCATTCAATAAATATGATTGACTACTGTGTGACTTTGCATAAGTCATTTCTCTGTGTCTCAGTTTCCTCATCTGTAAAATGGGGATTAAATCCTACTCCCTCCTAGTTAGTGAGCCATATGTCGACAGGGACTATGTACAACCTGGTTTTCTTGTATCTGCCCCAGTGCTTAGTATAGTGCTTGGCACTCAGTAATCACTTAACAAGTATGACTATTATCATTAGCAATTCCAATTAAAAACACCTTTCCCTGGATCAAATATTCGTTTCCTCCTCTACCTCTTTACCCCACAGAGGGTCCTCTGTTCTTTGCTGTGGGCATTCTGGGACTCATATTCTTCTGGACTTTTTCCTCCTTTGTTTTCTTTTCTCAGAGTGTCCCAGGGTCTCTAATATCAATCAATCAATCGTATTTATTGAGCGCTTACTGTGTGCAGAGCACTGTAATAAGCGCTTGGGAAGTACAAGTCGGCAACGTATAGAGACGGTCCCTACCCAACAGTGGGCTCCCAGTCTAATATCCTCTCACCTCCTTAGGGTCAGCAACCCTGCTCCTCTAGGGTCCTTCCTCTGAACTCCAAACCTCTTGGGTTTTATAAACCTCACCCAGATTCCTCTTCAATCCCTTCCAGGGCTCTGTGTCCATTCTAAGTCACAGTGGATAGAGCATGGGCTTGGAAGTGGGTTCTAATTCCACTCTGACATTTGTCTACTCTGTGACCTTGGGCAACTCATTTCACTTCTCTGTGCCTCAGCTACCTCATCTGTAAAATGGGGATTGAGACTATTAGCCCCACCTGGGACCGGGACTGTGCTCAACCCGATTTGCTTGTACATCCCAGTGCTTAGTACAGTGCCTGGCACATAGTAAGTGCTTAAATACCATAATTATAAGTATTATTATTATGATTATTTCCCTATGTCCTGATCTTGTAGGAACACAGCTAGCAACACCCTGGCTCAAGATGTGCGAGGATCTTCTCTGCCAACTGCCTGCTCCCTGCTACTTCCTCCCCACTTCTCTCTGATTGGCATGGCTCCATATTTCCACTCTTCTCAAATAGGGGCATCATGGAGTGACTCTTCTGACTTTCCCTTCCCTCGCTTATGTGTGAGGGTCAGTAGCACTCGTCATTATAATCCAAATATTTCCTGATGGTGTTCCTAGCTCGCACATATTAGGATGTCAAATATCATCTTTTTCATTCATTCATGAGGGCATTAAGTTTTAAAAGTCCAGAAGAGGTGGCGTATGCAGCTAGGGTTCGCCAGAAAGGCAGGAGACCAACGAGGTGGGCTACCAGGATGGCAACCACAGCATGGCCTAGTGGCAAGAGCACAGGCTTGGGAATCAGAGGACGTGGGTTCTAATCTCCATTCCACCACTTGTCTCTTTTGTGTGACCTTAGGCAAGTCACTTAACTTCTCTGTGCTGCAGTTACCTCATCAGTAAAATGGGGATTAAGAATGTAAGCCCCATGTCAGACAGGGACTGTGTCCAACCTGATTACCTTGGATCTACCCTAGTGCTTGGCACATAGTAAGGAGAGAAGGGAGAACAGGTATGTCATCTCCATTTTTTTCCCCTTTTAGACTGTGAGCCTGTTGTGGGCAGGGATTGTCTTCATTTGTTGCTGTATTGCACTTCTCAAGCCCTTAGTACAGTGCTCTGCACACAGTAAGCACTCAATAAATACGATTGAATGAATGAATCTTTTTGCTGTGCAGGGCACAGGCCTGGGATTTAGAATGAATTGGGTTCCAATCCCAGCCTCTCCACTTGTCTGCTGTATGGCCTTATGTAAGTCACTTTCTCTGCGCCTTAGTTATCTCATCTGTAAAATGGGAATTTAGACTGTGGGCCCCAGGTGGGGCAGGGATGGTGTCCAACCTGATTATCTTGTATCTACCACAGTGCTTAACACATAGTAAGAGCTTAAAAATATTATTATTGTTCTCCCCTTCTCCCACATAGATGAAGTGGGGACCCTTATGCCTATGTGCATCCATTATCCCTCCTTCACAGGGGAAAGAATTGAACTCACCAACAGTACTTCCCAAGGGCCTCTTGTTTATTAACTCTCAATAGAGAAGGTCATGGAAGATAAAACTCTTGTTCTCCAGCCCATAGAAGGAAAATATAGTATGATTTATTTCCAAACAAATTTAATTGCAATATACTTCTTGGTGGGGGGAGGGGGAGGACGACAAAAAACCCCACAGACTAAAGCTGCAGGTCATTTTGTTGATCTCCTTTCAATTTCACCCAATCTTTAAAATCTTAAGTGCTCTTTATAGTGGAGGTCAAATGTTTTAATGCCTGTTTTCACTTGTTTTTTTTTTTTAACCTTGAATAATGGGAATTGCAGCCTAAAGTATAATTTTGCCAGCCCATAATTTATTTGCTTTAAAAGTGATATTTTCAAATAGCTGCATATTTGTTTGCTAATAAATAAGACCTATCCATATATATGCCCCACTTAAACAGAATAAATTAAAGATTACAGCATGACTCTGATGCACATTTATTTGGAAAGAGTGTATATTTTGTTACAATCAGTCAATGGTCCATGAGTGATTACTGTGTGCAGGGTACTGTATGTATTAAGCTCCTTAGTCTTATACATATCTTCTAGAGGCAAATGTGTATCTGGCTGACAAACTTCTTTAAATTCACATTTTACTATTTTTTATTTCTTTTATCAGCTCAAAATTAGGATTTTTACAGAGTGAGCATTAAGCTTTCAAAGTTTTTCAGGAAGCCTTCCTTGATTAATTTCACTAAAATTCAGAGTTTACAGCCCCCCCACCTTCAATTGCCACTTCAGCATCACCTAAACACTGAAATAGAACCTCATAGCATTAATAACAATTGTGGTACTTGTTAACTGGTTACTAATATTCATTCCTTCATTCAATCATATTTATTGAGCACTTACTGTGTGCAGAACACTGTACTAAGCGCTTGGAAGTATTATTAGCTAGGCACTGTTCTGAGCAAGGAAGCAGCATGGCCTAGTGGCAAGAATACAGGCTTGGAAGTCAGAAGACGTGAGTTCTAATCCAGACTCCAACACTTGTCTGCTGTGTGACCTCAGGCAAGTCACAACTTCTCTGTCCCTCAGTTATCTCATTAAGACTGTGAGCCCCAGGTAGGACAGGGACTGTGTACAGATCTTCTATCTACCCTAATGTTTAGAGCAGTGTTTGGCACATAGTAAGTGCTTAACAAATACCATAATTATCAGTATTTATCATAATTAATAATAATAAATAGCTAATAATATTTATCAAGGCCCTGCTGAGAGCTTCTAAAGGCCCTGCTGAGAGCTCACCTCCTCCAGGAGGCCTTCCCAGACTGAGCCCCTTCCTTCCTCTCCCCCTCGTCCCCCTCTCCATCCCCCCCATCTTACCTCCTTCCCTTCCCCACAGCACCTGTATATATGTATATATGTTTGTACAGATTTATTAGTCTATTTATCTATTTATTTTACTTGTACATATCTATTCTATTTATTTTATTTTGTTAGTATGTTTGGTTTTGTTCTCTGTCTCCCCCTTTTAGACTGTGAGCCCAGTGTTGGGTAGGGACTGTCTCTCTATGTTGCCAATTTGTACTTCCCAAGCGCTTAGTACAGTGCTCTGCACATAGTAAGCGCTCAATAAATATGATTGATGATGATAATTAGAGAAGCAGCGTGGCTCAGTGGAAAGAGCCCGGGCTTTGGAGTCAGAGGTCATGGGTTCGAATCCTGGGTCTGTCAACCGTCAGCTGTGTGACTTTGGGCAAGTCACTTCACTTCTCTGAGCCTCAGTTCCCTCATCTGTAAAATGGGGATTAAAACTGTGAGCCCCCCGTGGGACAATTTGATCACCTTGTAACCTCTCCAGTGCTTAGAACAGTGCTTTGTGCATAGTAAGCACTTAACAAATATCATTATTATTATTATTAGTAGTAGTAGCATTATTATTAAGCACTGGGGAAAATACAACATAATCACGTTGGATTCATTCCCTGCCATGCACAGGCCTCACTGTCTAAATAGGAGGGTGAGCAGGAGAACTGAGAACTTATTGAACGCACATCTCCAAGAGACCTTCCCATACTAGCCCCCAACTTTTCTTCTTCTCCCACTTCCTCCTGCATCACCCTGACTTGCTCCCTTTGTTCTTCCCCCCCTCTCAGAGCCACAACACTTATGTATATACCTTTAATTTATTTATTTGTATTGATGTCTATCTCTGTACTCTAGACTGCAGGCTCATTGTGGTCAGGGAATGTGTCTTTTATTTTACTCTTCTAAGCACTTAAACAGTACTCTGTACACAGTAAGTTCCTAATAAATTTGATTGAATGAATGAATGAACTGAGGCACAGAGAAGTTAAGTAACTTGCCCAAGATTCATTCATTCAATCATATTTATTGAGTGCTCACTGTGTGCCGAGCACTGTACTAAGCACTTGGGAACTGGCAGACCCAGGATTAAAACCCAGATCCTTCTAACTCCCAGGTTTGTGCTCTAGGCCATGTTGCTTCTGTATTCACTATTTAAAATATCTTATACCTTATTACTCCCTTGTACCTATATTTTAATCTGGTGTCATTTCTATTTCTGTTTCACTGCTCCACATTTAAAATGGTGCCCAACACACAGAAGGTGCTCAGTAACTATGGTTGAATGTTCCCAGACTGAGTCCCCCCATTTTCCTCTACTCTACCACTTCATGCCCCACAGCACTTGTGTATATTTGTACATATTCATTATTCTATTAATTTTATTAATTATGTGTATATATCTAGAATTTTATTTATATATTTTGATGTTATTGTTGTTATTGTTTTGTTGTCTGTCTCCCCCTTCTAGACTGTGAGCCCATTGTTGGGTAGGGATTGTCGCTATCTGTTGCCAAATTGTACTTTCCAAGCACTTAGTACAGTGCTGTGCACACAATAAGCGTTCAATAAATACAATTGATTTGAATGAATGAATGAAGATTCTCCCCGTCTAGACTGTAAGCTCATAGTGGACACAGAATGTGTCTGACAACTCTGATGTAGTGTGCTCTCCCAAGTGCTTAGTTCAGTGCTCTGTCCATCATAAGAGCACAATAAATATCACTGATGATGATTATGATGATGATTCCCAAATGACATTTTTTCATAAGGTATACCTTTTTACCAATGTTTCCAGCAGAGGTAAGCCTGAGGATATAAAAACAAACAAACAAAAAATGGAAACTGTTTTGGCGATATGATCTAGTTAGGATAGAAACTTAGATTGTAGTTCCAATCCAGGTCCCAAAATTGAGCATTTCGTGGATGATCAGAGTTTGAGTGCTAGAAACTGATCATCATGCTGCTGTAGATACAGCCTCACATTCAACCCAATAAAAGGATTGGCAAGTCATATGTTTAGTCCCAATTCATCATTATTAGCAATAACATTTACTGCGTGCCTACTATGCTCGTGGCTCAGTGGAAAGAGCACGAGCTTTGGAGTCAGAGGTCATGGGTTCAAATCCCGCTCTTCCACTTGTCAGCTGTGTGACTCTGGGCAAGTCACTTACCTTCTCTGTGCCTCAGTTACCTCATCTGTGAAATGGGGATTAAGACTGTGAGCCCCCCATGGGACAACCTGATCACCTTGTAACCTCCCCAGCACTTAGAATAATGCTTTGCACATAGTAAGCACTTAATAAATGCCATTATTATTATTATGCTCAAATCATTGAGGTGGCACATGATAAACACAATAATTCTGGTATTTTGTTAAGCACCTACTATATGGCAAACACTGTACTCAGTGGTGGAGTAGATACAAAATAATCAGGTAGGATCCAGCCCCTGACCAAAATGGAACTCATGGCCTAAGTAGGAGGGAGAACAGGTATTGAATTACCATTTTGCAGATGAGGGAACTGAGGCACAAAGAAGCTAAATGATTGTCCAAGGACATACATCGTGTGAGTGGCGGGGCTAGGATTAGAACTACATCCTCTGACACCCCTCCTCTCTTTCTTCTAGTGCCCACTGTTTCATGGAAATAGGAGACATAGTCTCTGTCCCCTAGGAGGGCTTCGTTATGGTATTTAAGTGCCTACTACATGTTGTGAGCCCCCAGTTCATACCAACCAGGACTTTCCTGGACCAGGGGAGCACTTAGTGAGATATAATAGAGTTCAAACCACACCTCTGAACACCAAGGTGATGGTGGAAAGTTTTTACTGAGTTTTACCAGCATGTAAGTGAGTAACACATACATATACTCACTCACTCTGCCACCCAAGGGTCCAATACAAGACGGTGTTCAAAGGATCCCATTCCACCACTGCTTCTTCTTTCTGCTGTCAAGTGCTGTTTGCAGGGTGCTTCCTTCTCCTCTCCATGATTCCACTCCAGGTGCTTTCTCTCTATGTCTCCTGTGAACCTCCATGCTGCTTTGAGGTGCCCCCTGTGTCTCAGCATGAGCCTCATGATTTAAAAAAAGCACCTTTTATCTGACTTAGGCATCGCAGCTGTGGCTCTACGTGGCAGGCCTGTTATTGGGTAGAACAAGGAGAAGCAGCGTGGCTCAGTGGAAAAGGGCCCAGGCTTCGGAGTCAGAGGTCATGGGTTCAAATCCCGGCTCCCCCGATTGTCAGCTGTGTGACTCTGGGCAAGTCACTTAACTTCTCTGTGCCTCAGTTATCTTGTCTTTAAAATGGGGATTAAGACTGTGAGCCCCCTGTGGGACAACCCGATCACCGTGTAACCTCCTCAGTGCTTAGAACAGTACTTTGCACATAGTAAGTGCTTAATAAATGCCATTATTATTATTATTAAGGAGAGAAAGCCACTCCTCCCTCCACGCTCCACCCCCAAAGGACGGCAATCACCCGTCTCAGATAGAGCCCATCAGTGGCTTCGTAAAGTCTCTTCCTTGTTGTTGTTCATGGGCTCACAGTCAGTCACTAGCAAGGCAGCTTGCTGTGGGCTCACCATATTAAGCACTATAGAAAATATAAGATAAACATGCTGGACATAGTCTCTGTCCTAAATGGAGCTCACAGTCTAGGAATTTATGTGGATATGACTTGCAAAATAAGAAATAGTTAATAAAAGTGAAAGCTACAATTAATAAACAAAAATAGGCTATTAGATAAAGAATAAAATACACAGTCAAATATATTTCAAAGAAACAGACAAACTACTAGGGAGGCTAGTTGGAGTGACATGATCCAGAAAGTAGAGCACTAGTAAAGGAGTATTCTCCAAGAGAGAATGCTTATTTGGAGGTGACAGTGTAGGACATTTTTGAAGAAAACCAGGGATGTGTTTGGGGATTGTTTAAAAGAGGGAGAATGTTCCATATCGGGTGAAGGAGTCAGAGTCAGAGATGAATGGGTCACGAGTGAAATACAGTGATAAAGCAACTTTGGTAGGAGCAAAGAATGCAAGTTGGGGTGTAGTTGGAGAAGAGGTTGGATGGGTGGGAAGGAGATAATGAAAGGACATCGTAGATACCATTGGTTGGGAGACTTTATAGGCCCCAAAACATATAACCACTGGCAGCATTAGAGGGGATGCGGGTTGGGGTGAATAGCCATTTGGGAGGTTTTGTTCAGAATGTGTCAATTAAGGATTGCATGTCTAGGGGCTGAAACTTGTGTTGTTTCACATTTACCTTAGTATTGCCAGGTTGTGCCTTAAGGAGTGCTTTTTTTGTGCTGGCAAATGAACTGACCCCCCCCCCATATTGTAAACGACCCTTATACTATAAGCTCGTGGTGGGCAGGGAGTGTGTCTGTTATTTTGTTAATAATAATAATTATGGTATTTATTAAGTGCTTACTATGTGCGAGGCACTGTACCGAGTGCTGGGGTGGATACAAGCAAATAGGGCTGGACATAGTCTGTCCCATATGGGGCTCACAGCCTCAATCCCCATTTTACAGAGGTGGTAACTGAGGCACAGAGAAATTAAGTGACTCACCCAAGGTCACACAAGCAGACAACTGACAGAGCTGAGATTAGAACCCATGACCTTCTGATTCCCAGGGCCGTGCTCTATCCACTATGCCTTGTTATGTTGTACTCTCCCAAGCACATAGTTCAGTGCTCTGCACACACTGAATGCTCAATAAATGAGACTGACTGATTGGGGATACTGGAACCCCTCTTCTGCTCCCATGTACACACGCTGCCTCAAATTCCTCAGCACCAACTCTCTCCTCGACCCCCTCCAGTCTGGCTCCCGTCCCCTACATTCTACGGAAACTGCCCTCTCAAAGGTCACCAATGACCTCCTGCTCGCCAAAGCCAACGGCTCATACACCATCCTAATCCTCCTTGACCTCTCAGCTGCCTTCGACACTGTGGGCCACCCCCTTCTCCTCAACATGCTATCTGACCTTGGCTTCACAGACTGCATCCTCTCCTGGTTCTCCTCTTACCTCTCCGGTCGTTCATTCTCAGTCTCTTTTGCAGGCTCCTCCTCCCCCTCCCATCCCCTTACTGTGGTTCAGTGTTTGGTCCCATTCTGTTCTCGATCTACACGCACTCCCTTGGTGACCTTATTCGCTCCCATGGCTTCAACTATCATCTCTATGCTGATGACACCCAGATCTACATCTCTGCCCCTGCTCTCTCTCCCTCCCTCCAGGCTCGCATCTCCTCCTGCCTTCAGGACATCTCCATCTGGATGTCTGCCCGCCACCTAAAACTCAACATGTCCAAGACTGAACTCCTTGTCTTCCCTCCCAAACCTTGTCCTCTCCCTGACTTTCCCATCTCTGTTGACGGCACTACCATCCTTCCCGTCTCACAAGCCCGCAACCTTGGTGTCATCCTCGACTCCTCTGTCTCCTTCACCCCTCACATCCAAGCTGTCACCAAAACTTGCCAGTCTCAGCTCTGCAACATTGCCAAGATCCGCCCTTTCCTTTCCATCCATACCGCTACCCTGCTCGTTCAAGCTCTCATCCTATCCCGTCTGGACTACTGCATCAGCCTTCTCTCTGATCTCCCATCCTCATGTCTCTCCCCACTTCAATCCATACTTCATGCTGCTGCCCGGATTGTCTTTGTCCAGAAACGCTCTGGGCATGTTACTCCCCTCCTCAAAAATCTCCAATGGCTACCTAATAATCTACGCATCAGGCAGAAACTCCTCACCCTGGGCTTCAAGGCTTTCCATCCCCTCGCCCCCTCCTACCTCACCTCCCTTCTCTCCTTCTACAGTTCACCCTGCACCCTCCGCTCCTCTGCCGCTAATCTCACCGTACCTCGTTCTCGCCTGTCCCGCCAGCGACCCCCAGCCCACATCATCCCCCGGGCCTGGAATGCTCTCCCTCTGCTCATCTGCCAAGCTAGCTCTCTTCCTCCCTTCAAGGCCCTACTGAGAGCTCACCTCCTCCAGGAGGCCTTCCCAGACTGAGCCCCATCCTTCCTCTCCCCCTCGTCCCCCTCTCCATCCCCCCTCATCTTACCTCCTTCCCTTCCCCACAGCACCTGTATATATGTATATATGTTTGTACATATTTATTACTCTATTTATTTATTTATTTTACTTGTACATATCTATTCTATTTATTTTATTTTGTTAGTATGTTTGGTTTTGTTCTCTGTCTCCCCATTTTAGACTGTGAGCCCACTGTTGGGTAGGGACTGTCTCTATATGTTGCCAACTTGTACTTCCCAAGCGCTTAGTACAGTGCTCTGCACACAGTAAGTGCTCAATAAATACAATTGATTGATTGATTGATGTACCCTATTACTAGTCTAACCCATATCTGGATGGTGTCCACCCACAGCAGTGGTCAGGTAGCTATGAGGATGGGCAAGACATTGGGAGGGAAATTACAGGCTGGTGCATTGACATCAGGGTTCTAGAGAGTTGCTTGGAGGCAAGACAAGTATTGGGTTGATAATTCAGCCTAAAAGTATATTTTGGTTGTGGGTTATCCAGGCAGCCAATTGTGTGTAAACAGAGTGTCCCTGAGCAAACAATTTCAGATATCTTTGCTTGTTTCTCTCAGAAATGAAAAATGAAGCTGCTCTACCAACATCAGAAGCATGTTGGTGGGGAGGGGGTTAATGAGATAACAGATCAGGCTTTCCCACTGTAGTCAGCTTCTCTCAGTTTTATCTCTTTCCTATAATTGGTCTTTCAGGCAGCTGCCAAACTCATTTTTCTCACCTTATCAAAACCTTCAATAGCTCTATTTTTTGCCTTTCTTGTGGCTTTAAATCAGCCTGCCAGGAACATCTAAAAGACTCTTCCACTCTCTCTTCTTCCCCATTCCCTCTGATAATGTGTATCGGAGCAGAGCAGAATGAGGTCCATCCAACTTGGGGGGTGGACAGAATCTCTGAGACTTTGAACCCTGTCCCCATTCTCAACCTTGTTACCCACTATTTCAGCACTGAGTTCTGCACTCTGTGGGAATTGAGGACCAGTTTAGGACAGTAGCCTGACCAAAACATAACAACAATAGTTATGGCATTTGTTAAATGCTTACTATGTGCCAAGCACTGCACTCAATGCTGTGATAGATTCAAGATTATCAGATCAGACATTGTCCCAGAAAGCATTCACAGTCTAAGGGGCAGAGAGAACAGGTATTCAGTCCCATTTCTCTAGAGGAAGAAACTGAAGCACAGATAAATTAAATGATTTGCCCAAGGTCACAGAATAGAAAAGTGGCAATATCGGAATTGGAACCCAGGTTTCCTGACTCCCAGTCCTGTGTTCTTTCCACTAGGCTATGCTGATTCTCAAGAATTTACAATGTCAGGAAGGTTGCTTTTAGAAACAACTCAATTATTCAACTTTGAATTTTTGTTTGATTCATTCTTTCCCTGTGGGTCTGCCTTCCTTCCTGTGGGCCATAGCTTGCATTTCTTCCTAGCATTCAGTGCAATTCTCTGAGAACTAGAAATACTTAATAATCTTCATTGTTACCTCTGTCATAGGTTTAACTCCTTCTTGGCTTTATTCTTCCACCCTGACTCCACCTTCTGATAGATTAGTACCTCCACCTGAACTGCAGTTCCTTAACAAGCTTTGCTTCTCGTCTTCAAATGAGAAAGTGAACACTCCTGTAACAAAGAGATTTCAATGGCTATAAGAAACAGTATTCTGCTTTAATCTCTGTGCACAGTGTCTTGAATGTATGACATTTTTAAAGCCTAGATATACTGGGGAGATTCCAGTTACCAGTGAAATTCCTGGCCCATCATCCGCTGAATGTTCCTTTTGGTTTCAAGTCAGTCTTACCTGTTTCAGAAAAATTGAATTTTTGGGCTTTAATTCTATTCATTCTGATGACTTGACACCTATCCACATGTTTTGTTGTCTGTTTCCCCCTTCTAGACTGTGAGACCATTGTTGGGTAGGGACCGTCTCTATATGTTGCCAACTTGTACTTCGCAAGTGCTTAGGACAGTGCTCTGCACACAGTAAGTGCTCAATAAATATGATTGAATGAATGAATGGGCTGGGATTGATTTGAAGATTTGAAACTGTATTCATGATTTCAGATACATCTGCACTTCAGTATTTCCATTCATCAAAGTATTTTCTCATTTTAAAATTCTCTAGAGCAGATTCAGTAACTAGCTGTGGTAACCCAATCCAGTGGGTTTAATTCAGAAACCGCTTTCATAAAGTTCACATAAATCCCTCATATCTTAGTTGATTCCTACCATTTTAGCCTCAGTATAATTAGCCAACAGCTGACCCACATTGTTCAAGGCATTGTTTATAGATCCTGTAGAGAGTATCTAGCTAGTGACACGTGAGGAAGAGATACTAATGTTACAAAGTATTGATTAAATGGGTTGTTGTCTACCATGACTTCTCAGTCTCCTAGTCATGTTCAGCATAAATAGAATGTGTCTATTATTTAGATGTGGCTTCTCTTAAGTAGCGATGGGTTTCTCCAGCATTTTTTCCAGGTTGCATTAAGGTCTTGTTCTGATAATCAACAGCTGTTGCCTTTTAAGCCCTGACCAAGATTCATGCTTTTCCACCCACCTCCCTCCACCGCCGTCAGTTCAGGGGTAGTCTCCTAAACATGCTGCTGCTGTGTTTGCCTTGTTCTGCTGGTAATTGAATGGACTTGGGGAGTTTGAGGAGAGAGAAATGGGGAGTCAGTTTTGTCTAGCCGTTTCTAGCTGCTTTTGGTGTTGACTGCTTAAAGTGGAACCCTGCACTTTCCAGGCTTGACCTTTTCCACCCATTTCAGATAAGCTGGGTGGACTTGAGGAAAGTAGAGGAAACTTTGATTGGGTGGTGCATAGTAGTGGTAACAGCTGCTTTTCTTCTTCCTTGGAAAGTGGTGTTTTCGGTAGTGGTTTGAGAGTGATTTTGGACATAATAGAAGGGACTGCTTTCAGAGAAGACTCTGTGACCAGTTTCAAACACACTGCTGCTTATGAAGAATACATCAGGACTAAAGGGTGAGTAATGTCATTATCCAATTGACCACCTAAATAAGTAGTATGTAAAATCTGGATTGTGGTGGACTTCATTACCACTAGAGCCTCTCTCTTCAATCTTCTCTTTTCCAGGCAAATGACCCTAGTTCATTCAATATTTCTTCATAAACCCTATGTCCAACCATTTCTCGGTCTCCACACCTTGGCTGTTTTATTTTCAACTGTGGAACTGCACTGATGTACCCACTAAGCACTGTGGTACTAACCCCACCCCCACAGCATTTATGTGCTTAGCCTTATACTCTATTCTTTCCCACTAGTTGTAATTTATTTGAGTCTGTCTGCCCTGCTAGACTATAAAGTCCTTGAAGGTAGCAATCAGGGCCACTTGTTATTGTTACTATTATTATTATCATCAGAATTATTGCATTTGTTGAGTACTTACTGTGTTGAACAATGTTCCAATTCCTGGGGTTAATTAGGGTGAATCCAGCCCCTGTCCCACTTAGGGCTCATAGTCTACGTAGGAGGGAGAACAAGTATTGAATCCCCATTTTACAGTTGAGGAAACTGAAGCACAGAGAAGTGACTTGTTCAAGGTTACACAGCAGGCAACTGGTGGAGCCAGGATTAGAATTTAAATTCTATTTAAATTGTGCTTTTTTTCCACTAGGCCATGATACTTCCCATTCTATTACACCTAGTTTACTGTTATACTTCCTCCAGTATTTAGTACAGTAGTTTGTGCACAGTAGGTTTCAGTGAATACCACAGACTGTGTAGCCCCTTGGAGAATATAATGAGAAGATTATCCTTCTATCAATCAATCAATCAATCGTATTTATTGAGCACTTACTGTGTGCAGAGCACTGTACTAAGCGCTTGGGAAGTACAAGTTGGCAGCATATAGAGACAGTCCCTACCCAACAGTGGGCTCACAGTCTAAAAGGGGGAAACAGAGAACAAAACCAAACATACTAACAAAATAAATAGAATAGATATGTACAAGTAAAATAAATAAATAGCGTAATAAATATGTACAAACATATATACATATATATAACTCACTGAACTTCTCTGTGCCTCAGTTTCCTCAAAGGTAAAATTGGGATTCAATACCTGTTCTCCCTCCTACTCAGACCGTGAGCCACAAGTGGGACAGATACTGTGCCCGACCTAATGTTTGACACATAGTAAGCGCTTAAGGATTATCCCCAAACAAAAAGAGATTCAACACTGGAGACACTAGGAGAAAGGCTCCCAAAAGACACCAATGAAGCAGGGCCTGAACTGGGTACTGTCTTTATTAAAAGATCATTTGGGACAAATGTTTTTGAAGAACTTCAGAAAAGACCCTCAACCAACAAGAAGTGACAGATATGAGACATAAACCACCCCGGCCTCCCAGAATTTTCTGTCAAGATTAGATTCTTTAGAATCTAATTAGATTAGATTAGATTTTTCTAGACTCTCAGGTTCTTGTGGGTGGAGTCCATGTCTGCCAAACCTGTTGTACTGTACTTTCCCAAGCGCTCTGCACTCCTTAAGTGCTCCAATACCTCTGACTGTCCATGAGGCCTGAGGCATATTTGGGCATGTGGTATATTCTTATTTATGTACCCTATTGTGATGCTTATGTCTATCCTAATCCTGGTTCTGCCACTTGTCTGCTGTGACCTTGGGCCAATCACTTAACTTTTCTGTGCCTGAGTTATCTTATCTGTAAAATAGGGATTAAAACTGTTAGTCCCATTTGGGTCAGGGACTGTGTTCAACATGATTAGCTTGTATTTACCCCAGTGCTTAGAACAGTGCTTCCCACATTGTAAACACTTAACAAATGCCATCATTATTGTATTTCATTTTTAAGAATGTCACTACTTTAAAGATTTGTGTGTGCAAATGTAATTTTTTTAAAAAAATCTGCCCTACACAAAGGAAGAATTGAGACTCTTTGCTATTCCCTGTTCCAATAAAAATGAATGGAGCATCTTCCCAGACTGAGCCCCTTCCTTCCTCTCCCTCTCGTACCCCTCTCCATCCCCCCATCTTACCTCTTTCTCTTCCCCACAGCACCTGTATATATGTATATATGTTTGTACATATTTATTACTCTATTTATTTTACTTGTACATATCTATTCTATTTATTTAATTTTGTTAGTATGGTTTTGTTCTCTGTCTCCCCCTTTTAGACTGTGAGCCCACTGTTGGGTAGGGACTGTCTCTATATGTTGCCAACTTGTACTTCCCAAGTGCTTAGTACAGTGCTCTGCACACAGTAAGCGCTCAATAAATATGATTGATCCTAAACAAGGTGATGCTGAAAGGCAGTGCTGTTTATTCTTTCTTTCATTCGTATTTATTGAGCACTTACAACGTTCAGAGCTCTAGGTTCAGAGACTGTATTAAGCGATTGGGAGAGCACAGTGCAACAGTAAACAAACACATTCCCTGCCCACAATGAGCTTACAGTCTAGAGGAGGGGAGACAGACATTAATATAAATAAATGAATTACAGATATGTGCATAAGTGCTGTGGAGCTGGGATGGGGGGATGAACAAGGGAGCAAGTCAGGGTGATGCGTAACGACGTGGGAGAAGGAGAAAGTGGGGCTTAGTCAGGAAAGGCCTCTTGAAGGGAATGTGCCCTTATTAAGGCTTTGAAGGGGAGGAGTGTAACTGTCAGATTTGAGAAGGCCAGAGTCAGGATGTCGGTGGCAAAATAAATGAGATCATGGCACAGTGAGAAAGGTCTACCACCCAAACTAGAGTTGTACTGTTCTTGTACATAGTCCTTTACTTTAGGATTGGGATTGAGGGCAGAGTGAGACCTTCTGCCATAAGCAGGCAGAAGATATTTAAGTAACTCTTGGTTCACCAGGTAGACTGGAGCCTGGTTGGAGATCCATTGTTCAGTAATGTCCTTACAGCGGATTCCAATACATAAAGGTTTTGAGCTCCCCATGGGACAGAGCCCCTGTCTAATTTCCATCTCTTCCAGGGCTTAAGTGCTCTGCATGCAATAACTGCTGCTTAAATATTATTACATTTAAGGACTCATCACTAGTCCCCATCCCAGACTAGCCTTTGTTTGAACTAGTAGACTTTTTATGTCAGCTCAAATTTTGGAGGAGTTTTTCCTGCATGTCCTCCCTTACCCTTTCTTCAAAAGTCTAATTTACAGTTTTTCTGGGTTTCTCAAACCCTCGCTGTATCATTTTCAATTGGGGAGCCACACTGGTTTAAACCTTTAGGCTTAGGGAAAGTTTAGTTTCCAAATTCTCTGGGATGCCCTACTGAGTCAAATGAGAAGAACATATACTTTCTGTGTACACCTAGCAGTGTTGAAAATGTGAGCATTATTTTTAGACTGGCACTCAAAAATATACCTTGTTTCTCAGTGCTACTCAGCACTAACAATTGAGTCCCACAGTGTCAGGGAGAATGATTGGCAGAATGAATTCAGCTCCTTTCTTAGAGTAGTGCCTTGTCCTCTGGTTCTCAGGCCTGGGCCTTTTACAGCATTTGAGATTTTTATTCTTCCATTTTGGTGGTTGACATGATGGATTTTCCTGAATCCAACTTTTCACAGTTGTCAGATGCTCTTTTGTTTGGATAAGAAATTCATGTGCAATCAGAAAATGAAATGGTAGCTCCAGTGAGTGATGTTGACTTCTGGGCTAGGGCAGGTAATTCTATGAGAAAAAGTATCCTCTCTTGTAGTTATGCTGTCAGAAAAGGAGACAAGTGACCAATGTGAGACTATTTACTTTCATATATCTCTATCAGAAAATTGTCATCTACCAAATTTTTTGTTGTCTAAGATGTTGTCTAAGCTCTAATGAGGTTCTGACAAGGTAAGGTATCAACACACTGAACTATTGCCTTTCAAGAAGTGATTCATCTTTGAAAGGAGTAAGTCTAAAAGAGTTTTCATATCTTTCAGCTCTGCAACATAAGACCACAGCTATTAGTGGAATAGCTATGAAATCTTTAAGAGTTTAGTACAGTACTAGGCACATATTAAGTACTCAATAAATATGACTGAATGAATGAAAAACATGTTGGCTTTTTGTAGCACTTATTCAAGTTAATCTCCTCAGGAGATTAAAGTGATTAAATGAACATATTTGAATGCAAAAATGGGACAGAGGGAGACAAATGCCTTTGCCTATATGTGGTTTCCAGTAGGATGTGGCCATTCTTGTCTGGAACAGTCATCTTAGACAACTTATTCATATTAATTATATTAAATCCCCACAACACCTGTATATGTGTATATATGTTTGTACATATTTCTTACTCTATTTTACTTGTACATATCTAGTCTATTTTATTTTGTTAATATGTTTGGTTTTGTTCTCTGTCTCCCCCTTCTAGGCTGTGAGCCCACTGTTGGGTAGGGACCATCTCTATATGTTGCCAACTTGTACTTCCCAAGCGCTTAGTACAGTGCTCTGCGCACAGTAAGCACTCAATAAATACGATTGATTGATAACATGTTAATGTCTGTCCCACCCTCTAGACTGTAAGCTCAAGCTCACTTTGGTCAGGGAATGTGTCTGTTTATCATTATATTGTTCTCTCCCAAGTGTTTAGTATGATTGATTGACTTCTCCACACCATAGCATTATTAGTACAGTGCTCTGCACACAGTAAGTGCTCAATAAATATGATTGATTGATAGCAGGGACATCAATTATTGACATGCTGGTCTCCATCGAGTCCTAGAGAAGGAAAGCAGGAGGGCAACTGTTCAACCAATATAAAGAGTCAGGACTATGACAGAGACCTCTGATGCTTAGTTCAAGACCCAAGCTACAGTTCCCTTCATCATCATCAATCGTATTTATTGAGCGCTTACTATGTGCAGAGCACTGTACTAAGCGCTTGGGAAGTACAAATTGGCAACATTGTTTCCCAAGTTTCCCTTGTTTCCCAAGTAGAACTGGGGAAAGCAGAAAGAGGACCTCTCCCAAGTGCTTAGAACAGTGCTCTGCACACAGTAAGCGCTCAATAAATTTGATTGAATGAATGACCAGGAGTGAATGCAGTTTGTCTGATTCGGGAATGGCAATCCAAAGCTGGGGAGCAAGGTTGCATGTGGCTAATACACAAGGGAAGGATTTATGATCTTCTTATCCTACTTTTCAACTAGTCAATCAGTGGTGCTTGTTGAGTGTTTACTCTGTACAGAGAACTGTACTATGTACTTGAGAGAGTAATAGTAATAACTGTGGCATTTAAGTGCTTACTATGGGTCAGGCACTGAACTAAGGGCTGGGGTGGATACAGGGAATTTGGACATAGTCCCTGTTCCATGTGGGGATCACAGTTTTAATCCCCATTTTACAGATGAGCTAACTGAGGCCCAGAGAAGTTAAGTGACTTGCCCAAAGTCACACAGCAAACGAGTGGCAGAGAAAACACAATCCCTACCCACAAGAAGACTAATGACACACAGCCGACGTGTGGCAGAGCTGTACATACCTGTAATTTATATTAATGTCTGTCTCCCCATCTCTAGACTGTAAGCTGTGGGTGGGCAGGGAATGTGTCTGTTTATTGTTGCATAGTACTTTCCCAAGTGCTTAGTACAGAGCTCTGCACACAAGTGCTCAATAAATACAAATGAATGAATGAATGAGTTACAACACAGGTCCTTCAGATTCCCAGGCCCATACACTCTCCGTTATGCCACACTGCTTCTCTTCTATACATATCTGTAATTTATTTATATTTATGCCTGTCTCCCCCTCTAGATTGTAAGCTTGTTGTGGGCCGGGAATGAGTCTGTTATAGGGTACTCTCCCAAGTGCTTAATACGGGGTTCTGCACCCAATAAGTGCTCAATTAATATGATTGATTTATTATGAACTTTTTTTATACAGTGTCTAAGCTTAGTGAATACATGAAGTATCTTTAGATTTGACCTAGAAAGTGCTTACTGCGTGCCAGGCTCTGTGCTGAGCACTAGGGTAGAGCCTAGATTGGACACAGTCCAAACTGAGGTCCAGAGAGATTGAATGACTTGTCCAAGGTCACCCAGGAGGTCAGAGTTGGGACTTGAACCAAGAGTTCTTGATCAGACCCTGCCCATCTGCAAAATGAGACTTCAGACCCCTTAGGCTGTGGGACAGGGACTGTGATGACCTCAGCTCCACCTCAGAGCTTAGTACCAAGTTAAGCACTGAATCAGTACTACTGCGATTAATTCATATTGTTACCTGCAATTCCCCTGCCTCTGAGGAACATCCAGACTGTTCTGGCCACACCCTCCTCAAAAATCTCCAGTGGCTACCAATCAACCTATGCATCAGGCAAAAACTCCTCACCCTCGGCTTCAAGGCTGTCCATCACCTCGCCCCCTCCTACCTCACCTCCCTTCTCTCCTTCTACAGCCCAGTCCGCACACTCCGCTCCTCCACCGCTGATCTCCTCCCCGTGCCTCCTTCTCACCTATCCCACCTTCGCCCCCCCGGCCCACGTCATCCCCCTGGCCTGGAATGCCCTCCCTCTGCACATCCACCAAGCTAGCTCTCTTCCTCCCTTCAAAGCCCTACTGAGAGCTCACCTCTTCCAGGAGGCCTTCCCAGACTGAGCCCCCTCCTTCCTCTCGCCCTCTTCCCCTTCCCCATCCCCCCGCCTTACCTCCTTCCCCTCCCCACAGCACCTGTATATATGGATATATGTTTGTATGTATTTATTACTCTATTTATTTTACTTTTACATATCTATTCTATTTTATTTTGCTAATATGTTTTGTTTTGTTCTCTGTCTTCCCCTTCTAGACTGTGAGCCCACTGTTGGGTAGGGACTGTCCCTATATGTTGCCAAGTTGTACTTCCCAAGTGCTTAGTACAGTGCTCTGCACACAGTAAGAGCTCAATAAATACGATTGAATGAATGAATGAATTTGTAATTTTTCCAGTGTTCCTCCTTGACTTCTCATTTTTTTTCTATCAATAGTAAATATGAATATGCAGTGATTGCATAAATTAGCAAGACATATATGACTAATTTTAACTAGGTTCAGACCCATGTCTCTGAATATTAAAGATTAGAATTCAGCTGAAACAGAATGGAAATAAATTCTCCCATATTCTGCAGTTAGATGATGCACATCTATTTCAGGTCTCTTGCAGTGGAGGAGTACAGAGAATAAGCTTTGTATAATAGTGTTTTTTAGCGTTTACTATATGCTGCATGTCAAGGTCAATAGAAGATAATCAGATCAGACATAGTCCCTGTCCTAAATGAGATTCAGGATCTGAGGGAGAGTGCGAGTATTGAATCTTTATTTTTCAGATGCTTCCCTAAAGAAGAAACATTGATATTATTGGAGCACAGTGGGTAATGAAACCTCTTAATGGAATTTCGATGGTTCAGCATTCCTGAGAGTTCGGGAAAAAAATATAACAATTATGATTTGTGACATATCAGTAATCATAGCTCCAGGAGGCTTTACCCTGTTCATTTCTCTCCACCTTTGATCTCCCAAACTGCCACTTCAGCACTTTTGTACTATCTAAGACTTTGGATGCTCTCCCTCCCCCATTCCCACCCACATTTATGTAGCACTTACAGTTTTATACCCTGTTATTTCCTCCAATCCGTAGTTTAGTTTTAGCGCCTGTCTCTCCAGTTAGACTATAATTTCCTTGGTGACTGGAATGATGTCAACTAATTCAATTGCATTTTAACATATTCTTAGTACAGTGATCTTCACACAGGTGCTCAATAAGTACTACCGATTTGTTAATGATTTATTCAGTCATATTAAGTGCTCACTGTGTGCAGAGCACTGTACTAAGCACTTGGGAATGTACAATATAACAAACAGTGACAAATCCTACCCGCAATGAACTCACAGTCTGGCGGGGTGGGGATGGAGACAGACATCAATAGAAATAAACATCAGTACAAATAAAATTACAGATATATACATAAGTGCTGTGGGGCTGAGTAGGAAACAAAGGGAGCAAGTCAAAGTGATGCAGAACGGAGTAGGAGATGAGGAAAAGTGGGGCTTAGTCTGGGAAGGTCTCTTGGCGGAGATGTGTCTTTAGTAAGGCTTTGAAGTGGGGTAGAGTAATTTTCTGGCAGATCTGAGGAGGAAGGACATTCCAGGCCAGAGGCAGGACATGGGCCAGGAGTTGGCAGTGAGAAGGTCAGCATTAGTGGAGTATGCAGGCTGGGTTTTAGTAGGAGAGTAGCGAGGTGAGGTAGGAGGGGGAGAGGTGATGGAGTGCTTTAAACCCAATGGTGAGGAATTCTTTGTTTAATATGGAGGTGGATAGGCAACCACTGGAGATTGTTGTGGGTGGGTGGGTGACAAGTCCTGAACGTTTCTATAGAAGGATGATCCAGGCAGCAGAGTAAAGTATGGACTGGAGTCGGGGGAGGCAGGAGGCTGGGAGGTCAGCAAGGAGGTTGATGCAGCAATCTAGGTGGGATAGGATGAGTGACCATATTAATGTGGTAATTGTGGTTAAGTGCTTACTACATCCCCAGTACAGTACTAAGTGCTGGGGTAGATACAAGATAATGTGAAAGAGTGTTTAATCTCCATTCCACAAATGAGGCACAGAGATTTGAAATGTCACCCAAGGTTCCAAGTTCACAGCAGACCCCAGTGGAGCTGGGGTAGATCCTAGTTTCTTTAACTCCCAGGCCTTGCGCTCTTTACACCAGACCATTCTGCTTCTCTACTTTATTAGTGCACTGCTAACCATAGAAAATGCTCATTGCACTTATGTACATACCTGGAACTTATTTTAATGTATGCCTTCCTCCTCTAGACTCTAAGCCCCTTGTGAACTTGAAACATGTCTACCAACTCTGTTACTCTGTTCTTGCCCAAGCACTTATTACAGTGTTCTGCAGATGTTCAATACATTGTTCACATCCTTGCTGATCTCTCTATCTCCTGTTTCTCCCCATTCCAGTCCATACCTCATTTTGCTGCCCATATCATTTTTCTACAAAAATATTCAGGCCATGATTCTCCACCCCTCAAGAACCCCTAGTGGTTTTCCACCCACCTCCGCATCAAATAGAAACTCACTATACCTCTATCTCGTCTATCTTTCCACCAATCCCTTTCCCACATTCTCCCTCAGGTCTGGAACTCCCTCTCATTTTCTGTTTTTCAATTCTTTTTTCAATACTTTTGAACTTAATTTGCTTGGGCCTTTGGGAATAAAGAATGTCTGTAACCCACTATTCTTCATGATAATTGACAAAAGAGACAAGTGTGGAAACACAAAAGATGGTTCATAAATCATGATGTATGGGACGATTTGCTGTTCAATTTGCTTTTTGGTGCAAATTATGTTGTCAATTCACCCTTATATTTCACAAGAGAATGTATTTTATGCAAAGAGAACAGAAACATGTGTGGCCATCAGATATTATTATTAATAATAATAACAATAATGGTAATTGTTCAATGCTATGTGCAAAGCACTGCTAAGTGCTCGGGGGGGTACAAGGTGATCAGGTTGTCCCACGTGGGGCTCACAGTCTTAATCCCCATTTTACAGATGAGGTAACTGAGGCACAGAGAAGTGAAGTGACTTACCCAAAGCCACACATCTGACAAGCGGCAGAGCCAGGATTAGAGCCCATGACTTCAGACTCCCAAACCTGTGCTCTTTCCACTGAGCCACGCTGCTTCTCATATGGTCATGAAACATTGTTAATATCAAAAGTGACGTGATTTCTGTTCTAGGATTGTGATAATCTCTAAACCACAATATTTGAACTGTGCATTTTCACAATAAATACTGTCTGCAGACACTTAACTAGAACAAAACTGTACACTGACTATATTTGGAAAAGAGCAAATTCAGATGAGGTCATTTTTCATCCAATCCACATCACAATTTAGTTGATGTTTGTATTCAGTCGGATGATCTTTTCTGGTTTCATGCTCCTTAAAGCTTTTTCCGCAACCTTAACTCTCACACTTAGAGGAAAGCTAGTTGTCAAAAGTTAATGAGAAAGAAGAGCAGAATGTAAAGAGGTAAATGACTATTCTGTGTGAGATTTGGTCTTGACTGGTTAGCGTTAATCCTACTAGACAACATCTCCTGATGTATGGATATCACGGACATGGCTTCAAATGTTTTATCAAGAGGCTCAGAATGGACTTTGCCCTCTACACCCTACAAATACACTGGATTTCAAAATCACATTATACTGATAAACTATCCAAATAATTCAATTGGATTTACTGTGAAACACCACTGAGAACCTTCTATTGATAATGAATGCATCTCACAGGCTCATATAGAGCCTGTCAAAAGTGAAGCAGTGTGGTCTATTGGATAGAGCACGGGCCTGGGTGTCAAAAGGATCTGGGTTTAGTTTTGTCTCCACTACTTGTCTCCTATGTGACCTTGGGCCAGTCACTTCACTTCTCTGTGCCTGTTACCTCATCTGTAAAATGGGGATTAAGACTGTGAACCCCATGTGGGACAGTGATTGTGTCCAACCTGATTACCAGGTACCTACCTCGGTGGTTAGAACAGTGTATGTCGCATAAATACCATTATAAAATGGTATTTAAATACCATTTAATGGCACTTAAATACCATTATAAAATGAATACGTACAAATATTTTCCTTTTTACAGTTCATGATTTATTCGTGCTTTATTGTTATCTAAATAGTGTGTTGATTCTTGCTGCCTCCATAAGCCTGTATCAGTTTTTGTAGAGTTTCTAGAAACACAGTTCAGGGTATGCAGATTGTTAGCCCACCTTTGCATCAAACAGAAAGTCCTTACCATAAGCTTTAAAGCACTCATCAGCTCTCCCCCTCCTACTTTATCTCACTGATCTCCTACTACAACCCAGTGCTCACACTTCACTCTAATACGAACCTACATTACTCTCTGTACCTCGATCTGTACCTCCCCTTTCAAGTCTGCCAGACCTTCACTGTCCCCACCTTCAAAATTCTCCTAAAATCACATTTCTTCCATGAGGTGCTCCGTAAACCCTCATTTCTCCCATCCACCCTCTCCTCTGCATTACATACGTACTTAGCTGTGTAACTCTTCAATCAATCAATCATATTTATTGAGCACTTACTGTGTGTAGAGTATTGTACTAAGCGCTTGGGAAGTACAAGTTGGCAACATATAGAGACAGTCCCTACCCAACAGTGGGCTCACAGTCTAAAAGGGGGAGACAGAGAACAAAACCAAACATACTAACAAAATAAAATAAATAGACTAGATATGTACAAGTAAAATAAATGAATAGAGTAATAAATATGTACAAACGTATATACAGGTGCTTTGGGGAAGGTAAGGAGGTAAGATGGGAGGATGGAGAGGGGGACGAGGGGGAGAGGAAGGAAGGGGCTCAGTCTGGGAAGGCCTCCTGGAGGAGGTGAGCTCTCAGTAGGGCCTTGAAGGGAGGAAGAGAGCTAACACTGTCAACACTGTCTATCCCCAGTCCAGTCTGCAGCTTCACTCTGCTGCCTAGATCATTTTTCTACAAAACCATTCAGTCCGTGTATTCCCCAATCTTCACCTCCAGTGGTAGCCCATCCACCTCGGCATCAAACAGAAATTCCTCCCCGTCAGCTTTAAAACACTCAATCAACTTGTCCCCTCCTACTTCACAACCCAGCCCACACATTTAGCTTCTCTAATGACAACCTACTTACTGTACCTTGATCATATATCTCTCACCACAGCCCTCTGGCCCACATCTTGCCTCTGGCCTGGAAAACCCTTCCTCTTCATATCTGACAGACAGTTACTCTTCCTCCCCTTCCTGAAGGCACATCTCCTTCAAGAGGCCTTCCCAAACTAAGCTCTCTTTTCCTTTTCTTCCACTCCCTTCTGTGTCCCTCCCTTTACTCACCACCTGCCCCTTCAGCCCCACAGCACTAGTGCATATCCACAATTAATTTATTTATATTAATGGTTGTCTCCCCCTTTACACTAAGCTCTTGGGCAGGGAATGTGCCTGTTATACTCTTGTCGTACTCTCACAAGTACTTAGTATAGTTCTCTGCACACAGTATTCAATGATTAAATAGAAGCAGTAAGGCAGAGTGAAAAGAGCACAGAACTGGGAGTCAGAAGGTCATGGGTTCTAATTCTGACTCTGTTACTTGTCTGCTGTGTGACCTCGGGCAAGTCACTTAAGTTCTCTGTGCTTGTTACCTCATCTGTAAAACAGGGATTGAGACTGTGAGCCCCACGTGGGACTGGAACTGTGTCCAACCCAATCTACCTGTATCCATCCCAGTGCTTAGTACAGTGCCTGGTACATAGTACATGCTTCACAAGTACCAAAATTATTATTATTATTAATAAATGCAATTGATTGACTTGATACTCACCCTAGCCCCACAGGACTTATGTAAATATCCTTATACTCTACTATTTCTCCTCTCCCTATTCTATTTTAATAGCTGTCTCTCCCTGTAGACTCTAAGTTCCATGTGGACGGGGACCTTGTCTCCCTTATGTATTGTACTCTCCCAAGCATTCAGTAAAGTGCTCTGCCCATAATAAAACTCAATAAATACCATTTACTGATTGGTCTAACCACTGAACAGATCCTGAATCTGTCCACCTTTAAAGTGACAACAAAGTATTAGTGATAAACTTATTTTGCAGTTATCCATAACTCTAAGCATCAGTCCCAACTATGAGAGATTTTGATTACAAAGTGATGAAAAAAGTAGGATATATATGAATGGCCTGATTTTATATACAATGAAAACTTCAGACCAAAGCCAGGAAATTATGTTTTACATTAACATGGGTTTGTGCCATTGGTTGGATTCTATTGAGCTTCATATTTGCTATAATTTACTATAGGATAATGTTGGTATCCATTACCAGAATTCTTCAAAATAAAATGAAATCGTAAATTTGTAAGGCACCCCGATGAACCCTATGGCTCTAAGCAAATAAGGCTTCTAGTACAGATTGTATAAGCATTTCTGCATTTATAAGTTATAATGCTATTTAATAATAATAATGATGGCATTTATTAAGTGCTTACTATGTGCAAAGCACTGTTCTAAGCACTGGGGAGGTTACAGGGTGATCAGGTTGACCCATGGGGGGCTCACAGTCTTAATCCTCATTTTACAGATGAGGTAACTGAGGCACAGAGAAATTAAGTTACTTGCCCAAAGTCACACAGCTGACAATTGGCAGAGCTGGGATTTGAACTCATGACCTCTGACTCCAAAGCCTGTGCTCTTTCCACTGAGCCATGCTGCTTTGCTAAGCAGAGCACTTACTAAGCACTTGGAAGAGTACAGTACAACAGAGTTGGTAGCAAATTGGATAACAAGAGAGCTCTCCGTGGAAAAAGTCCCATTAAATTATCTTGTTAACTTAATTCAATAATAGGGTAGATCAATCAATCAATCAATCGTATTTATTGAGCGCTTACTATGTGCAGAGCACTGTACTAAGCGCTTGGGAAGTACAAATTGGCAACACATAGATGTTTTAAGCCATATCTTTACTAGAACAGTAAAATGGATGTTTTCACTAATACTATTTATCCTTATTCCAGCAATCAAGAGCATATTTCAAAAAGAAGTCAACATTCACCTTAAACATTCTCAAGTGGAATTCTGTTAAAATTCACTGAGGCAAAACACTACTAAGAAATTACTTTAAAACATTTTCTCAAGTACTTGAACACACATAGACCAGACCTGCACTTTCAAAGTGAAATGTCAAATTGTGTCAATACTGAGTTTGATTTTAATGTGCTCCACCCCACCAGGGAACAGCAAAGCATCTGTGAGAGAGAAAGTTCCCTTCATGACCTCTGTTTCCATCAATGGAAGCAAGCTGGGGTCTGCTTCACTCATTCAGAGTTACTTGGAAAGAGAGAGGCAGGAAATTGCAACCACAGCATCTAAAATCACTGATCTTGAGTTCCAGTTACCCACCCAACGACACGCTTCCAATTGATCCGGAAACCCTCACACACAGATGTTAATAGCAGGACAGATAGATCCTTTTTATCGCTTTCCATTTGGAGTTGTTCCTTGGCTAACATCTTACTTGGGGGAAGCCAGAGCGACCATACTTTGGGCACAACTAGTTAGTTTATGCTGACTTCGGTATTTTTGTTCCTGAATATTTTCAGTTCTTTCCTTTGCAATTCTACACTTGGCCATAGATGGAGACCTGGAAATACTGTAAAGATATTTTTGCACTAAAAAAATTATTTGCAAAAGTTTTGGCAAGAAGGATGTGTTTCATCTTTGTTTTTAATTGGCTTCTCTTTTCAACTATTTTGTTTGGCAGGGTTGTCCTGCCCTAAATGTAACTGGGTGATATGGATGGATTCTTAAGGACACACTTTTCATACACAACTCAGAGTATGGGCCATATGTACTTGGTTAAAATCTGCAGAATCAAGCTTGGGACTCTAAAGGCTACCCAATAAACTAAGACCTTTTGTGTTGGGTCTCATCCAAAGGGCTCTTACTTAAAGTAATAATAATAACAATAATGATATTTGTTAAGCACTTTGTCACTATGTATATAATAATAATAATAATGGCATTTATTAAGTGCTTATAAGTGCAAAGCACTGTTCTAAGCTCTGGGGAGGTTACAAGGTGATCAGGTTGTCCCAGGTGGGGCTCACAGTCTTAATCCCCATTTTACAGATGAGATAACTGAGGCACAGAGAAGTTGTGACTTGCCCAAAGTCACACAGCTGACAAGTGGCAGAGCCGTGACGAGAACCCACAACCTCTGACTCCCAAGCCCTTGCTCTTTCCACAAAGCCACACTGATTCTCTAATAGTAAAGTTGCTTATATACGTCGTGCACTGAGATTTCGATTTCGATTTGTGCTATATTGTCTCATTTCAGGCTCATATTGAAAATCCACATCACATATCATTAATATCAAGCATACAGTGTAGCAGAGTGTCATGGGGTTGTCCAAGGATTTTACATTAAGGTTTAGGGCTAATAGTATAATTATAATAATTTACAATAACTGCACAGCATGTGTTGTATGTAAAAAAAACTTTAGCAGATCTGTTTTGTTAATGGATCCTAATAGTTTCTGATTCTTTTCATTTGATCTAAGCACTAATATCAAGCAGACATTGTAGGAGAGTGTGATTGGGCTTTCCAAGGTTTTTACATCCAAGGTTCAGGGTTAGTAGTCTTACTATAAAAAAATTACAATGATTGTACTGATCATGTTTATTCTTTGTAAAAGGTTTAGCTAATATGTTTTATTAATGGGCCCCAATAACCTGCTTTTTTTTTTAAATTGATCAAAAAACAGTGATACTGTATAGTGTTCTAAATTATTGGCTCTATAGAAATCTATACCAGCTCCTAGCTTGTGTTTCCTATCCCAGGGAGGGCCCCTAAATCTCACCCTTTAGTGAAAATCCTTTCCCTGTCCTATTAGAAAAGAAACAATGGGAAAGGATACATTTCCCTTTTCCTTCAAGCACAGATTTACTTCCTATGGGAACTATTCACTGTAGATCATGAATAGCTGGTTACGTTAATCCAAGGTTTGCTTCATTGAAATGAAAATCTAGTTGTAGGATGAAGTACATTATTGTTAAATTTTTTCTATGGTGATTCCCCACAAAAATGTTTGAGATCGTTCTATTAATTGATTTTCTTTCAAAGCGTAACTTTGTGCAACTTGACAGTTGCCATGGAATCATGGTGCTCGTTGCCCTGGAAAAATACAAACAAAAAAAACCCTACTTGTTTTTTTCACAATGAAAAAAAGGATTGTTCTGAAAATTACTGTCTAAACAGACAAAAACATTTTATTTAATTCAGGAATTTCAATAGAATTTTAACTAGGAAGGGAGTAAACATGTTAATTTGTCTAAACAAAGTAACTCACATAGTGGGAAATCTGAACCTTAATAATTTCCTCAAATGGAACAGCTGTGTTTATAATAAAATTTTTCTCTATTTATCAAGTGATCTCAGATGTTTTAGAGACCTTTTGATGTATTGTCAAGAGACAATTTACAGGAAGATAAAATGGTGATTTCTCTTTCTTTTTCCCCCTTTTTTTTGGTCTTGAAACCATGACTGATTTTTATTTTAACATATACAGGAACAGTACAGTTTATACAAAAATAAACAAATGAGTAAGAAACTGGAAAAAATATGTCTCTGACAATATAATTTATTTGAAGGCTGGAGAAAAAGCTCTCTTTGATCAAATAGCCAATATGAAGCAGCATTTGGGGGAAGCATTTGAATTCTTAGGGACAAAAAACTTCAATTAATTTTATCAAACACTATGTATTCCTAAAGATGGAAAAGATATTGGATGCTAAAGTGTGATTCTGGAATTTGAGCAATGCTAACACATTCTTTCCTTTCATTTAGACTGTCATAAATATTCAGTGGCATACAGCAGGATCTTCTTTGATACATGAATGAAAACCCACTTTGAACCCATTTTTACGTGTCTTAGATTTAAATTAACTTCTGAAAAGTTCTGATTAAAACCTCATTAGAATTTTTCTGGTAACTCAAATATTTTATAGAACTTCCTAAATCCATTTAAAATTATGAGAAGACCCCATTAATCTAATGATATTTTATTCATCATATTAATTAATTTGAAACTATTTTCCAGCTGACTAAATGTCCTATTAATAAAAATATGAGATAGTCCACCCAGTTTCACTCAAACTCTATTATCTGAAGTACGTGCAACTATCCATTTCCCTCTACAGCAAGCAGATGTTTTCTGGCTTTTGACTTCCAGGCTCTCTAGTTCATTCCCCCTCAGCTGTCTTCACCCAAATTGCCCAACTTCAGACACTTTGCCCCCTTCCAAGTTCAACTTCAAATGAATGTACCTCTTAACTT
The DNA here is from genome assembly GCF_015852505.1 of Tachyglossus aculeatus. Lineage (NCBI taxonomy): Eukaryota > Metazoa > Chordata > Mammalia > Monotremata > Tachyglossidae > Tachyglossus > Tachyglossus aculeatus. The sequence goes on along the minus strand of NC_052066.1, from coordinate 80,466,980 downwards.
CCCCACCTCTGACATATTTTTCACACTATTGTCCTTGTTTGGAATGTCCTCTCTTTTCAAATCTCCCAGATTCCAGCCCTTTCTATCATTAAAACTCTTCTGAAGTCTCCCTTTTTTATGGTATTTGTTAAGCACATTTGTTAATGTGTCAGGCATTTTACTAAGCATTCCTCCAGAATGCCTTCAATTAGTTACCAGCAGACACCAGGGCAATTATATTTTTGCATCCACTGTCAGGCTCTCTCTGACTCTGCTCCATTTCCTCATTCTCCCTATCTCTCTTGGTCTGATTGATCGCTTTCCTCTTCCTCTGCCACCTTCCCCCCTTTTATTAAATGGTATCTGTTGAAAATTTATGTGCCAAGCCCTGGAGAAGATACAAGATAATCAGGTTGGATGTGGTCTCTACTTCTCATGGGATTCACAGTCTTAGTAGAAGGGCAGACAACCTTTAAATCCCCTTTAGTAATAATAATGATAATTATGGCATTTGTTAAGCACTTAACTATGTGCCAGGCACTGTACTAAGTGCTGGGGTGGATATAAGCAAATCCGGTTGGACATAGTCCCTGTTCCACGTGGGGCTCAAAGTCTCAATCCCCATTTTACAGATGAGGGAACTGAGGACCAGAGAAGTGAAGTGACTTGCCCAGGGTCACACAGCAAAGTGGTGGAGATGGGATTAGAATTCATGACCTTTTGACTCCCAGGCTTGTGCTCTATTCGCTATGCCATCCTGCCTCTTTACAGATAAAGAAACTGACTTTTCTGGGTGTGCACTAGGCAAGTGAAAGAGGCAGGATTAGAACGCAGGTCCTACAACTTCCAAGCCTGTGCTCTTTCCCCCTGAGCAATCCACACTCTGCTTCCCAATACCATTGTGTCCTACTGGCTGCCTTGCAAAACAGTATTAGGAGAGTATTTTATGGCCTTGGAACAGAGTACCTCTTTGCATTCTCCCCAGCAGCTAACAATGTTACCTCCTTCTCCACTTATTTCTTGTGTCCAGCTCTTCTATTATACATGCTTTCTTGATCCATGAGTATGAACTTGTCATCAGGATGGACCCCAGTGCTCAGAACTGCTCCTTGACAAGGGGTGATTTTAGAGATGACTAATCTTGGCGGATCAAAAACTTTTTCAAATCTCTGTAGATAAGGGAGAGTTGTGAAACTATTTGTGTAGTAAAACAAAAGACTCAAACTGTGAAAAATTCCATGGTAATGGATAATTTATACAATTTCAATTAACAGGCAGTCCAATGTTTTCACATGTGCCCTGCGGTTATTAATCTTTTTGAATGATAAAACAAAAGTGACATTTTACATTAATCATGTATTTTCACACCCTCGGTATACACAGTATCAGGATACCTTTCATGGATATACCAAATGCATTAGGTCACTTAAATTGACCATGATGCTATAAATTATGGCAATCTGTTCTGGAAAGGATTATATTTTCTACCAGAGGTGGATTTCCTTTCCTACTCTCTCTAAATGTAAAACCTCTTCACACATTCCTACGGACAGGTGCACATGTAAAACAGGCTTGTGCAATATTTTACTAAAAGGGAATGAAGTAGACTGATTTTTCTATATCTTTTCCATTTAATAAATTTTAAATGATTTTTTCTTTGTAATGAGAGAGATAAAATACATAAATAATGAAACAGTGCCAGTGTAAGACATCTGAAATTGAGATTAAGATGACAATGTCCCTATGTTTTTGCAAAGCATTGAATCCAGTAGTGTGCTGCGTAACTTGGTTCCAGACAATTGTTCGTGTACAGTCTCTCAGTTCTCTCCAACATCTTCTCATTGGGATATGACTTCTACCAACTTTGATTTCATTGTATTTGCCAAAAGTGTCCCTGCACAAGTTAACCATTGCATGGCAACCAGATGGGGATACACCAAATTAGGCTGTGTATCCAGGAAGTTCCTAAGAAATGCTTTGTGCTTGTTAAAGTATAGTTGAAGCTGCACCCAGGAGTCTTGAATTACAGATTTAGGAATATTCTTTAAAGGAAGCCCTGCCTGTCATTTAATATAGGAAATATTGGCTGTACTGGCTTAGAGCCCTGCACTATATTCTTGGGATAGTACAATACAACAGTAAACAGACACATTCCTTATCCACAGTAAGCTTACCGTCTGGGGGGGGAGACACACATTAATATAAATAAATTACAGATTACATTACAAATTACAAATTCACTTGTATTCATTGAGTGATACTGTGTGCCGAGCACTGTATGCTAAGTGCATGGGGAAGTACAATACAGTAACAGAGAGAGAATCCTGCCCACAACACGCTTACAGTCTAGATATACGTACAACTTCTGTGGGGCTGGTTTGAGGGGGAGAAAGTCAGGGTGTCACAGAGATAGTGGGAGAAGAGGAAAGGAGGGTTTACTTAAGGCATCAGGAGAAGATGTACCTTCAGTAAGGTTTTGAATAGGGGGGGATTAATTGTTGGATGAAAGCTAATTCCACCAACCTGAAGTGGGTTTTCTTTTGACGCTGCAACTGGCCGGTGGCTCTTCAGGAACATAATTGCAGGAAAGATTCTTTATTCTCACATGCTCCTATAGCGTCAAGTTCCATGTCTATGTGGATGATACCCAAATCTACATCTTCAGCCCTGATCTAACCTCTGCAGTATCATATTTTCTCCTGCCTTCAGGACACCTCTACCGGAATATCCAGATGATACTTCAAGCATAATATATCCAAAACAGAATTCTTCATCTTCCTGCCCAACCCTATCGTCCCCCTAACTTTCCCATTGCTCTGGAGAACAGCACCAACCTCCCTATCTCACAAGCCTATCTCACCTTGGCAATATCCTCAACTCACAGAGAAGCAGCGTGGCTCAGTGGAAAGAGCCCAGGCTTGGAAGTCAGAGGTCATAGGTTCGAATTCCGGCTCCACACTTAGCTGTGTGACCTTGGGCAGGCCACTTAACTTCTCTGTGCCTCAGTTACTTCATCTGGAAAATGGGGATTAAGACCGTGAGCCCCTTGCGGGACAAACTGATCACCTTGTATCCCCCCTAGCACTTAGAATAGTGCTTCGCATATAGTAAGCACTTAACAAATGCCATCATTATTATTTTTATCCCTTTTATTTAAGCAATATATTCATTCTGTCCCCAAATCCTGTCAGTTCTACCTTCACATTACTAAAATCTGCCCTTTCCTCTCCATTCAAACTGCTACTTTATTGATCCAAGCACGTATTCTATCCCACCTTGATTACTGAATCAACGTCCATGCCTCCTCCTTCTCCCCGTCTTCAGTCCATACTTCACTCTGCTGCCTGGATCATTTTTTCTACAAAACCATTCAGTCCATGTTTCCCTACTCCTCAGGAACCTCCAGTGGTTGCACATCCACCTTTGCATCAAAAAGCAACTCCTTACCATTGGCTTTAAAGCACTTAATCACCTTGCCCCTCATATCTTACCTCACTAATTTCATACTACAACTCAGCATACTTACTTTACTCCTCTAACACCTACTTACTCCTTGCGCCTCAATCTTTCCCATCTCACCACTGACCATTCACCCGCCTCTGGCTTGAAACTCCCTCCCACTTCAAATCTGACAAACTGTCCCCACTTTCAAAGCAGGGAAGCCACAAAGCTCTTTGAAAAGAGCATTGGCCTGGGACTCAGAAGATCTAGGTTACAAACCTGACTCACCACATGTCTGTTTTGTGTGGTCTTGGGCAAATCACTTAACTTCTCTGGGACTCAGTTTCCTCATCTGTAAAGTGAGGATTAAATCCTATTTCCTCCTATTTAAAATGTGAGTCCCATGTCGGTCAGGGACTGTGTCCAACCTGATTATCTCATATCTACCCCAGCCCTTAGAACAGTGTATGACACACTGTAAATGCTCACCAAATACTATCATTATTGTTATTATTCAAAGCCTTACTGAAATCACATCTCCTCCATGATGCTTTCTCTAAGTTCCCATTCCCTACTCCCTCTCCTTTCTGTGTTGCCCTTTCACGTATACTTGTGGCATTTATCAGCCACTTATTATGTTCCAGGAACTGTACCAAGAACTAGGGTGGAAGCAAGCAAATTGGTTTGGACACAGTCCCTGTCAATCAGTCAATCAATCACTCATTTATTGAGCACTTACTGTGTGCAGAGCACTGTACTAAGCGCTTGGGAAGTACAAGTTGGCAACATATAGAGACAGTCCCTACCCAACAGTGGGCTCACAGTCTAGAAGGGGGAGACAGAGAACAAAACCAAACGTATTAACAAAATAAAATAAATAGAATACATATGTACAAGTAAAATAGAGTAATAAATATGTACAAACATATATACATATATACAGGTGCTGTGGGGAAGGGAAGGAGGTAAGACGCGGGGGATGGAGAGGGGGCGAGGGGGAGAGGAAGGAGGGGGTTCAGACTGGGAAGGCCTCCTGGAGGAGGTGAGCTCTCAGTAGGGCCTTGAAGGGAGGAAGAGAGCTAGCTTGGCGGATGGGCAGAGGGAGGGCATTCCAGGCCAGGGGGATAACGTGGGCTGGGGGTCGACATAGGACTCACATTCTTAATCCCCATTTTACAGTTGAGATAACTGAGGCACAGAGAAGTGAAGTGAAGTGACTTGCCTAAGGTCACACAGCAGACAATTGGCTTGTGTCCTTTATTCACCCCACTTTCAGACCCTCAGCACTTATGTACAAAGCTGTAATTTATTTTAACATCTGCCTCCCCATCTAGATGGTAAGCTCTCTGTGGGAAAGGACCTTGTCTACCAACTCTGTAATATTGTGCACTCCCTAGTGCTTAGTACAGTGCTCTACACACATTGAATGCTTAATGAATATAATGATTGATTGAAAGTCTTGAGCCATGTACCCATAAGCCAGCAGAAGAAAAGGGGGGCTCAGTCTGGGAAGGCCTCCTGGAGGAGGTAAGCTCTCAGTATGGCTTTGAAAAGGGGAAGAGATCTAGTTTGAATGTGTGGAGGGAGGGCATTCCAGGCCAGAGGTAAGATGTGGGCCAGGGGTCGACGGTGAAACAGGCAAGAATGAGGCACAGTGAGGAGGTTAGCGGCAGAGGAGTGGAATGTGAGGGCTGGACTGTAGAAGGACAGAAGGGAGGTGAGGTAGGAGGGGGCGAGGTGATGGAGAGCTCTGAAGCCAATAGTGAGGAGTTTTTGCTTCATGTGAAGGTTGATAGACAACCACTGGAGATTTTTGAGGAGGGAAGTGACATGCCCAGAGTGTTTCTGAAGAAAGATAATCCAGGCAGCAGACTGAAGTATAGAAATAATCAAAATTAACTGCGTACAAGTGAGCAGTGATTAAAATTGAAATACATGTTGATGAATGGCCAAGGAGAGGATGCTGAGCTCTCTGAATAAATGAAAGCAATTTGTGAGGTATCTTAAAATGATCATTAAAAGTAATTGCCCATTTTATGGAGAGTGCAATTTTGTATCTGAATATGTTTACTACTTTGTCCATTATAATGTCATGGTTTGGATTCTCATTAAAAGCATTTAATAGTTCTACTTGCTTAATATGGAGGAAGATAGACCAACTGACCTCCAGAGTGTTCTTCCAATCATATGATACATAAAGTCTGCTTTGAGTTCAAGTAATTTTGACAGCGTAAAGGACCAGAGAAACAAGTATCCGTTGGCTGTGCAGCTTCAGTGTTAGTGTTCCCTGCACTGATTTCACTAAAAGAAGGACCTAAATCGACCCTCCTTTGAGGTTTGAATGCTGCCTTTAGGAAGTACATGGTTTATGAGGATACCACTGGGATTCCCAATTTTTACAAGTAATCTCAAAGCTGATAGAACATGAAAATTTTCAAGACACCTGGTCCCCATTTGATTTCACTCCTATCCTTCAGAGTTTGCTCATTGCTATGAATGATAAATTCTACCTCTAGACATGCTTCTGAAAATCCCGTTGACTTTACTGCAGGTAGCACTTGAATATAGCTAATGGCACAATTTAGCATTAAATGAGGCAGTCAGGGTGTCAATAACCTGATAAAAAGCATCTGTTTTGCAGGGGAAGTGGAAGTCTGTGCTTTTTGGTTTTCCTGGGTCATTTGGGTTGAGAGATTATTTTTGAAAGCAAGTCAGCTCTGTTGGGAATATGTTATGAGGTACTGCTTACTTTAATTCTGAGAGACTTATTTTTTCTAGGAAATAATCAGAAGAATCTCTTAACCATTTCAGGCATCAAAAACTGACACATTTGAATAATTACACAATTGAATTTTGCCAAATTCAAGTGACGCTTTTGAATTAGGGGGAATGGAACCAATGGCACAAAAAGGAAGTGATTACTGATGGATCATCTAATTGAGAATCGTGCAGGCACGTTCTTGCTATTAAAATGATATCCTGGAAGAGTATTCTGGGCTGCACAGTATTATAAGATTTTGAGCCATGTAACAGAGGTGATATGAAGGACCTAGTAGTGAAAATCTTCCTGATCATGTTTAGCTGCAAAATCAAAGGTATAACTGTGTTGAAGTGATGACTACATAATGAAAGGCTTTGGAAATTAGGCCAACTGGTAAATTGTAAAGGAAAACTACTGAAGCATGAATTCTAGGCGGATAATTTTTCCAACAAGATACTGAAGGTGCTTGAGATGAGGTAACTGAGGCACAGAGAAGGTAAGTGACGGACTTTGCCTAAGGGTGCATAGCAGAAAAGTGACAGACCTAAGTTTAGAATGCAGGTCCTTCTACCTCCCGGGCCTGTACTCTGTTCTGATCCAAATCTGTTCTCCTTCTGACTTTAACTGTGAAACCCATGTAAGACCTAATTGTCTTGTACCTAACCCAGCTCTTTGTTCAGTGCTTGACATACAGTTTGTGCTTAACAAACATAATAATGATAATAGTGTTCATGATAATAGTAATAGCCCACTGTTGGGTAGGGACTGTCTCTATCTGTTGCCAATTTGTACTTCCCAAGCGCTTAGTACAGTGCTCTGCACATAGTAAGCACTCAATAAATGCGATTGATGATGATGATGATAATAATAATGGTACTTGTTAAGGGCTTACTATTTGCCGAACACTGTTCTAAGCACTGGGGTGGATACAAATTAATCAAGTAGAACACAGTCCCTGTCCCACATGGGGCTCACAGTCTTAATCCCCATTGTACAGATGAGGGAACCAAGGCACAGAGAAGTAAAGTGACTTGCCCAAGGTCACACAGCAGGCTTGTGGCAGGGCCGGGATTAGAACCCAGGTTCTTTTGACTCCCAGGCTCGTGAGGCTTATTATTAAAGCCTTAAACGTGGCTTTCAATTTTAATCTGCTTCCACTGACTGAACTAAAAGGGCACTGTAATTTGACAGTGGCATTTGTAAAATTTTCCTCTTATCAGTGTGTTTCATTAAAGTGTGGCTGCCCTGCAGAAATAAAATATGTGCTTCTCCTGATGTCTGAATTCACCTTTCATGTCAACACATAAGAAAAACATAATTATATTGGCAAGAAGTGTTGAAGAGCAGAATGGTTCTCAGAGCCCAAGATGTGCAGCTGGGATTTTTGCTGTGTGAATTTGAGACCTCCTGGTCTTTTGCTAACATTAATGCTGACAGTAAGAAGGAGGACTACAGGATGGGTAATTTAGACTTCTCAGATAATTTTAGGGATAACAGAGAATAGAAGGCCTTCTGGAATGTTAGAATACCACTATTGGGCACTGTATTCTACCTCAGATGGATTGATTTCCGAGAAATTAACTTCATTTCACAGAAAGGGTTCCCATCCCAGATGTTCAGCCATTCTTTAATCTGTCAAGAACATCTGCACAGGAGGTATCATTCAAAAACTGGTCAAGCCAATGGCTAGATTATGGGAGCATTGTTGGCGAACATTATCAACTACCGGTATATTAGTTCTATCCATTAGATTGTAAATTCCTTGAGGGGAGGGATGGTGTCTATTTAATCTACACTATCTCACTTGCTTAGTACAGTGCTCTGCACATAGTAAGTGCCTAGTAAGTACCACTGATTGGCTTTCCTTTAAAAATCTAAAATATAAGCTAGTCAGGTTGGACACAGCCATGTCCCAGTTTACAGATGAGGTTCTTGAGGCACAGAGAAGTTAAGTGACTTTACCCAAGGTTACATCGCTGAGAAGTGGGAGAGCTGGGATTAGAATGCAGGCCCTTCCACCACCCAGGCCTGTGCTGTACTCTAGGTCAAATCTATAATATCTCAATTGCTTAGTAATAATAATAATGAAGATGGCATTTATTAAGTGCTTACTATGTGCAAAGCACTGTTCTAAGCACTGGGGAGGTTACAAGGTGATCAGGTTGTCCCATGGGGGACTCACAGTCAATCTCCATTTTACAGATGAGGTAACTGAGGTGCATAGAAGTTAAGTGACTTGCCCGAAGTCACACAGCTGACAATTGGCGGAGCCGGGATTTGAGCCCATGACACCTGACTCCAAAACCTGTGCTCTTTCCACTGAGCCATGCTGCTTCTCTACAGTGCTCTGCACATAGTAAGTGCAGAGTAAATACCCTTGAATGGCTTTTCTTTAAAAATCTACACTGATTACCAGTTAACCTCCACATCAAGTAAGAACTCATAACTTGTGGCTTTAAGGCCTCAGCAGTCAGCTTTTGCCGTTGTAATCATCCACTCTGTTCTCTCACTACCCCCAGCTCACACACTTTCTTCCTCTCATTCTCACTTTCTTACTGCCCCTTGATTTCAACTCCCTTGACTCTGATCCCTTCTTCCTGCCTGGAAGTCACTCACTACCACCAGTAACACTTCTGCCCATATTGACTCTATTTATGCACTCGCCACATATTTATCTCCCCTCCTATTTGAAGTCTCTCTTCCTTGCTAAATTGGAAGATCTTAGAGAGTAGAAATGGCAGTGTGAAGCAGGGAGGCCTAGTAGATAGAGAATTCATTCATTCATTCATTCAATCGTATTTATTGAGCACTTACTGTGTGCAGAGCACTGTACTAAATGCTTGGGAAGTACAAATCGGCAACATATAGAGACGGCCCCTACCCAACAAAGGGCTCACAGCCTAGAAGGGTGGAGACAGACAACAAAACAAAACAGACAGGTGTCAATACCATCAGAATAAATAGAATTATAGCTATATACACAGGCCTGGGGGTCAGAAGGACCTGGATTCCAGTCCCAGCTCTGTCCCTTGTCTGCTGTGTGACCTTGAGCAAGTTACTTAACTTCTCTATACCTATTACCTCATCTGTAAAATGGGAATTAAGACTGTGAGCCCCACATGTGACAGAGAATGTGTCCAAACTGATTACTTTGTAACTACCCCAACGCTTAGAATAGTGCCTGGAATTTAGTAAGCACTTAAGAAATACCACAGAAAAGTGTTTTTCAACTCATTCTACTCACCCAAGTATTTAATACTTGCAAATGTATCTCAGTGATCTGTGGTCTGGAATCCAAACTTCGATCACATTGGTACAATCACTTATTGTATCCCGCCTAGATTACTGCATCGGCCTCCTTTCTGACCTCCCAACCAGCTGCCTCTCTCCACTCCAGTCCATATTTCACTAGGCTGCCCAGATTATCTTTCTACAGGAACATTCAGGACATGTCACCCCACTCCTCAAAAATCTCCAGTGGTTGCCTATCGACCTCCATATCAAATAAAAACGCCTCACCATTGGTTTTAAAGCACTACGTTACCTTGCCCCTTCTGACCTCACCTCACTTCTTGCCTTCTACAACTCAGCCCACACACTTCACTCTTCTGGTTCTAACCTTCTCACTGTGCCTCAATCTCCCCTGTCTTGCTACTGACCCCTGGCCCATGTTCTACCACTGGTCTGGAATGTCCTTCCTCCTCAAACCTGCCAGACAATTACTCTCCCCTCATTCAAAGTCTTACTGAAGGCACAGCTCCGCCAAGAGGCCTGCCCAGAGTAAGCCACACTTTTCCTCATCTCCCACTCCCTTCTGCATCACCCTGACTTGCTCCCTTTGCTCATCTCCCCTCTCCCCATCCCACAGCACTTATGTATATATCTGCAAGTTTACTTATATTGACGTCTATTTACTTGTATTGATGTCTGTCTCCCCCCATCTCGACCGTTAGCTCATTGTGGGCAAAGATTCTCTCTTTATTGCCATATGGTGCTTTCCCAAGTGTTTAGTACAGTGCTCTGCACACAGTAAGTGCTCAATAAAAAATATTGAATGAATGTATAATAAAGCTGAAATGGTTCCTCTTCAAAATTCCTGATGCTGTAGCCTCCCCAATTTCACCTACTCTGAATTACGCCTTTCTGACAATATCCTCCTAACTGCCAGTTCACCCAGATCCCTTCACTCCCGAAATTATCCTCCACACTCACAGAAACCACAGTCTTCAATTGTCCCAAGATAATGCACCCCTTCTGGACTCCCTGACAGTCTTCCTTTCTTTAGACTATCTGCACTTTCAACACTACCTGTCTACGGAGCTCAGCTTTTGTGTTACCCTGATACTCCACTGGCTTTGCACTACCAGCCTCCAGCCCTAGACTGCTTCCTCCCCTGTAGTCAACCAATTCATTATTATTGGCAGAAATCCAGAAACCTGATTGACCTCTCTCGCCTCAAATATTTCCTTACTGTATAAGTCTGACAAGGAAGTAAACATACAGAAATCTGTTCCCCATGGGAGAGATGCAGGCAGATGATATCTGCAGGTTAAAGAGGGTTGTAGACCAATTAATTGGTTGATATAGTTAAAATTAGGAGGAAGCATGAGGGTAAACACTGCAGATGTTAGATGAGTGTCCTCTAACCATTAGGATGGCTGCAAAGGAAGGAAGTCATCAGTCATCAGAGGAGCAGCATGGCCTAGTGGCAGGAGCCCGGGCTTGGGAGTAAGAGGTTTGGGTTCTAATCCCAGCTCCGCCACTTGTCAGCTGTGTGACCTTGGGCAAATCACTTAACTTCTCTGTGCTTCAGTTACCTCATCTGTAAAAGGGGGATGAAGACTGTGAGCCCCACGTAGGACAACCTGATATGTTGTATCTACCCCAGTGCTTAGAAGAGTGCTTGGCACAAAGTAAGCGCTTAACAAATGCCAATATTATTATTATTATTATCAGTCATTCTTCTCTCCATCCATTAACAGTATCAGACACAATCCTGGGCTAGATGGGTAATTACTGTAACCCAGTAATAACATTCCGTGTGCTCTTGTGAAGATTTTTTTTTTAAGTAAATTTTTAGAACAGGAAATATAGCTTTGAAGCAATGAGGGCTAGTGGATTAGAGAATGGCCTTGGGAGTCTGAGGACCTGGCTTCTAATCCTTGCTCCTCCCCTTACAGGTTGAGTAATGTTGGAGGAGTTACCTAACGTTTCTCAATTCCTTCACGTGAGACAGAGACTGTGTCTGACTTGATTAACTTGTAACTGTCCTTGTGCTTAGAGCAGTGGTTGGCAGTAAGCGCTTAGCATAGTGGTCTGCACACAGTAAGCGCTCAAATATGATTGAATGATTGAATGAAGTGCTTAACAAATGACATTATTAGGAAAAGAAGGATTTTAACTGAATGAACTGAACAAACACAATGCAGGGGTGTAAATAGAATGGCAGGAAGCCCGTTATATTTGGTTTCAGTGCAGTGATTAAACCATCACAAAGCAGTGTGACTTAGTGGAAAAAGCACAGGCTTGGGAGTAAGAGGACATGGGTTCTAATTCTGTTTCTGTCATTTGTCTGCTGTGAGACCTTGGGCAAGCCACTTCACTTCTTTGTGCCTCAGCTACCTCACCTGGAAAATGGGGATTAAGACTGTGAGCCCCACATGGGACAACCTGATTACCTTATATCTATCCCAGTGCTTAAAACAGTGCTTGGCACACAGGAAGCACTTTACAAATACCATGATTATTATTATTTGGTTGGACTATCAAAGGCAGATCAACTGGTGCCAGCCCCTATGTGAGCAGCTGAGATAAGAGAAACAGTGTGTCTTGGTGATAAGAGCTCAGGCTTGAGATTCAGAGGACATGGGTTCTAATTATGACTCCACCACTTCTCTCCTGTGTGACCTTGGGGAAGCCACTTAACATCTCTATGCCTCAGTTTCCACTTCTTTAAAATGGTGATAAAAACTATCAGTCCCAGGCAGGACCTCCTGATTACCTTGTATCTATCCCAGTGCTTAGAACAGTGCTTGGCACATAGAACTTAATAAATACCATTATTATTATTATTATTTAAACACAATGTGTGACTAGTTCAAAGAGCAGCCCACAGCACTATGTATTGGCAGTAATGCAGACTTTTGGTCTATTATTCTATGTAAATTACTCAGAATAGAAAGCCTAAGTGAAGCAATTTATAACTGTTGGTACAGGTTGGCTGAGGAGGAAAGATTGATGGTGTGTTACTACCAAACTCAGGGAACTGGACACTCACAAGAGCATGGTGGGGAGTGGAAGGGAGGAGGAGGTCTGAGAAGTAGTCAGAGACAAGATTCCCACTAGCAAAAACAAAGTCTAAAAGGTTTTAATACTAAAGTTTTATATTGGTGATGATTAGGGATATTAAATATTTTATACTGTGATGATTGTAATTTAAATTGATAAAACATAAAAATAATGATAATCAGTTTTTCTTCCCCCCATGTATACTGAACCTTTCTTCCCTCTTTTATCCAAAACTAATTTTATTCATGGAGTTTCTAATAGGAAAGGACAACTGGAAAATTGTGAGAAACTTGTGCTCTACAGAGCAGTAAGGAGAAAATGTGGAAAATTTACTGATTTGAATATTTCAAGATGAAACAAAATAAGGACTGGAACCCTTCTACAGGGAATAGTATCAGCATGACATAGTGGATAGAGCACAGGCATGGGAGTCAGAAGGTCATGGGTTCTAATCCCTGCTCTGCCACTTTGGCTCCTGTGTGACCTTGAGCAAGTCCATTTATTTCTCTGTGCTTCAGTTACCTCATCTGTAAAATGGGGATTGAGACTGTGAGCCCCTTGTGGGACAGGGACTGTCCAAGTGGATTTTTCTTGTATCCACCCCAGTGCTTAATATACTACCTGGCACATAGTAATAATAATAATAATAATGATGGTATTTGTTAAGCGCTTACTATGTGCAAAGCACTGTTCTAAGCGCTGGACAGATACAAGGTGATCTGGTTGTCCCACGTAGGGCTCACGGTCTTAATCAACATTTTACAGATGAGGTAACTGAGGCACAGAGAAGTTAAGTGATTTGCCGAAAGTCACACAGCTAATAAGAGGTGGAGACGGGATTAGATCCCACGACCTCTGACTCCCAAGCCCATGGTCTTTCCACTGAGCCATGCTGCTTCACTATTCTATGTGTTGGGGTAGTTACAAAGTAATCAGTTTGGACACATTCCCTGACTCATGTGGGGCTCACAGTCTAATTCCCATTTAACAGATGAGGTAATAGGCATAGAGAAGCTAAGTAACTTGCCCAAGGTCACACAGCAGACAAGGGACAGAGCTGGGACTGGAACCCAGGTCCTTCTGACCCCCAGGCCTGTGTATCTAGCTATAATTCTATTTATTCTGATGGTACTGACACCTGTCTAAATGTTTTGTTTTGTTGTCTGTCTCCCTGTTTCTAAGCTGTGAAGCTTTGTTGGGTAGGGACCGTCTCTATATGTTGCCGATTTGTTCTTCCCAAGTGCTTGGTACAATGCTCTGCACACAGTATGTGCTCAAAAAATATGAATGAATGAATTCTCTATCTACTAGGCCTTGCTGCTTCACACTGCCATTTGTACTCTCTAAGATCTTCCAATTTAGCAAGGAAGAGAGACTTGAAATAGGAGGAGAGATGAATATGTGGAGAGTGCATAAACAGAGTTAGTATGGACAGAAGTGCTATTGGTGGTAGTGAGTGCTTAACAAATCCCACAATTATTATGATTGTTATTATTCATTTGTCTGGTGTTTCCTTGACATCCACATGGTTTGTATGGTTGTTTGGTTTTGTTCTGTCTCCCCCTTTTAGACTGTGAGCCCACTGTTGGGTAGGGACCGTCTCTTTATGTTGCCAACTTGTACTTCCCAAGCACTTAGTACAGTGCTCTGCACACAGTAAGCGCTCAATAAATGTGATTGATTGATTGATTGAAGTGTCAGGACTTAACCTAGCTATGATCTTCTGGGCAATGGAGCATAACTGGATGCTTTCATAATGACCATAATCTGATCAGAGAAGCAGCATGGCTGAGTGGAAAAAGCACGGGCTAGGGAGTCAGAGGATGTGGGCTTAATCCCGGCTCTGCCATTTGTTGCTGTGTGACCTGGGACAAGCTGCTTAACTTCTCTGTGCCTCAGTTACCTCATTTGCAAAATGGGGATTAAGACTGTGAGCCCTACATGGGACAACCTGATTACCTTATATCTACCCCAGCACTTAGAACAGTGCTTGGCATGTAGTAAGCGCTTAACAAATACTGTAATTATTATTATTATTATATTTGGATTTCTTGGTAGTGGTACTAAAGACACCGCATCAATCAATTAATGGCATTTATCGAGATTGGGTGCTGAGCTCTGTAACACCGTCTTGTGTCTTTTATGCCTATAAACCTGGGCATACTTTGTACTCTTTCCTCAGTTTCAAACCCCTATATTCAGTCTGGTGCCACATTGCATATGTTTATCCTCTCCTTTATCTGTTCAGTTTGCTGTCACACTTGTCCAGGGCACTTGTCGTATACGGCCTTCAGTAGCCTTTTCAGTAACCAACCTGCTGGCAGTCTCTCCCTTCTCCAATCCATTCCTTACTCCCCTACTGTGATCAGTTTTTAACAAACCTCTTTCCGTGCACCTTGTGTCACTAATGAATAGCATCCGATATTTACCCATTCCTTTTTGCAACAAGCAACAACTTCTGACCATCAGCTATAAGGCATTCAATCAGCTGGCATCCTCCTCTACTCTTGTACTACAACCCATCTTGCATGCTTCATTTCTTTCGAAATCACCAACTCACTATGCCTAATTCTTCTCTCTCCCCTGAAACCTCTTGTTCACACCTTTCTCCCGCTCAGAAATCCTTTATTATTCAAATTAATAGACCAAAGCACTTCTGAAATTAAATCTCTCCCGGGAGATCCTCCCGAGGTAATATCATATCTCCCCAGATTACATAATCCATAGCTGCCACTTCAGCTCTTCTGTGCAACCTAAGCACTTTACTGCCAATGTGATTGAATGAATGAATGAATGAATCTCCTTGGGGTTTGGAATCATCTCTACCAATTGTATTATTTTGTTCTTTCCCAAATAGTACAATATTCGACAAACAGTAAGCACTCAAATACTACTGATTTATGTACTCATAACTGCCCATAACATGGGTATATACATACCCGTTGTTGGGTAGGGACCATCTCTATATGTTGCCGATTTGTACTTCCCAAGCACTTAGTACAGTGCTCTGCACTCAATAACTATGATTGAATGAATGAGTATAAATCATGCCTCATTTCATAAGTATGTACGTATATATATATACCTCTTGTACCTATTCCTTCTCCTTCTCCCTATTTTAGAACCTGTCTACTCTAGATTGTAAGCTCCTTAAGGGAAGGGATCAAGTCTCTTAAATCTATTGTGCTCTCCTAAGCACTTAGTACAATGCTCTGCCGTAGTAAATCAATCAGTGGTATTTATTGAGCACTACTGTCTGCAGAGCACTGTACTAAGCAATAATTTGGGAATGTACAATAGAGTTGCAAGTCATAATTCCTGACCAAAAGGAACTTAAAGCCTCCATGAAGATTTTTGAAATGCTATTGATTAATATGCTTATTATAGAAGATCAAATGTCTTTGACAGTTTGGGATGCCTGGAATAGAAGTAGACTTGTATAGGTAACCTCAGGGCTTAGAACAGTGCTTGACAAATAGTAAGCACTTAACAAGTACCATCATTATTACTATTATAGTCTAGTAGCTAACAGATACATTTATGTAATTTTATAATTGTAAATGTGTCTGTTTAAAAGATACCTGATTAATAAAATATTGGCAATGAATTTACACCCAATGAGGAATGAAGACTAGCTCTGTATTGCAATTCATTTACTAGTTCATTTTATTAATGAAGAAAGAAAATGAATAGAAAGATTATTTTCAGGAATGAATTATGAAGGACTCAGCAAGATTCAAAAATCCAATTAAAATGTCAGAAGGTATTTCTGAGTTTATTAAACAGGGGAAAGTGGCTCTTTTTTGGTAACCTGTAGAACACCTGGATCTGCCTAATTAAAGGCATTATTTACAACAGCAGGAAGTTTTCAAGAATAGTTACACAATCAGATTTATGGTCCTGTTATTTCTTCTGCATCATAAATGGATGTCATTTCATGTATAGGGGGGCAATAGGATTTAGTTTCTAAAGCAGAATTAGGCTATCTGTGTGTGTATATATATATATATACATATTTAGGTTATATATGCATATATATATGTATATGTATATATACACATATATGTGTGTGTATATATGTGTGTGTATATATGTATATATACACACACATACATTTATATACATACACATAGACACACACACATATATACACACACACATACATAATGGTATTTAAGCACGTATTTTGTGCCTAGCACTGTTCTAAGCACTGGGGTAGATGCAAGGTAATCAGGTTGTACCACGTGGGGCTCACGTTCTTAATCCCCATTTTACAGATGAGGTAACTGAGGCCCAGAGAAGTTAAGTGACTTACCCAAAGTCACACAGCTAATAAGTGGCAGAACCACTTATTAGAACCCATGATCTCTGACTCCCAAGCCCGGGCTCTTTCCATTAAGCCACGCTTATATATATATATATATATATATATATATATATATATATATATATATATATATATATATATATATATATATATATATATACACAAACACACACACACACCCTCCCCTGCCACCTTCCTCACCTGTTTTCTCTCACATACCCTACATATCCTACGCATCTTCCTACATATCTGTCCTTGCCTCAAAAAAGACCTTTAATCTCTCAAACCACTGGAATTTCCTAAAGTCATCAAGCCCAATTTGGTCTCTATATCTACGTTTCATTCTTCTGATGCACACATCCATGCCCTCAACCCCTCCTCTCCAATGAATTCAACTCCCACTCCCCTGTCCCTTCACGAATCTCATACCACTAATCCACAGCCCTAGATGACTTCTCCACAGTCTGATACCTCTAGTCCTGTGTATGACCTGTGGGATGCTACTAGAAGAAATCCAGACACCAGGTCCACCTTGGCCATCTCATACATCCTCTTCTGTTTAACTCTGCCTCTCCTCCACCCAGCAACAATACTTCTCAATCATTGTTGATTGATTCATTCATTCAGTCATATTTTTTGAGCCCTTACTGTGTGCAGAGCACTGTTCTAAGCACTTGGAAAATACAATTCAAGAACAAGGAGAGACAATCCCTGCCCACAATGGGCTCACAGTCTAGAAGCGGGGAGACAGACATCAAAACAAGTAAACAAGCATCAATATAAATATAAATACTCATGCCTACTGCTCATGCCAACTTTTAAAAAAAAAATAGCTCCCTCTTCAAGCACTCCTGTCCTCTCACCTCCTCATCTCCTGCTCATAGTGACCTGGTCACTTAATTAATAAAATGGAAACCATCAGGCATGTTTTCCATAAAATCTCCCTGGCACCTCTCCACTCCCAACCTCCTCTTGATCTATCTTCTCCTACAACCTTCCAAGCAGTGTCTCAAAAGACGATCTCCTGCTTTCTCTCAAGATGCATCCCATCCCCTCACATGCCCTGTCTCTTCTTGCCTTCTCGACTGCCATCTACAACCCTGTGGGGCAGGGACTGTGTCTGACCCAATTAACTTTAATTAACCGAGCACTTGGAAGAGTTCTTGATGCATAGTAAGCGCGTAACAAATACTGCTCACTTTCCAATTACTCCTTCCCCATGCCCTGAAACACCCATGCGTCCATAGCCTATAAAAACCCTCCCTCGACCCCACATCCCCCTCTAGTTATTGCCCTAACTCCCATCTACCATTCCTTTCCCAAACTCTTCAAGTGAATTGTCCACATCTGCTGCCTCACCATCCTCTGCTTTAACTCTTTTAAATCTCCAGCAGTCTTACTTCTACTTCACAGAAACTGCTGTGTCTAAGGTCTCCAATGACCTCTTTGCTTACAAATCCAATGACCTCTACTCTGTTCTAATCCTCCTCGATCTCTCAGCTCTCTTGGAAGCTGGGGATGACCTGGAAACAATTTCTGGTTCTCCTCCCATCAGTTGTACTGCTTCTTCCTAGTCTCTTTTGCTGGCTCCTTCTCTGCCTCTCACCCATTTTCCTCTTGCCTCTGATGTTGTAGGTGCACATCTATTATCTATCTACATTCACTCCTTTGAAGAAGTCATTCACCCCCACCTTGGCTTCAATTACCATCTCTATACAGATGATTACCAAATATATCTCACTTTTTCTCTGCAGTCTCACGTTTCCTCTTGCCTTTAGAACGTCTCTACGTGGATGTCCAACCGACACCTCCAATGTAACATGTCCAGAACAGAACTCCTCATCTTCCCACTCATACCTTGTCCTGTCCTTCACTTCCCATCACTGTAGAAACACCACAATCCTCAGTGTCTCACAAGTCTGTTACCTTGGCGTTATACCATCTCTGCGCCGATGACACCCAAATCTACATCTCTGCCCCTGCTCTCTCCCCCTCCCCCCAGGCTTGCATCTCCTCCTGCCTTCAGGACATCTCCATCTGGATGTCTGCCTGCCACCTAAAACTCAACATGTCCAAGACTGAACTCCTTGTCTTCCCTCCCAAACCCTGCCCTCTCCCTGACTTTCCCATCACTGTGGACAGCACTACCATCCTTCCCTTCTCACAAGCCCGCAACCTTGGTGTCATCCTCGACTCTGCTCTCTCATTCACCCCTCACATCCAAGCTGTCACCAAAACCTGCCGGTCTCAGCTCTGCAACATTGCCAAGATCTGCCCTTTCCTCTCCATCCAAACCGCTACCCTGCTCGTTCAAGGTCTCATCCTATCCCATCTGGACTACTGCATCAGCCTTCTCTCTGATCTCCCATCCTCATGTCTCTCCCCACTTCAATCCATACTTCATGGTGCTGCCCGGATTGTCTTAGCCCAGAAATGCTCTGGGCATATTACTCCCCTCCTCAAAAATCTCCAGTGGCTACCAATCAATCTGCACATCAGGCAGAAACTCCTCACCCTGGGCTTCAAGGCTGTCCATCACCTCGCCCCCTCATACCTCACCTCCCTTCTCTACTTCTCCAGCCCAGCCCGCACCCTCCGCTCCTCTGCCACTAATCTCCTCACCGTGCCTCGTTCTTGCCTGTCCCACTGTCGACCCCCGGCCCACGTCATCCCCCGGGCTTGGAATGCCCTCCCTCTGCCCATCCGCCAAGCTAGCTCTCTTCCTCCCTTCAAGGCCCTACTGAGAGCTCACTTCCTCCAGGAGGCCTTCCCAGACTGAGCCCCCTCCTTCCTCTCTCCCTCGTCCCCCTCTCCATCCCCCCCGCCTTACCTCCTTCCCTTCCCCACAGCACCTGTATATATGTATATATGTTTGTACATATTTTTACTCTATTTTACTTGTATATATCTATCTTATTTATTTTATTTTGTTAATATGTTTGGTTTTGTTCTCTGTCTCCCCCTTCTAGACTGTGAGCCCACTGTTGGGTAGGGACTGTCTGTGTATGTTACCAACTTGTACTTCCCAAGCGCTTAGTACAGTGCTCTGCACACAGTAAGCACTCAATAAATACAATTGATTGATTGATAATAATAATGATGGTATTTGTTAAGTGCTTCAAGCAGTGCTCTAAGTGCTGGGGTAGATACAAGGTAATCAGTTAGTCCCACTTGGGGCTCACAGTCTTAATCCCCATTTTACAGATGAGGTAACTGAGGCACAGAGAGGTTGTGACTTGTTCTAAGCCACACAGCTGATGTGGTGAAGCCAGGATTAAAACCCATGACTTGTGACTCCCAAGCCCTTGCTCTTTCTACTAAGCCTCATTGCTTCTCCTGTTTTTCCACTACTCTTCTCTCTTTTGACCTGGATATTCAGTCTGACACCAAATTTTCCCAATTCTCCTTCACAACATCTCTAGAATCTGTCCTATCCTCTCCACCCAAAGTGCTACCATGCTGATCCAAGCCCTTACCATAGCCCATCTTGACTCCTACATCAACCTCCTTGATGACTTCCCTGCCTCCGTTTCCCCACTCCAATCCATACTTTTGCTGTCTGAATACTGTTCTTAAAAAAAACCCAAACGTATGTATTCATCTCCCCAGTCTTCAAAAAAAGCTCAAATCTACCCCCATGACCTGCACTTCTGATTCCATCCCTTCATACCTTATTAAAACACTTGCCTCCTCCGTTCTTCCCTCCTTGACTACCATCTTCAACTTCATTTTCCACTGACTTCTTCTCCACTGTCTTTTTTTAAATCCCCCTTAACTCCACAGGTCCCTCAGGTTATCATTCCATCTCCATCCTACCATTCCTCTCCAAACTCCTTGAGAGAGTTGTTTACAACCACTGTCTTAAATTCCTCTCATCCAATTCTCTCCTTAAACTCCCTCCACTCTGATTTCTGCTCCCTTTACTCCATTCACAGACAAAAAAATCTGCCCTCTCTGAGGTAACCAGTGACCACCTTCTTGCCAAATTTGGTGGCCTCTACTCCAACCTAATCCCCCTCAACCTCTCAGCTGCCTTTGGCACTGTGGACCACTCCTTTCTCCATGAACCTTCATCCAAACTTGGCTTCACTGCTACTGTCCTCTCTTAGTTTTCCCCCTATCAATGATCACTCCTTCTTAGTTTTGTTTGCAGGTTCTTCTCTCTGCCTCCCACCCCCTGACAGTGAGAGTTGCTCATGGCTCAGTTTTGGGTTGTCTTTTATTCTCCATCTACACAGACTCCCTTGGAGACTCATTCACTCCCAATGCTTCACCTACATCTCTCTCTATATGGATGATTTCCAAATCTACGTTTCCAGCACCTACCTCTTTTCTTCTCTGCACTCTTACAGTTTCTCCTGTCTTCAAGACATACTTATCTGTATGTCCTGCTGACACTTCCAACTAAGCATGTTCTAAACAGAACACCTTATCTTTCCACTCAAATCCTGTTCTCCCTGGTCTTTCCCATTAATACTACTACTACTACTACTAATAATAATGGCATTTATTAAGTGCTTAGTGCTTACTATGTGCAAAGCACTGTTCTAAGTGCTGGGAAGGTTACAAGGTGATCAGGTTGTCCCACGGGGCACTGACAGTCTTAATCCCTATTTTACAGATGAGGTAACTGAGGTACAGAGAAGTTAAGTGACTTGCCCAGAGTCACACAGCTGACAGTTGGCGAAGCCCGGATTTGAACCCATGACCTCCGACTCCAAAGCCCGAGATCTTTCCACTGAGCCACGCTGCTTCTCTACTACTAGTGTCATTCTTTAGGGCCTTAATGAGCCACACTGCTTCCTGAAAACAATACCACTATCCACCCTATTTCACAAGCTTGAAGCTTTGGCATTTTCCTTGACTCATCTCTCTCCTTCAACCCACATATCTGTCATTAAACTCTGTCAGTTCTACCTTCACAACATTGCTAAGATCTGCCCTTTCTTCTCCATTCAAATTGGTATTTTGATGCTCCAAGCACTTATCCTATCCTGCCTTGAATAGTGCATCAGCCTCCTCACCAGCCTCCCTTCCTTCTATTCCTCCCCTCATTTGTCCATACTTCATTCTGCTTTCCAAATGATTCTTCTAAAAAAATTTGTCTCCCAACTCAAGAACCCCCCAGTGCTTGCCCATACATCTCGACATCAAACAGAAACCATCAGCATTAAAACACTCAATATTTGTCCCCTCTTGACTTATCTCAGTGTTTTCCTATTATAGCCCAGCCAACACATTTCACTCTTCTAGTGCCGTCTGTGCCCCAATCTTGTCTATCTCACTGCCGACCAATTTTCCAAGTCTTCCATCTGTCCTGGAACTCACTTGCCCTCCACAAATGCCAGGCCAGCACTGGCCCCTCTTTCAAAGCTTTAATAAGGTAATATCTCCTCCAAGACACCTTTTATGTTTAAGCCCTCTTTTCTCTGCATCCCTTTCCCTTCTGAATCATCTTTGCACTTGGATCTGTGATCTTTGGCTATTTAATATTCACTCCACCTTCCCCTTCATTGTGGTCAGGGAGCGTGTTTACCAATTCAGTTGTAAAGAACAGAGTGATGTAATGATGTCATGTGGTGGGGAGTATAAATCATATGCCTTTCTGAACACAAAGTGTTTTAAGGTTTTATTTTGTTGGTTGTTCTTGGGGGGACAAAAAGCTTTCTGAACACTGTGCAAAAACTTGTTTAGTGCTCTTTCCACTCAGGTCCTAGAAGGAAAACTGTTATTTTCTACAACTTCCCATGGAAACATTTATGATTACTGGTTTTTTAACTTCTATTTATATATAGTAGATATTTTAATTACATGAATAATGTGCCTGGGAGTTAGTGTGATTGAGTTAGATATTTTCTGCCATCTTATAGATAAATTACAAGTGTAACATTAACAAAAAAAAAGGTTTTTGAGTATGTGTGTTTAATTCTAGCAAATCAATTTTCCTAGTGTTAACCTAGGAATGCCTTGGTCTCTCTCCTAGGAATTTTATTTAATTTACTTGAAATGATACAATCATAGTGTTACATAAAGATGCATCTTAATTTATCATTTTACTTTGAGCAAAATATATTGCATAAGCTAAATTTACTGGCACTACATTTTTAACCCAAGATAACCATGCCTCCTCATTTTAATAGCATAAATATTAATTTGCTGTAGTGATTTCCTAGTGCAATTAAATTTTATCAAGAAATTTACAGTAACCATTAGGTGATTATGAGAGGTTTAATCCTGTTTTTGTCTGGCCCTAAAATGGAGCCAAAGATCAATAATGATGATAGCAACCTAATTTTAAGCAACTGTATAATATTTAGTTAGCTTTTCTTTTTGTCTAGTTGTAATAGGTATATTAAAATTGGTTTTAGTGTAATATGGGACTAAATGTTTAAATGAAGTAGTTAACTGCCAGTTCAGCATTTCCACATCATCTAAAGATATGGTTATTTCCCCCTCTCCCATCCCTTACCTAGGTAATACCTCCTCAACTACCACTTCAGCATTTTTGCACCAACTATATACACATAATAATAATAATAGTAATAATAATAATAGCATTTATTAAACACTTACTATGTGCAAAGCAGTGTTCTAAGAGCTGGGGAGGTTACAAAGTAATCAGGTTGTCCCATGGGGGCTTCACATTCTTAATCCCCATTTTACAGATAAGGTAATAGGCACAAAGAAGAGAAGTGATTTACCCAAAGTCAATCAGTCAATCAATCAATCGTATTTATTGAGTGCTTACTGTGTGCAGAGCACTGTACTAAGTGCTTGGGAAGTACAAGTTGGCAACATATAGAGACAGTCCCTACCCAACAGTGGGTTCACAGTCTAGAAGGGGGAGACAGAGAACAAAACCAAACATATTAACAAAATAAAATAAATAGAATAGATATGTACAAGTAAAATAAATGAATAAATCAATAGAATAATAAATATGTACAAACATATACATATATACAGGTGCTGTGGGGAAGGGAGGGAAGGGAAGGAGGTAAGGTGAAGGGGATGGAGAGGGAGGCAAGGGGGAGAGGAAGGAGGGGGCTCAGTCTGGGAAGGCCTCCTGGAGGAGGTGAGCTCTCAGTAGGGCGTTGAAGGGAGGAAGAGAGCTAGCTTGGCGGATGTGCGGAGGGAGGGCATTCCAGGCCAGGGGGAGGACGTGGGCCGGGGGTTGACGGCAGGACAGGCGAGAACTAGGCACAGTGAGGAGATTAGCGGCAGAGGAGTGGAGGGTGTGGGCTGGGCTGTAGAAGGAGAGAAGGGAGGAGAGGTAGGAGGGGGCGAGGTGATGGACAGCCTTGAAGTTGAGGGTGAGGAGTTTCTGCCTGATGCGCAGATTGATTGGTAGCCACTGGAGATTTTTGAGGAGGTGAGTAACATGCCCAGAGCGTTTCTGGACAAAGACAATCCGGGCAGCAGCATGAAGTATGGATTGAAGTGGGGAGAGACACGAGGATGGGAGATCAGAGTGGAGGCTGATGCAGTCACAGCTGACAATTGGCAGAGCAGGGATTTGAACCCATGACTTCTGACTCCAAGGCCTGTGCTCTTTCCACTGAGCCACACTGCTTCTGTAGCTGTAGCACCCACCAATAGCATTTCTGTATTTGTTGATTTATGCACCTGAATTCATTGCTGATCCTCCTCCTTCATATCAACTTCCCCATCTTCAAATTTAATGTCAGATGTTGCTCTACACCTAAACACTTAAATTCTCACAACACTCTAGACTGTAAGCTCATTGTGGGAAGGGAACATGTCTTCCAACTCTGTTGTACTCTCCCAGTCACTTCATACAGTGCTCTGTACACAGTAATAATAATAATAGTGATGGCATTTATTAAAAGTTTACTATGTGTAGAACACTGTTCTAAGCGTTGGGGGATACAAGGTAATCAAGTTGTCCCACATGGGGCTCACAGTCTTCATCCCCATTTTACAGATGAGGTAAAGTAGGCACAGAGAAGTGAAATGACTTGCCCAAAGTCTCACAGCTGACATTTGGCGGAGTATGGATTTGAACCCATGACCTCCGACTCCAAAGCCTGGGCTCTTTCCACTGAGCCATGCTGCTTCTCTAGTAATAGCCTCCTCTCTGATCTCCCATCCTCCTGTCTCTCCCCACTTCAATCTATACTTCATGCTGCTGCCCGGATTGTCTTTGTCCAGAAATGCTCTGGGCATGTTACTCCCCTCCTCAAAAATCTCCAGTGGCTACCGATCAACCTACACATCAGGCAAAAACTCCTCACCCTCGGCTTCAAGTCTCTCCATCACCTCACCCCCTCCTACCTCACCTCCCTTCTCTCCTTCTACAGCCCAGCCCGCATCCTCTGCTCTGCTGCTGCTAACCTCCTCACTGTGCCTTCTTCTTGCCTGCCCTGCCATCGACCCCCGGCCCACGTCCTCCCCCTGGCCTGGAATGCCCTCCCTCCACACATCTGCCAAGCTAGCTCTCTTCCTCCCTTCAGAGCCCTACTGAGAGCTCACCTCCTCCAGGAGGCCTTCCCTGACTGAACCCCCTCCTTCCTCTCCCCCCCCACCATCACCCCTGCCCTACCTCCTTCCCCTCCCCACCGCACCTGTATGTATGTTTCTAGACTGTGACCCCGCTGTTGGATAGGGACCATCTCTATTTGTTGCCAACTTGTACTTCCCAAGTGCTTAGTACAGTGCTCTGCACACAGTAAGCACTCAATAAGTTACAGTTGAATGAATGAATGAATGTTTGTACAGATTTACTACTCTATTTTACTTGTACATATTTACTCTTCTATTTATTTTATTTTGTTAATATGTTTTATTTTGTTGTCTGTCTCCCCCTTCTAGACTGTGAGCCCGCTGTTGGGTAGGGACTGTCTCTATATGTTGCCAACTTGTACTTCCCAAGGGCTTAGTACAGTGCTCTGCACACAGTAAACAATTAATATGATTGAATGAATACCTCTCTCAGTTGCTTCATACAGTGCTCTGCACACAGTAATACTCTCCCAGTCGCTACATACAGTGCTTTGCACATTAAGCACTCAATAAATGCCATTGATTGATAACCCCATTCCACTTATCTTTGTACTTGATTGCTTCCTACTACCTGTAATTTATTTTAGTTTTTGTCTTCCTGACTAGGTTGTAAATTCTTTGAGGGCAGGGATCGACTCTATTTACTCTAATGGACTCTCCCATGTGCCTAGTGTATCACTCTGTACCAGTAAGAGCTCCAGAAAACTGCAGATGAACCATGGGTTATGACTATCACCCTCTGATGTCTTGAATCTCCTCAGAGATAATCAAATTGACATGATTTTAATGGTAGCTTCTATTTTTCTTTATAACATCTTCTGCATCATCCTTAATCCAAACTCACAATGCACACCACAATTGTAGGTGAGGTTGTGTTGTTGTTTTTGTTGTTTTTTTTTTAATTATATTTGTTTAGCACTTACTCTGTGCCAGGCATTGTTCTATGTGCTGGCATAGGTATAAATCAAGCTGCTTGGACACAGTCCCTGCCCCACATGGAACTCACCCACTTAATCCCCATTTTACAGATGAGGTAACTGAGGCCCAGAGAAATGAAGTGACTTGTCCAAGGTCACACAGCAAATGAGTGGTAGAGCCAGGATTAGAACACATGTCCTTCTGACTCCCAGGGCCGTCCTCTATCCACTAGACCATGCTGCTTCTTATGAGTTCTGAACTCTAAATACTTTCATAAATGAAAACAAAAGAGTTGATTGTGAATGTACAAACACTTCTCGGTATATCCTAACAAATGATTAGTTTTTATCCTCAACAAGTTATATGAGATTTATATATCTATATCTATCTATGTATATAAATACATATAATAAAGAATTCCAGCTAAGAGTATGAAGGGGGGAAAATAACTAAAGAAAGGATTGGACTGAGTCTTCCCATATACTGCAACCTCCCTTCCATCCCCACAGCACATATGTATATATCTGTAATTCATTTACCTGTTTATTTATTTTACAGTCTGTGTCACCCTCTAGCTTGTGAGCTTGCTGTGGGCAGGAATGTGTCTGTTGTGATATTGTACTCTCTCATGCACGTGGTCCTGTGCTTTGCACACTTAAGTGATCAATAAATAAGACAATGAATGAATGGAGGGTGAAACAGACATTAATATAAATACTTTATTTCTAGATATGTACACAAGCTCTGTGGAGTTGAGGACTGGGGGAATACCAATGTTCAGATGACCCACATCCAACTGCATGCATGATGCAGAAGGGAAGAAAAATAATGGTATTTGTTAAGTGCTTACTATGTGCCAGGCACTGTTCTAAGTGCTGGGGTAGATACGAAGTAATCAGGTTGTACCCCTACCAATAAGTGGTAGGACAAGGATTAGAACCCAGGTCCTTTCATTAGGCTACACTGTTGTACTGCACTCTCCCAAGAATTTAGTGTAGTGCTCAGTAAACAGTAAGTGCTCACAAACTAATCCTCATTTTACAGATGAGGTAACTGAGGCACAGAGAAGTTGTGGCTTGCCCAAGGTCACATAGCAGACAAGTGGCAGAGCTGGGATTAGAACCCACATCCTCTGACTCTCAAGCCAATGCCCTTTCCACTAAGCCATGCTCCTTCTACAAGGGAGTTTAAAGGTCACTGAATTTAATTCCCAACTTGAGTTTGTACTTTTTCGAGAGATGGATGAGCAACTCGCGATTCCCTCTTCAGGTTTCTGATAAGAATAATAAACAGATTCTCACCCAATATCTATCCCTCAAGGCAGCATTTGTCCTGTCTCTCCAGGTTAACCTGGGCAGTTAATAATCCCCTTTGGGTGCTTCCCCTGAGTCAGCTGAGTAATGGTTCTAAGGTCAAGGCCATGTTTTCCTATCTCACCAATGGAGGTGTCATATAGGATGGAAAACAAAGGCTTATTAAAGTCTAAAAAACACATTGCTTCTTCCTTTCTCTACGGCCCTGCTCTATCACAAAGCAATTTGGTTTTCTTGCTCTTCACAAGGCCACATTACTCATATCCTCTGCTTGTGCTTTTATAAACAGTTGTAGATTCATTTTTTTATGATTGGTTTTAAGGTCTTTCGAGGTATTGGATTTGACTGAACATTTTGTCATCACTGAAGTCATAATACTTTCTTTTCCTTTTTCAAAGGATGATCCACTTTTTGCCCTTTCAGAGTTCAGCAGCTTTTTTCCCCTGTCTACCCTGGATTCTCAATAGCCATGGCTAGTAATTCCGCAATGCTTCTGTCAATTCATAAAGTTCCCTAGCCCCCTTGGCACCAGGACATATTGTTTTAAATTCATACACTTTGTGAAAATATTTTAAGCTTTTTCTTTTCCTACTCTAGTTAGGGCCTACAAACGTCTTAGCTAAAACTGCATAGTTGTTTTATAATCAATTCATCAATCAATGATATTGTTTTCCATATGTGCAGGCCTTTGTACTAAGTAGCAGGTCATGGTCAATTTTTTTTCTGGATAATGCCCCCCTCTTTAATAAGGATGGATTCCTTCTTTTGCATATTATAATTGTTTCATTTGTGCAGTCCTTTATATTTCAGGACCACCACTTTATCAGATCCTTGCACAAGCACAGCATTTCTTTATACTTTAATGATTCAATTTCATTTCCACTTTTTTCATTTTCTTGATTTGTCTTTCAGGCTTCAGAGTGTTTTGTTAGCCTCCTGTAATCATTATTTCCTTGTGGGTTGGTCACAGGTTTGTGGAACTCTTTTTATTTTGTCCAAAAGATACTGGAAATATGCCCACCCCCCTATATTTCAGAGGTACAAGATAAATTCCTACCATGTTGTCACGACTTTTCTTTTCCCCTTTTCTCAGGTTCATTGTATGTCCACCCCATTGTAGCCTATTTACTGCTATTTCAATCTTGTGTCACTCATTGTCAACTCCTTGCGTAGTGGATAAAGACAGGCCTAGGAGTCAGAAAATATTGGGTTCCAATTATGGTTCTACCTCTTGTATGCTGTGTGACTTTGGCCAAGTCACTTCACTTCTCTGTGCCTCAGTTTCCTCATCTGTAAAATGGAGATTGAGACCGTGAGCCCCACATGGGACAGGGACCATGTCCAACCTGATTTGTTTGTGTCCATCTGGCACACAGTAAGCACTTAAAAAATACCAGAATTATTATCATTATTATATTCTCCTTCCTGCCTGGATCTCCTCACCCTTCACTTCTGACAGACCATCACTCTCCCCATCTTCTAAACTCTGCTGAAATTATAACTCATCCAGCATTCCCTGACTAATTGTGCCTCCTGACCCTACGTTCCCTTCCATCACCTTTATCCATATGCCTTTTAAGCACTTTGATACTCCTCACGACACCCCCACACTTATGTACATATCTACATATTTGCCTCCACTACCTGTAATTTATTTTAATGTATATTTCTCCAGCTATCTTGTGAACTCCTAGAGGGGAGGGATCATGTCTCCCATTTGTACTGTAATAGCCCAAGCATTTAGGACAGGGCACTGCATACAGGAAATGCTCAGTAAATACCACTGATTAATTGATTCTGCTTTGTTAGATAATGCTTCTAACACAAATTTTAAAATTATTTCAAAGCAGAGCTATTTTGTGAACTTCTATGGCTTGATTTCAAAAGGGAATGTTATGATTATCTCTTTCACAGTATTCCTTTTAATTTTATTCTTTTGCCAGTCATGTAACCTACTGATGATCATTTTAAAGCTCTAGGACTAGCAGAAGGCCTAATTAGCTGTTTAAATATTTATCTACTATTGTGAATAATGTATTTTCTTCAGAGTTAATTGATGAACCATTCAGGATTCTCAATAAAATAACATGCCCATTATACTCTCCAAAAGCTAAAAATTGGTTTCAAGCAAATGATTATCCCCTTTTAAATATTGATGTGCTTTCCTTTGAAACAGTTGCATTTTTTTGTAGGAATGTTGGATTTCCACAGAAATAAACTTAAGCTCATGACTATAAAAAGTTTATTTAGGCTTATTCACAGAACAGTCCATGTGACTGATTGAGAACATTATTTTGTGACAAAACCAACAATGAGGTTCGAAGAGGGCCAGAGTAAGATTTATATATAGGCAAAAATAATACAAAATAAAAGTAGGGATTATAAAATAGATACAAGTTCAACAAAACATGGATTATTGCTGTACAATAAACTGCTATGAATCTGATACATTACTGGTGTTATTGAGAAAGGTGATAGGGTTCTGGAATATATTAAAACAGCTGTGGGAAACTGCTTTCAACTGCAAGTTTTACTGGGGAGGTTTGGTTCAGGATGGATGCTTTCCTAGTTTGGGAGTCTTCATAATAAGAATATTTATTGAGCACCCCATGGAAGGAAGTGACACATTACCTGTCCACAAGGAGTTTACCCTCTACTGGGTAAGATAAACCTGAAAATGTTAACATGTAACCAGAAGGAATAATTGATTAAATGTCTATCACCCCCCCCAGAGTCTAGAGACTGAAAGCTCATTTGAGCAGGAAACATGTCTAGCAAATTTGTTTTACCCTCCCAAATGCTTAGTATGGTGTTCAGCACATGGTAAGTGCTCAATCAATGTCATCGATTGATAGTTGAAGTAAATATAACTATACTAGTGCTAATGATGAGTACAAATAAATAATTGTTAGAGATGGATGATGCTTTCATATGACTTGGGGAGTTAAGAATTAACAGGGGAAGATTAATTGGATTAGGTCAGATTTTAGAAGGGCTTGGAATATGTTAAAACAATCATTCAAAGGTGAGGAAAAGTCCATGAGTCTTTGTAATCCTTGGCACTGTTTTTCTGGTCATGATAGTGATCTGAATAGTCGGAAACTACAGGAAACTTATAATGTAGCCCCATATTCCCAGAAGGGGAAATAATTGCTGCACCTCAGTTCAGATCAGCCCAACAGCTGGCCCCATCTGAAACCTCCCCAAAGGTTTAAATCAATCAATCGTATTTATTGAGTGCTTACTGTGTGCAGAGCACTGTACTAACCATTTGCCTCCCCAACCTCTATGATAAATAAGCAAATGGTGTGATTTGTGCAGAGGAGGTGGGAAGAAGGGGAAGAGAGGAAAATTTGAAGCTGCAGTCCCAGTCATCTGGGGCTGAATCCCCTCATCCTGCTATTCAGATACTTTCTGCTCAAAAACTCCAGGGAATTGGAAAAGTCACTCAGTTTGATAGGACAGAGTCTGAAACATTTAATTCATCGTGTTCTTATATCCTAACGGGAAGGGAGTGAGTGTTGATGATGATGGTATTTGTTAAGCACTTACTATGTGCCAAGCACTGTTCTAAGCACTGGAGTAAATACAAGGTGATCAAATTGTCCCACGTTAGGCTCACAATCTCAATCCCCATTTTACAGATGAGGTAACTAGGGGAGGACTGTCCCCTAATACCACAATCATGGTTTCTGAACTCCTTATGACTCATCTGTAAACCAAAGTACGTAGAATTTAAGATTTCATTTTATTAGTATAAGAGGATTAGTTACATTAGAAGAAAATAAAACTTCATGCTTTTTACCACAAATGGATTGCTTGATGTTCTGCAGAGGTTTCTTCAGGCAATGATCCTGGGGTATGGAGTATAGTACTGGAAAAATTTTGGTATATTGAAACTCCAAAGATGAAGGAGGCACAGGATAAGAAGGTATCAGAGGAGTAGGAAATGAGAGGCTAGAGGTGCACAGGGAAAGGATATTATTTTTTTTAATTTGTTTTTTGGTCCTATGTTAGGATCTGTTTCACTTCTAAGTAGTAGCACCTTGTAGGTGTGATGTTACAATGTCCGCCTTCATATATATAGGATCTCATTGGACTCACCTCAGCTTTATTTTGTTTTATGAAATGTCATTTATATAATGACAATTTGGAGGGTGGAAATTATACTCGAGGTGTCTGGGGAAATTCTCAGCAAGAAAAAAATGCATTCATTCATTCAGTCTTATCTTTTGAGCACTTACTGTGTGCAGATCATGTGCTAAGCACTTGGTAGAGTACAATACAACAGTAAACAGTCACATTCCCTTCCCACAGTGAGTTTAGGAGTGTTTGCTATCCAGTGAATTGGGAAGGTGTAGATATTCATTCTGAACAAGTACTGGCTAAATGATGCATGTTTTCATTGAGTAAGATCTAATAGTTTGAGATTTAGGAATGTTAGTGGATCTAGCTTGGCTTTCTCTAAACACTAAGTTCACCAGAAATGGTCAACTCTGCACTTCATGTAATGTAGTATAGAGTTGTCTTTAATTGACACAGGGAAAGAAGGGTTCTTTGTTTTTTCATCTATCATTAAAATCCTCATTATTGTGTCCCTTACATGCCCTTAATTTTGACAGAATCTTAATGCTTAGCAGGAAAGTTGTAGACTTCTGTTTCCTGTGAATTAGATATCAGAGCTGTCAAAAAAAGCAGTTGGTTACGCTGTTTATGTTATGGTTAGAATCCTGAGGATTTTGAAATACAAATTATTTTTATAGATAATTACAAATCGATTTGGATAATGCTTTCATCCATTTTGGTAAACTAGCACAGCATTACTTCAATATGAACTTTCTGGCTTAAGATACAAGTCAGTTTCAATTAGGTTGGCATGACATGTCACTTTCAAGTATGATAAACTGTTTTGGCATTATTTCATATTAAATTTGTTCTTTCAAATTTACACAAAGTAATATTTCACCCACTATCAAGAAATAACAGAAAATGATCCCATGGAGACAGTACCAACATAACTATTTGCAGAGAAAATTTTCCCAACTTAGCTATGAGAATAATATCTAACATGCAGCCTACTGAATATACTGCAGTTTCTCATTCTATTTCAGAAACGGGAATGTCTTTAGTATATCATATTGATGCTGAGTACTGTAGAGTGATAAATGCTCCATGTTAACAAATTGAACACTTTAGTGCCATTCTGCAACTATTTTGGGTTTCATAGCCAAGTTACCAAAAGCATCCAATAAAATGTTATGGAATTGTATTAGTTATGATGTTGAAATAAAATTTACTATTGATCATAAAAATGTACTACTTTTGCCATTCCTTGAGCTAATTTTATTATGTTGTATCAAATAGTATCAAATTATTTCAAACCTTGTATATTGGTGAATTATCAATCAATTGTATTTTTTTTGTGCTTTCTCTGTGCAGAGCATTGTTCTAGGTGTTTGGGAGCATATAACAGAGTTGGTAGACACATTCCCTGTGCACAGTGAGTTTGCAGTCTAGAGGGAGAGACAGTCAATATGAATAAATGTTACATATATGTGCATTAGTGACATGGGGTTGAGGGAGAAGGGAATAAAGGGAGCAAATCATGCTGATGCAGAAGGGAGTTGGAAAAGAGGAAATGAGGGTTTAATCAGGGAAAGCCTCTTGTAGATGTGCCTTCAATAGGGCTCTGAAGGTGGGAAGAGTAGCTTCTAGACTGTAAACCCATTGTAGGCAGGGATTGTATCTCTTTATTGCTGAATTTTACTTTTCAAGGGCTTGTTATCGTGCTCTGCACAAAGTAAGTGCTCAATTAAATATGGTTGAATGAATGAATGAAATGATTTTCTGTTGGATATGAGGAGAGATGATGTTCCAGGCCAGAGGCTGGACATGAGTGAGAGATCAGTGATGTGATAGATAATAGGTACAGTGAGTAAGTTGGCATTAGAGAATCCAAGTGAACAGACTGGGTTGTAGAAGGAGAGCAGCAAAGTGCAGTAGGATTGGCAAGGATTGAGTGCTTTAAAGTCAATTGTAAGGAGTTTCTTTTTGCTGCAAAGGTGGTTGGACAACCACTGGAGGTTCTTGTGGTGTGGGGAAACCCGGGTAGGGTGCTTGTGTAGAAAAATGATTTGGGTAGCAGAGTGAATTGTGGATTGGGGTAGGGAGACACAGGAGGCAGGATAGTCAGGAAGGAAGCTGATACAGTAGTCAAGGCATGATAGGATAAGCGCTTGGATTACTGTAGTAGAAGTTTGGATGGAGAGTAAAGGGCAGATTTTAGGGATCTTGTGAAGGTTGAACAAACAGGATTTAGTGATAGATTGGATTTAATAATAATAATTCTGGTATTTGTTAAGCGCTTACTATGTACCAAGCACTGTCCTAAGAGCTGGAGGGGGGGGGGGGGTACAAAGTAATCAAGGTTGTCCCATGTGGGCTCACAGTCTTCATCTCTGTTTTACAGATGAGGGAACTGAGGCACAGAGAAATGAAGTAACTTGCCCAAAGTCACACAGCTGACAAGTGACGGGGCCAAGATTAGAACCCATGACCTCTTAATCCCAAACCCAGGCACTTTCCACTGAGCCACACTGCTTCTCTAGTAATTATGGTGGCATTTGTTAAGCACTTACTATGTGCAAAGCACTGTTCTGAGCACTGGGGAATATACAAGGTGATCATGTTGTCCCACTTGGGGCTCACAGTCTTAATCTCCATTTTACAGATGAGGTAACTGAGGCACAGAAAAGTTCAGTGACTTGCCCAAAGTCACACAGCTGACAATTGTCAGAGCTGGGATTTGAACCCCAGACTTCTGATTCCCAAGCCGGTGCTCTTTTCACTGAGCCACTCTGTTTCAAAATAATGAATCAATTTCTGGTTCCACTGGGACTCAAACCCAGGACCTTCTGTGTGTAAAGCAGACATGATAACCACTACACTATGGAACCATAGTGTAGTGGCTGTGATATATGATATGCAGTGTAGTGATATGTGGGTTAAATGAGAGATGAGTGAGGTTAATGTCAAGGATGCATTTTTGTGAGACAGGAAAGATGGTGGTGCTGTCTACAATGATGTAAAAATAATGGGGAGGACTCTGTGTTGGGAGATAAGGAGTTCTGTTTTGGGCATATTAAGTTTGATGTGTCGGCTGGAAATCCAATAGAGATATCTTGAAGACAGGAGGAAAAGTGAGACTGTAGACAGGGAGGGAGATCAGGGATGGAGATGTAAATTTGGGAATCATCTGTATAGAGGTGGTAGTTAAAGCCAATGGAACAAATGACTTCTCCAAGGGACTGGGTGTAGATAGAGAATAGAAGTGGACCCAGAACTGAGCTTTGAGGGCTGCCCAGAGTTAGAGGTTGGGAGGCAGAGGAGGAGCCCGTGAAAGAGACTGAGACTGACAGGACAGAGGGATAAGAAGATAACCAGGAGAGGACAGTGTCAGTGAAGCAGAGTCTCCCCCTTCTAGACTGTGAGCCTGTTGAGATCAGGGTAGGAATGGAGAAAGAGAGAAAGAATGTGAGAAAAAGATCAAAATTGTTCAAAAAATGGAAGGTGGGGTTTGGGACACGGTAGATGACTTTTAGAATCTGGAATGAGTGGTAAAGGAATATGATATGGGCTTCAAAGGAAGGGAAAGAGAGTGATGGGGGAGGTGGAATGGTATGAAAGTGGCATTGGGGAGCTAAAAGGAAGCGAAAACCTCCCCTTTACCCAGTGAGTCTGGGGGAATAGGCAAAGATGAGGCCCCCTCTAGAGAAAGCGGCAGTGGAGACTGTCATCTGGGGAGAGCCAGATTTCAGTGATGGTGAGGAGGAGCAGTAACTGGGTCAGGAACAGGTCAGGGATGAAGGGAAGTTATTGTAGTCTTTATTAAAAGCTTAGTATTGTGGTAAGCACTGGATGAAAACAAAATAAACAATTCAAACAGTCTCTGTTTCTTGAGGAGCTCATAATCTACACGAGGGAAAACTGACACAGAACATTGCCCAAATCTGCCCTTTCCTCTCTATTTAAACTGTTACAAGATTATTCCAAGCACTTATCCTATCCCACCTTGATTTCTGCATCAGCCTCCTTGCAGACCT
The DNA here is from genome assembly GCF_015852505.1 of Tachyglossus aculeatus. NCBI lineage: Eukaryota > Metazoa > Chordata > Mammalia > Monotremata > Tachyglossidae > Tachyglossus > Tachyglossus aculeatus. The sequence continues at coordinate 80,431,328 of NC_052066.1, read as the reverse complement.
CTCTGCCTCCTGTCTCTCCCCACTCAAATTCATATTTACTCTGCTACCCGGAACATTAGTCAGAAAAATTCAGTCAATATTTCCCCACTCCTTAAGAACTTCCAATGCTTGCCCATCCACCTCCATATCAAAAGTAAACTACTTACCATTGGTTTTAAGCCACTCAATCATCATGTCCTCTCCTATCTTACCTCCCTGATTTTCTACTATAACCCAGCAGGCTCACTTTGATACTCTAATGCCAACTGAATCTTCATCTCATCTATTTTGCTGCCAACCTCTTGCCCATATCCTACCTCTGGCCTGGAACTCCCTACCCTTCATATTTTACATACTATCACTCTCCCCACCTTCAAAGCATTATTAAAATCATATCTTGTCCAAGAGGCCTTCCCCGATTAAACCCTCTATTCCTCTAATTCGCCTTATTTTTGCATTGCCTTGGATTTGTAATTTATTTATCTTAATGTCTGTCTTCCCCTTGATACTGCAAGCTCCTTTGGGGCAGGAAACACGTCTATCAACTCTTGTTATACTATACTCTCTCACGTTTAGTTCAGTGCTCTGCACATAGTACATCCTCAAAAAAATGATTGAGCATTGGAATACATGACAGACAAGTTAGATGTCAGAATTGTTTTTTTCAAATGTAAGAATTAATAACTGCCCTAGATAAGCAGATCATCATCATCATCAATCATTTATTGAGCGCTTACTATGTTCAGAGCACTGTACTAAGTGCTTGGGAAGTACAAATTGGCAACATATAGAGACAGTCCCTACCCAACAGTGGGCTCACAGTCTAAAAGGGGATATAGGTATTAAATGAGGTATTAAAGGTATAAGGTATTAAAAGTATTAAAGATAAGGTATTAAATGAAAAATGTGCATAATATAACTAATATAATAATATCCTGTAAAAGAATAAGACATTAGGACCAACTTCAGGTAGGGATTGGAGTAGAGAATGAACTAAGAGAATCTGTTTTCATTTTACGGAGTTTGAAAAAGCAAAGGATATACATTCAATGGTGTTTCGGGATCTAAAGAAATCCTTGCCCATTAAGGCCATTTGTAAATTGCATGTTAAACTCCAGATTGTCAATCCTTCATTTCTGTCTGTGTTTCTTGGGATGTAACCTGTCCTCTTGGAGGTAAGAATTATTACCTAAAAGATAGTTGAGATTCCTATAGGCACTTGTCAAATGTCAAGATAACTATCCAGTGCCAAGAGCACAATATCTTGTTAAATGGCTCCAAAACTGACTAACTTTTTGTTCCATATGGAAGATTACAAGTTAGCACTGATCAACAGTGCCTTTTTGAGGCATTTTCTCTTACCAGTTCTGTAATAATGTACCATATATACCAATAAAAATAGAGCTCTTTTTCTCCTATGGATATTGGGTAGGGATTGGAGTAGAGAAAATTCTTTGAGAGTTAAATGGTTTTTTTAAGAAATACCATCATTATTATTAAAATATAAGAAATAATTGTAATGCTGTTTGTTATGGATACAGATGCACTCTAACTTTATAAGTTTTGGACCTGGAATACTACACAGATGAGCTTGGTAGATTCCACTAGTTAAAGGCAAATCCCAAAATTCATGTAACCATGAAAATAAAATATTTACATAGAAAATCAGCAAAACTAACAAGTTAAATACTGTTTCAGGCAGAGTTTCTGTGCCATGGGTGTCTCCTATTGGAAATGAATGAACTCCCTGTGGTTCTACCTGAGCCCTATATGTGTGAAAGGGAAAGAGCACGGTGGTTGGAGTTTAATAAAACATTAGATTAGGAATTTAAAATTAGAAGATTAACCTATTGTATCAGATGATAGTTGTAGTGTAAATGTGTACATATTATAATTCTAGTCATTTTTACTATAATTCTATTTATAATGATGCTACTGATGCTGTCTCCTCCCTTCTAGACTGTGAGCCTATTGTAGGCAGGGATTGTTTGTTATAACGATTTTGACACCTGTCTACATGTTTTGTTTTGTTGTCTGCCTCCCCCTTCTAGACAGTAAGCCCGTTGTTCGGTAGGGACCGTCTCTATATGTTGCCGACTTGTACTTTCCAAGCACTTAGTACAGTGCTCTGCACACAGTAAGCACTCAATAAATACGAATGAATGAATGAATGGATTGTCTCTGTTGCTGAATTGTATGTCCGAAGCGTTTAGTACAGTGCTCTGTATACAGTAAGTGCTCAATAAATAAGATTGAATGGAATGAATGATAGAGTTGCTTTCTTAGATTCTGGGCTGAGTGGCTAGAAAAAAATGCTTTTGTTATTTTTCCTCAAATATCTCTCTAGAGGAGCACCATCATTCTGCAGCCACTGAAATAAGTGAACTCCCTGTGGTTCTATCTGAACCCTAAATGGCTGAAAGGAAAGAGCAGGGTGGTTGGAGTTTAATAAAACATTAGATTAGGAATTTAAGGTTAGAAGATTAACCTAGTGGATCAGATGGTAGGGTTGCTCACTTAGATCCTGGCCTGAGTGGCTAGAAAAAATTGTTTTTTCGGTTTTTTAATTTTTCCTCGAATATCTCTTTAGAGGAGCACCATCACAGTGCAGCCACTGTCAAGGCATAGATGGTAGCAGAAAGAAAGCTGAATCCAAAATTTAATCATTAAGGCTGCCATAATGAGGTAGCCTCTTACAGAAGGAGCCGAGAAGCAGTGTGGCTCAGTGGAAAGAGCCCGGGCTTTGGAGTCAGGGGTCATGGGTTCTAATCCCAGCTCTGCCGCTTGTCAGCTGTGTGACCTTGGGAAAGTCACTTAACTTCTCTGTGCCTCAGTTACCTCATCTGTAAAATGGGGATTAGGACTGTGAGCCTCACGTAGGACAAACTGATCACCTTGTAACCTCCCCAGTGCTTAGAACAGTGTTTTGCACATAGTAAGCACTTAATAAATGTCATTATTGTTTATAATTATTATTACATATCTCAATGACAAAATCCAGCCAAGAGTTAAATAAACGTACAGTCAGTTCATAATACAAAACAAGGTAAACTACTCAAATTGGTTAAAAATATCCTAAATTTGAGACTGTTTATAATTACCTCAGTTGTTTAATGAAGCCCAGACTCATTCTCTAATCCTGTTGGCCTATGTATTACTAACCATTAAAGGTGAGGGTGCACAACTCAGCTCATTATTATTTCCGTTTCAGTAATTTGTTGTTGATGCAACAACTTGCACTCTTGAAATGTATAATCCTGATGAACCTAAAAGTGATCAGGCTTCACCCAAACGTGTAAAGGTTCTTTGGCTGTTGTCAGTCGAGCAAGGCACTGAGAAAGAGCAGCTCTGCTGTTGCTTCCGAAGACTCTCTAGATAGTAATACTCTCTAGATAGATAGCAGATTGTATAACTGATATCTTTCCCGACTCTTGGAACAGTGCTTGTATATATGTATATATGTTTGTACATATTTATTACTCTATTTATGTTACTTGTACATATTTATTCTATTTATTTTATTTTGTTAATATGTTTTGTTTTGTTGTCTGTCTCCCCCTTGTAGACTGTGAGCCTGCTGTTGGGTAGGGACTGTCTCTATATGTTGCCAACTTGTACTTCCCAAGCGCTTAGTACAGTGCTCTGCACACAGTAAGTGCTCAATAAATACGAATGAATGAATGAATGAATAAGGATAATAATGACTGTGAGAAGGAAGCTTTAGGGGTATTCAGTTGCCTCACCTTTTTCCCTAATTTTTTCACAGAATGAATTTTCTGTTCTGTCTTTGTGACCTTCAGTATCTTCTGAAATGTCATATCACTGACTCAAAACGTTCTTATCTCCTATGATTATTTGTTCATATCTTCCTCATAAAATCCCTTGAAGCAATCAAAAAGATTTTTTAAACTCCTACTGTGTGAATAACACTGTCCTAAACACTTAGAAGAGTATAATGGATAAAAAACATATAATTCTTGTCAACAAGGAGTATTTAATCAATCATCAATCAATTTGTGTAAACTTAGGTAAGTAACTTCAATTCTCTGTGCCTCAGTTATCTCATCTGTAAAATGGGGATTAAGACTGTGAGCTCCACATGGGACAGGGACTGAGTATAATCCAGTTAGTTTGAATCTACCCTCGTGCTTAGTATAGTGCCTGGCACATAGTAAGTACTTAACAGATCTCACAATTATTATTATTATTACATCATTCATTGAACACTTGCTGTGTGCAGAGCACCGTACTAAGCACTTTTGAGAGTATAATATGAAAGAGTTGGTAGATAAATTCCCTGCTCACAACAAACTTACATACAACTGATAACATGATGACAAACTTATGTACAGATACGAGAAAAAAAGAATGGAAAGATGGGAGGTTAAATAAATGTTTAAATAGGAGAACATGTAAATTGATAAGAAAATACTATGAGTTTATTGTGACCATTGGGGTGGTAGTTGAGAGATTGGGGAAAGGAAGAGTAATTAGGACTTTTCAAGGGGTAGCTTGTTGTGGGCAGCAAATTTGTCTGTTTTTATATTGTATTCTCCCAAGAGCTTAGTACAGTGCTTTGCACACAGTAAGGGCTCAAATACAATTGAATGAACAAGCAGGATTGTAGGTGGGCATGCAAAATGGGAAAAGTTGTGTCTGATGGAACTTCAAGAGGAGTAGTAGGTGGGTGGTAAGTAAGGAGCCTGTGGCCGATACGTAAAAAGGACAGAACTTGAGAACTAGTGGAGTGCCATTATTCCAGTGGTCAGGAACTTTTGCTTGATGCAGAAGGGGAGTGTGTAACTTTTGGAGGTTTTTGAGAAGAGGAGATGTAAGCATGATGACTTTTTAGGAAGACAGTCCAAGTTGTGAAGTGTAGTATAGACTGAAGAGAGAGGACGGTAAGGTGATCAATTAAGAGATAGCTAAACTTAAAACCCAGGGTGACCATTTGATTCCAAAGGAAGTGGGGCACAGAAATATCAAGAGGGGGGAAATTGGAATTTAACAACAGTCTCCCTGTGAAAGGTAAGAATTAGTGAGCAGTCAAAGATGACTCCAATAATTCTGAGGAAGGAAGAATAATGGTATTGTAGACACAGGTGGGGAAGGTTGGAAAGAGTGGGTTTAGGAAAGAAGATAAGCTTAATTTTAAACATGTTTATTCAGTCTAAAATGCTAGCAGGATAAGGATGTGGGAATGCCTTGAAAGTGAAAGGAAATGTTGTATGTAAGTTTGCTGTGAGCAGGGAATTTATCTACCAACTCTGTCATATTATACTCTCCAAAGTGCTTAGTACAGTGCTCTGCACACAGCAAGAAGGGATGGGGTTGGCAAGATAGATCAGGGAATCATCCATATTGAGATGGTTGCTAGACAGTCAAGGGAATCAGACTGGACACAGTCTCTATCCCACACTGGACTCACAGTCTCAATACCATTTTCCAGGTGATGTAACTGAGGAACAGAGGAGTGAAGTGAGTCACCCAAGGTCATGCAGCAGACAAGTGGCAGAGGCAGAATTAGAACCCACAACCGACTCCCAGGCCAATATTATGTCCACTATGTCATGCTGCTTCCCTAACTTATGTTTTGCTAAAGTGATACTTTGGGGCTATGATATGGGGAAATTAGAAATTAACTGGGGAAGGCCTCCAGAAGGAGAGGAATGATCTCTTGAATATGAAATGATAGGGAATTTCAGGCAGGGAGAATGACAATAAGTTTGGTATTTGTTCTGCACTTACTATGCATCAAGCACTATAATAATAGTAATAATAATTGTGACATTAGTTAAGCACTTTGTGCCCGGAACTGTTCTAATTGCTGGGGTATATACAAAGAAATTAGGTTGGGCAGTCCCAGGCCCATAGTCTTAATCCCCGTGCTACAGCTGAGGTAACTGAGGCAAAGAGACGTTGTGACTTGCCCAAGGTCATACAGCAGACATGTGGCAGTCAGATTTGGAATCGAAGTCCTTCTGACTCTCAGGCCGGTGCCGTTATCCACTAGGATATGCTGCGTCTCACTAAGCACTGGGTTAGATATGAAATTATCAGATTCCACATGGAGCTCACAGAGTAAGCACGGGGAGAAAATACATTAAATCCCCTTTTTGCAGATGAGGGAACTGAGTCATGGAGAATTTAAGTGACTTGTCCAAGGTGGAGCTGGGATTAGAACCCAGGTCTTCCGACTAGGCATTGTGAGAAGACTAGTAGAAGGACAGATAAGAACAATGCACAGTGAGAGTGTGAGCTGGGATGTAGTAAGAGATTAGTGGATACATAGAAGGAAAGGGGACTTATGGTGTGCCTTGAAGTCAATAGTCAGGAATTTCTGCATGTGCTTTAGAAGGAATGAGATAGAATGAATCAGTTCCGTGCATTCCAAGAAGCTGCAAATTTGTGGTATTGCTGGAAAATTCCACAGAAACATTAAAAGTTTTCTGTTGCAATAGATCTTTCAACGGCATCAGCGGTGACCTTGCTTTCAACATTACACTTGACTGCCAACAAGGCCTTGGAGAGCCTGATGTGGTTTTGAAAGCTCAAACGAGGAGATAATACGGTGTACGAAAGAAGATCAAAAGTGATCTGAAGAATTTTCCAGGGCTACCTTGTCCAAGGATGGATGAGACATAAATAAGATTGAAGTTGTTTCCCTAATTTGACCTAGTGATAAAGTAAACAGGGACAGATTCATTCACTCAATCATATTTATTGAGCACTTACTGTGTGCAGAGCACTGTACTAAGCGCTTGGGAAGTACAAGTTGGTAACATATAGAGACAGTCCCTACCCAACAACGGGCTCACATTTTAGAAGGGGGAGACAGACAACAAAACAAAACATGTGGACGGGTATCAAGTCATCAGAATAAATAGAAATAAAGCTAGATGCACATCATTAACAAAACAAATAGAATAGTAAATATGTACAAGTAAAATGAATAGAGTAATAAATCTGTACAAACATATATACAGGTGCTGTGGGGAGGGGAGGGAGGTAGGGTGGGGGCGATGGGGAGGAGGAGAGGAAAAAGGGGGCTCAGTCTGGGAAGGCCTCCCGGAGGAGGTGAGCTCTCAGTAGGGCCTTGAAGGGAGGAAGAAAGCTAGCCTGGCAGATGTGTGGAAGGAGGGCATTCCAGTGCTCTTCACACAAAAAGTGCTCAGTAATTACCACCTATGAATAATTCTGCACTGCCTTCTAAGTGCATCCCAAATTGTACTTGCGTAGTTCTCATTTGCCAATCTTTTTTAGGCTGCTGCTAGAGTTTGTGTAAGAAATCCAAGTAACCAAATTAAAATTAACTGTAACAAAAAGTAACTTTGATGTTATGTCATGTGAAAAATGTTTCCCCCTAAGGCACTACAAATTTGTTCTAACTACAGTAGTTGTGCTAGAAACATTGTCGTTTTTTATATAAAATTTAAATTTAATCATAAAGCTTCAGTGGGATCCTTCGATGGCTTGACTCACCTATTGAATTTTTTCTCCCCTTTATCCAAGTGACAGTGTATCTTGTGACAATGAAATTCTAGTTTCTTTACCTGAAATGCTCCTTGGCACTTGCATTTAATGGCAGGCATCTTACTGGATAGAAAGATTTCAACAGATTCCCTATGAACTGATAGGGAGCATAGATAATAGAAGGGTAGCAATATATATGCAGCCTTGGGTGAGAAAACAAACTACCTTTTAAATATGACCTGCATTATGTAAATGGAAATGGTTAAATTCCCAACACTTGTATATTTACTTCCATCAGATCAACCTGATATTGCATTCAGGAGTATTTCAGACATTTAGCTCTCAAGAATGAAGATATGTCCAGTTTGTTTCTTTTTTCATTTTCTAGATATAGATTTTTCTCCTGCTTATGATCCAAGTGACAGAAGAGTGCCCAGAATGTAATAAGTTCATAGTCCATTGAATCACAGCTCTCTTCCTTTTAATAAGATTCCGTAGGTATTTTTTTAACAAGTACAGTTATTCTGAAGTCCAAAAGGACTACTTGTAGTTAATGCACGCTCAACATTATTTCTGTTTGAAAATTCATATATGCAGTACACTAAATGTTTATTCTGTAAATATTGGACTTTATCCCTGCAGATATTCACATCCAAATGGTCTGCGTGCTCTAAAGAGTAAATAGATGTCTATGAATTCTGTTTCTATTTTATATTTCACCCCACTAAGGTTAGATAAGATATATCTTTCATTACAAATAGAATTTAAAACCAGTAGCTCTCACAAAACCCCGCTAGGATAGGCAAAGATAGGTTAATGCAATCAAAACAGCCTGTGAATATATCCCTGGTTAAGAAGCAAATCCTTGAATAAAAACTGATACTAGCTTCTCCCTGCATCCTTGAATATTTGTCCCCTATATGCAGAGAAGAGTGAGAGCATATGTCACAATTTTCATTACATCAATATTTAACAATGCACATGACCTGAACTAATAGATCGCTGTCTCGAAACATTAGTGTTTCCAATCTGGAAATCAGACGGTCTCTTTTTTTGGCTTTGCCATTGACTGATTATAGCATCTTAGGCAAATTCTTTCATTTATCTTTCTCATTCACACATACAGTAGAAAAGTAATGACACATGCTATACCTCTCAAAGTTTGTCATAGATACATGATATGATTGCAAAGTCCTTTCAGACCAATTGATGAAAGGTATCAGGTGAATACCACCATATTTTTAGAGGAAAGAAAGGCTTTTTAAAATTTCCAATGTAGCTTTTCATCAGTTTAAAGACTGGAATGTTATCTTTGTCCCATGAAATACACTTTGACCTCAGAATTCCCAGTCAAAGCCAAGATTCTGGGTGGTTATTGCCTCTTGTGAATAAGAGGTATCCAGATCCAGACCTTTTTATTTTTTTTTCCTCTATCCATTTCAACTTGTTTCTTTTGACTTCAGTTAAAAGCATATGAAAGAGACCGTCTACTCTGGGTCGTTAAGAACTGTATATTTTTAAGCTTTTGGAAAGAATGTTCTTTTAGGTGCATCATACCCTAAGATAACTTTTTTTTTCCTTCCAGGAAGGGATCTCTATTTCTTAAAAGGCTTAAGGGCCTTTAAAAGTCATTTGACATCTGCAATGCATATATGACCGCCTAGCTCGGAAATGCATTTTTAGGGGGCAAATTGGACATTTACTCTGGCTACTATAGTACCTCAAAGAGGTTCACAGTCTATAGAAATGGCCTGATCATATAGAAAAATAGAAACCAAAGTTGGAATGGGTCCCTGGAGGAATAAGCATCCAGTTGGGTACGATAGAGTGTGTATGTGGGAAATTGAAGAGGACAACTGGAAGGAACCGTCCTTCAATCGTATTTATTGAGTGCTTACTGTGTGCAGAGCACTGTACTAAGCACTTGGAGATACTGCTATAGCTTATGATTGGGAGTGTTCTTTCACTTGAGATTTGATTTCGGATTGTGGAACTTCAGCAGGATTTTGAAGGAAGGAGTGTCTACTGCAGGAAGGGGATGGAATAAGATATTTCTTGATGTAATGGGTAGGAGAAATTGGAGGGAATGAGAATTCTGAATAGTTCAAGAACTAAGGGATTAAGGTGTGGATAGGGTTGTGCCTTTGAAATGGGGAAAATGGACCAGAATTATTATGGAGACTGTAGCAGAGGAAATGATAGTAGACTTAGAAGAGAGGTCAAAGGAGTGAGAGGATTCAAAGATTGGTTAATTGGTGGAATATATTGAGCTTTTACTGTGTGTCCTAAGTATTTGGGAGAATACAGTACAGTAGACATGATCTCTGCCCTCAAGTAGTTTACAATCTAAAGGTGAAGACAGGCATTAAAATTAAGATTACTGATAGGGGAACTATCAGGAGGGTATGTGCATAAATGCTGCTAGGCTGAGGGCAGGATGAGTATGAAGTGGTTGTTGAACCCATGGGAGAGGATGAGAGAACTCCCTCTCTTCCCATTGTCAAAGTTTCCAGAAAGCTCGGTTCTTTCAAAATGACTTCTCAAGTTAATTACCAGCATTTTAATCAATCAATCAATCGTATTTATTGAGCACTTACTGTGTGCAGAGCACTGTACTAAGCGCTTGGGAAGTACAAGTTGGCAACATGTAGAGACAGTCCCTACCCAATAGTGGGCTCACAGTCTAGAAGGGGGAGACAGAGAACAAACCCAAACATATTAATAAAATGAAATAAATAGAATAGAGATATACAAGTAAAATAAATAGAGTAATAAATATGTACAAACATATATACATATATACAGGTGCTGTGGGGGGGGAAATGGAGAGGGGGATGACGGGGAGAGGAAGGAGGGGGCTCAGTCTGGGAAGGCCTCCTGGAGGAGGTGAACTCTCAATAGGGCCTTGAAGGGAGGAAGAGAGCTAGCTTGGCGGATGTGCGGAGGGAGGGCATTCCAGGCCAGGGGGATGACGTGCATATAATAATAATAATAATGATGGCATCTGTTAAGTGCTTACTATGTGCAAGGCATTGTTCTAAGCACTGGGGAGGATCAAGGTGATCAGGTTGTCCCACTTGGGGCTCACAGTCTTAGTTCCCATTTTACAGATGAGAGTACTTATGAAGTTACTTATACCTAAACCTTCAGTATTTTTGTTTAATGCTTTTATTCAATTGCACACTCAATTGCATATCCTGGTTGTGTATAAACATTTTTTTTGTCATCTCCTCCCACTGGACTATGTGCTTATCACTTTGATTTGTACTTCCCAAGTGGTTAGTAAAGAGCAGTGCACCAAGTGTGTGCTCAATAAATACCAATATTATAATTTTCCATTTCACATATTGGGTCTCTGTTCCCATTCCATACTTCTATACTTCACGCTGCTGCCCGGATCATCTTTGTGCAGAACGCTTGGGGCATGTTACTCCCCTCCTCACAAATCTCCAGTGGCTACCAGTCAACCTATGCATCAGGCAAAAACTCCTCACTCTCGGCTTCAAGGCTGTCCATCACCTCGCCCCCTCCTACCTCACTTCCCTTCTCTCCTTCTCCAGCCCAGCCCGCACCCTCCGCTCCTCTGCCACCGCTCACCTCTTCACCGTGCCTCATTCTCGCCTGTCCTGCCGTCGACCCCGGGCCCACGTCTTCCCACTGGCCTGGAATGCCCTCCCTCTGCCCATCCGCCAAGCTAGCTCTCTTCCTCCCTTCAAGGCCCTACTGAGAGCTCACCTCCTCCAGGAGGCCTTCCCACACTGAGCCCCCTCTTTCCTCTCCCCCTCCCCATCCCCCCCGCCCTACTTCCTTCCCCTCCCCACAGCACCTGTATATATTTTTGTACAGATTTATTACTCTATTTTACTTGTACATATTTACTATTCTATTTTGTTAATGATGTGCATCTAGCTTTACTTCTATTTATTCTGATGACTTGACACCTGTCCACATGTTTTGTTGTCTGTCTCCCCTTCTAGACCATGAGCCCGTTGTTGGGTAAGGACCGTCTTTATATGTTGCCAACTTGTACTTCCCAAGCGCTTAGTACAGTGCTCTGCACACAGTAAGCGCTAAATAAATCTGATTGAATGAAAGAATCCCATGACACAGCTTTTAATAATAATAGTAATGGCATTTATTAAGCGCTTACTATGTGCAAAGCACTGTTCTACTTCTTTTCTCTCCTCTATCTTCTTTGTCCATTTTTCTATTGTCTGTTACTTTAGCCCTTTATGCCTCCTCCTTTCCTATTCTCCCTCTCAAAATGTCGATAATAAAAAGAAAGAATAAATCCTTAATTAGAATAAATTAGAGAATCATCTTTTTTCTGCAATTAATTATTCCACATATCCTTTTTCTAACAATATGACTAAGGCCAGTCAACTGGGCAACACAGACCCAAGTCCATTAAAACTGTCATTGCTGTCTCCAGTCCCTATGAAAAAATGCTTTAATTTAATGTGGTTGGGGACATCTGGATATTGTCATATTTAACCAACTCTCTGTACTAACTGTATCTGGTGTAAATAAAGTAACCAAGTTACGAGCCTATTATCATTTGTTCTGGACTTCGGAGTTGCAGAAGCATGCCTGTTTGTGAACATAAAAAGGTCAAAATATTTTGGTTGGCATATATGTGGGAATGACTAAATATTTGATAGATTAATCAAGAATTAATTTGGGACTTGGCTTTTAATGTGGGCCAGGTACTGCCTATGGGTGCATCCTTTATTTGCATATGAAGCTCTGAAACCAATTTGTCTACATCCTATAGTGAATTTAAAATTTCAACAGGAACAGAAGTGGTGTTGGCACTATGATGTTGGCCATGGAGTGTCCAGAAGTCAATACCATTCTGAAGAAACAGCTTTACATAGTTTGCAGTCTAGAATAAAGGAGAAATCAAGTTCAACTCAATGTGAGGCAGTGCCAAGTGGCAGGCATGGAGAAATATTTTGTCATTACTGGAACAAATTATCTTGAGTAATCCTCCTAGATTGTGCTTCTAGCTTCTAGCTCATCCCTTATGCAGTAGATTTCAACATAATAAGGCCACTGACACACCACCTTTAAGATAATCATACAATATTTGCAGATTCACAGATTCAGTAGCATTGAGTAACTATCTCCTGAAGTATGTAGCCTCCTTGGGGGTAGGGAAAAGGTCAATTTGTTTTACATTTCTCAAGTACTTAATACAGTGAACTGCACCCAGCGGATATAGAACATTGAAATGGATGGAAAATAGTGGAAATTTTTTGGTGTGATCACATCTAATGCACTGTGTATGTTTTTTTCTTTGAGCATACTAGATGTGAAAATAACTTGTAACAAACAGCTATAATTTAACTTGAATGCAACTTTCATACTTTGCACTGCAATATATTTGATACTTTATAATAGGAGAGATTGAATAATGACATCTGGAGGTTGTATATATGCTGACTACAGGAAAAGCTCATATTCCTGCAATGATAATTACCAAGAGACGAAAAAGGCATACAGTAGAAAAACTAATTATCTTTATTCTTCTTTGACATTGATTAATTAATAGTAAAACAGATGCTACACAACATTAAACTGCAACAAGATTTATCTCTAGCTAAAAGACCAACAGTAGGGACAGACACAGAGTTAAAAGAGTAGTTGTCAGAATGGAAATCCAGGACATAGGTATTGGTGAAGTATTGAATTAGTTTTTCCTTACTTTATGGTAGGAGCTGTGAGAGCGGCAATTTGTCCATATTTGAATACAGCTGAAGCAATTTGTATAGCCATGTTCCATTTCTCACTATGATCTAAACCTAAAAGATGTTGGAACTCTTAATAAAATCATTGCAAGAGTTTCACTGGCTCAATTGATTTTAGGCTTTCACAGTTTTCTCAAAAATGGTCACTCATCACCAATACTCAGACCGGATGGGATTTCCTAATTTAAGACGGTATTTGTATTCTCTTATAGCAGCCCATAGTCCTCCTTCTAGCCTTTAAACTCCTTTTGGTCAGACAACATGTCTACCAATTCTGTTGCACTGTACTCTCTCAACCACTTAGTAGTAGTAGTAGTAATAATAATAATAATAATAATAATAATAATAATAATACTTGGCATTTTTGCTAAGCCCTGTATTAAGTGCTGGTATAGATATGAGATCACCAGGTCCTACACTTGGCTAAATATCAGGGAGAACAGGTATCAAAACCCCATTTAGCTGATGAGGGAACTGAGGCACAGAAAGGTTAAGTGACACATGTGCCTGGGAGTCAGAAGATCATGGGTTCTAATCCTGGCTCTGCCACTTGTCTTCTGTGTGACCTTGGGCAAGTTATTTCATTTCTCTAGGCCTCAGGTACCTCATCTGTAAAATGGGGATGGACACTGGGAGCCCCACATGGGACAGGGACTGTGTCCAGCTCAAAATGCAGCCCAGCGGTTAGTATAGTGTCGAGCACATAGTAAGCGCTTAAAAAATAACATTATTTCTAGGCCGTGAGCCTATTGTTGGGTAGGGATTGTCTCTGTTGCTGAATTGTACTTTCCAAGCGCTTAGTACAGTGCTCTGCACACAGTAAATGCTCAATACATACAATTGACTGAAAGAATTAATGAACATGCTCGAGGTCACACAGCAGATAAGTGACAAAACTGAGATTAGAATACAGGTCCTCTGACTCCGAGACCTGTGATCTTTCCACACTGTTTTCCTAGTACAGTTCTTTTGCCTGTAAATGATCAGTAAATACCACTAATTAATTGATTTAATAGCCCTATATCACTTCCATACCACCTAACCCCTTCAATTCTCATGACTCCCTCTGCACTGTGGTAGCAGCTTTAGCCAGTTCTATTTCAACTCTCCTTATATAAATCGTAAGGAGCTAAAACGGGGGCAGAAATCATTATTCCATTTTATGAATTGAAGAACCAACTCACAGTTTTTCAGTGACTAACCGAGAGCGACTGATTTAGTGGAATAGGATTTCCCAAATGAGATGTAAATGTTAATTAATTAATTAATAATGGCATTTGTTAAGCACTTACTATGTGCAAAGCACTGTTCTAAGCGCTTGGGGGGATACAAGGTGATCAAGTTGTCCCACGTGGGGCTCAGAGTCTTAATCCCCATTTTACAGATGAGGTAACTGAGGCTCAGAGAAGTTAAGTGACTTGCCCAAGGTCACACAGCAGACATGTGGCGGAGTCAGAATTAGAACCCATGAACTCTGACTCCAAAGCCCATGCTCTTTCCACTGAGCCACGCTGCTTCAGTGTTAATGTTAAGAAACTTCAATGTTAAGAAGCTTTGATAGCATCTAGACTGTTGGCTTCAATAACAAACTAAAAGGAATGAACAACTTCCTCTGACACTCGAAAGTAACAGCAAATGAGCTTCCCTCCCCATCTCAAATATAGGGAAGTAGCTGAAGTTAACAGGTACAGATGATCAGAATTGTTAAAGGGAACATTCAGTGGGTTTTCTAATAGTAGTGACTGCATTAACCCATTTTCTCCTATAATGAACAAAAATGGAAATAATAATCAGAAGTATTGTAAAAATCAGTTTCTCTTGGTAAGGCTGTTAATCTCTAAAAATGATTACTCATTGGGTAGTGTGGAAATCTAGAATGAATATGTAGCACATGGTGCACAATATTGCTCATTGGATCCTATGAACCGATTTAATCAATGATATTCACTGGATGCTTATTCCATTCGGAACACTACACTAAAAGCTTGGAAAAGTATAGTAAAGTAAGTAGACTGGATTTCTATTTACAAATTATTTATCTGTTAATCATTAAATATATTCTGCTTCAAGGAAGCAGCATGAGCCAGTTGACAGAGCATAGGGCTAGGAGACAGAGGATTTGGGTTATAATCTTGACTCTGCCAATTGGTTGCTGGGTGACCTTGGACAAGTCCCTTAACTCTTCTGTGCCCCAGTTTCCTTAAAATGAAGATTCAGTACCGATTCTCCCACCTAGTTAGACTGAGTCCCATATGGAATAAGGACTGTGTCCCAACTGATTAAATGTATCCACCCCAGCACTTACTGCTTGACACATAGTAAGCACTTAACAAATACCATTAAAAAAAAAAATGAAAGCTATGCATCACTGAGAATAAAGTATTTTCTCCAGTACAGAAGACAACAACTCTGACTAATAAACAAACCTAGATCTATTCTGGGTAGAGAGATAGCCACATTAACCTCAATCTTACACCCTTCCACTAATTACTCAGCTACACAGATGATGGTAATAATAATTGCAGTATTTCCAGTGGTTAGAGAACAAGCCTGGGAGCCAGAAGGACCTGGGTTCTAATTCCAGCTCTGCCACTTGTCTGGTCTGTGGCCTTGAGTAAGTCACTTCACTTCTCTGGGCCTTAATTAATTTGTATGCTATCAAGTCATCTCCGACCCATAGCGACATCATGGACACATCTCTCGCAGAATGCCCCACCTCCACCTGCCATCGTTTTGGTAGTGTATCCTTAGAGTTATGTTGGTAAAAATATGGAAGTGATTTACCATTGCCTCCTTCCAGGGAGTAAAATTGAATCTCCGCCCTTGACTCTCTCCCATGTCATTGCTGCCCAACTCAGGGGAGTCTTGACTTGTAGCAGGTTGCCTTCCACTCGCTAACCACTGGCCAAGGTAAGAATGGAGTGGGTACGCCTCTGCTTGACTCTCCCTCCCGTAGTTGAGACGGGAAGAATACTGGAAACTCTCCAGGTGTGACCCTGAGAGGGAGGGCCTCAATTACCTCCTTTATAAAATGGGGATTATGACTGTGAGCCCCAAGTAGGACATGGACTGTGTCCACCCTGATTACTTTGTATGTACACCAGCACTTATTTCAGTGCTTGGCACATAGTAAACACTTAACAAATACCATAAAAAAGAAATGCTTATTATGAATTAAGCACTATATGAAGTATTGCTATAAGCACAACATAATTAGGTTGGACACAGTCCCTGTCCCGTATGGAGTTCACAATTAATCAATCCATTAATCAATCATTTATTGAGAATTTACTGTGTGCCGAGCACTGTACTAAGCTCTTGGGAGAGTGCAGTATAACAGTGTTGGTAGAATTTTCTCTGACCATATCGGGCTTACAGTCTAGAGGGCTTAAATAGAAGGGACCACAAGTATTTATGTGTCAAAAGTATTTATGTGCCAAGCCATGCAGCTACTCATGCACTCACTTATGTAAGGTTGTGCATGTATGCATTCTCTCTCTCTCTCTCTCTCTCTTTCTCTCTCTTCCTCTCTTCCTCTCTCTCTCCCTCTCTCTCCCCCTCCCACTCCCACATTGCTGCTTTGGTCACTGGAGTCCCCGCCTCAGACTCACTTCCCGTTTTTGCCCATCAAAGCAACAGACAGTGCTGGATTGTTTCCTTTCTTCCTCCTGCTATTGTTGGTTTCTCACTGAGCTCACTGTACTTTCAGGTTTGTTGGCAAATGTGAATGAACAATTCCAGTTGCTCTCTTGTTGTTCTCTTATGCTGTCGAGTTGTGGCTGTCCCAGAGCGATGTCATGGATGTATCTCTCCCAAAACGCCCCACTTCCATCTACAGTCGTTCTGGTAGTGAATACATAGAGTTTTCTTCGTTAAAAATATGGAAATGGTTTACCATTGTCTCCTTCCACGCAGTTAATAATAATTATAATGATGGCATTTATTAAGTGCTTACTATGTGCAAAGCACTGTTCTCAGCACTGGGGAAGTTACAAGATGATGAGGTTGTCCCACAGGGGTGACACAGTCTTAATCCCCATTTTACAGATGAGGTAACTGGGGCCCAGAGAAGTTAAGTGACTTGCCCAAAGTCACACAGCTGACAATTGGCGGAGCCAGGATTTGAACGCATGACCTCTGACTCCAAAGCCCTTGCTCTTTCCACTGAGCCACGCTGCTTCTCTGGTTAATGAGTCTCTGCCTTTGACTCTCTCCCATGCTGCTACTGCCTAGCCCAGGTAAATGGCTACTGGGGTCACCTCCCCATTGTATGTTATATGTACATAGGAAAGGGGATCCAGGGAGAGAGATCAACCAGATATTTTTTTCTATAAATTAGGAGATTCAGAAATTGATCCACTGGTGAACACTCCTTTTTTAATAAAGCCTTGAATCTGCCCTTGGGGCAAAGGGAAAGCTTTTTCTTCTTTTGATTAATTGTGCTTTAGGGACTGTTCATAGGTGGGATGGCATTTTTGAGGCAACATAGCAGTTGCTGGCTAATACTGCAGGACTTTGCTTTATTACTGTCTTCAAATATCAACAGCAATCACTTCAAGCAGAGGTGCAGAAGGATTCATGAAAGAGTTAGGAAAAAAAAAACTGAGACAGCTCAACAGGCAGGGTAGTGATGGCTGAAATATAAATTCGGTACTAGTCTGATTTCAACATTAATTCAGTGTCAGTTCAAAAGAGGCGGAGGTTCTCAAAAATAGTTTTCACTTTTATCCTCTCCATCATTTTGGAGGCATACAGCCTCACTGAGGTATAGAACTAACTGAAATTGAATAGGGTTATTAGCAAATGGATGTTAGCAAGGTAGCAGATAAAGGTCCCTTAATTGGATAAAGGCCCATACAACTGGATTCCTCCCCCACCTACCTCCCTTTCAGTTTTGGAAGTAATCAGAAATTTATGTTAAATATAAACTATTCAAAGCATTTTAATTCTAGTCTTTCTGCTTATTCTTATTCAGCACTCCAACTGCTTTTAATGGGTCACGGGCAATAGGATGACTGGCTTGTTCTTTTGCTAGTATTTAATCTTTATTCATTCATTCAATCATATTTACTGAGTGCTTACTGTGTGCAGAGCACTGTATTAAGTGCTTGGGAAGTACAAACCGGCAGCATCTAGAGACAGTCCCTACCCAACAATGGGCTCACAGTCTAGGAGGGGGAGACAGACAGCAAAACAAGTAGACAGGTGTCAATACTATCAGAATAAATACAATTATAGCTATATACCCACCATTAATAAAATGAATATAGTAAGTATGTACAAATAAAAGAGTAATGAATATATAGGAATATATACAAGTGCTGTGGGGAGAGGAAGGGCGATGGGGAGGGGAGAAGGAGGATGGGAGGAAAAGGGGGGCTCAATCTGGGAAGGCATCCTGGAGGAGGTGAGCTCTCACTAGGGCTTTGAAGGGAGGAAGAGAGCTAGTTTAAGCAGATGTGTGGAGAGAGGGCATTCCTGGCCAGAGGAAGGATGTGGGCTAGCGGTTGACATCGGGACAGGCGAGAATGAGAACCAGTGAGGAGGTTCACTGTGAGACTGCACAGTAATACCTCTCAGCATATATGTATGATGAAAATTTAGCGTATTCTATTTTGTTTATAACAATAAAGACAGGATTAGTGTTCTAGTAGTCTGATCCAATAAGTGATTTAAGAAAATTGAAGCTTTATATATTCCTGGTTTCACAAAATTGTCCTGATGCAGAACTTCCCCAGTTAAATTTCCCTTCAAATGTTTATTATTATTATTATTGTTATTATTATGATATTTGTTAAGAGCTTACTAGGTGCTAAGCACTGTTCAAAGTCCTGGAGCGCTGGGGTAGATACAAAGTAATCAGGTTGGTTGTCCCATGCTCTTAAATTTAATACATTTAAAAAGAAATATTTATTGTTGGGAGCAAAGTTGTTCCTTTAATATAATCATGCCTGTTCCTTTGGGCATTTTTGTATCCATTTCACCTGAAGTAATCCATATTTTCCAAATGTTTAGGGGAAAAATGTATGAAATCCAATCAAATTCTAGCTGTAGCTATTCTGAACTCCACTCTAAAATGTTCTAACTGTATTTTAGCAGTGCCTAGCTTTCTTGAGTCAGAATCATGAAATAATTCTTGAGGTGAGGACCATTCATACTAATAATAATAATGACATTTATTAAGCACTTACTAAGTGCGAAGCACTATTCTAAGCACTGAGGAGATTACAAGGTGATCAGGTTGTCCCACCGGGGGCTCACAGTCTTAAGCCCCATTTTACAGATGAGGTAGCTGAGGCACAGAGAGGTTAAATGACTTGCCCAAAGTCACACAGCTGACAATTGGTGGAGCCAGGATTTGAACCCATGATCTCTGACTCCAAAGCCCAGGCTCTTTCCACTGAGCCACGCTGCTTCATGGAAAATCATCCGGCCCTAACCTGTCAGATTCATATTTGGGGACCATTAGCAAAAACTCTTCCGCTCCTTGAATTACCAAGGGATGACACAGACAGGAAATAATAATAATTATAATAATTATTGTGGTATTTAAGTGTTTAAAATTTGCTAAGCACTAGGATGGATACAAGATAATAGGTCAAACACAGTCTCTGTCCTACATGGGGATCACAATCTAGGAGGGAGAACCACTATTGAATACCCATTTTACAGATGAGGAAAATGAGGCAGAGAATTCAGTGATTTGTCCAAGGTAATGCAGCAGGTAAGTGATGGGGTAGTGATTAGAACCCAAAACCGCTGACTCCCAGTCCTGAGCTCTTTCTATTAAAGCACGCTGCTTCTCAGGAAGTGCAACTGTGTGTCATTTTGAAGTCGCAAACTTGTAGTGTCCTTTAGCCACAGTAATGGAGATGCTGACGTGTACATTAAAGAAAAAAACATAACCATTGGCTTCCAGTCAGCCAAGCATTTGCTTTAAATTCCCCTTTTCATTTCCACAGATATGGATAAAATTTGAAACAGGTTCGTGTTTTCTCCACATCCAGAACTGTGGCAAAATGTAAGCGTAGATTACTGATTCTCTTTGAAATGAAATCAAGTCTGCCATTGATCCAGTTAGTCATAGAATTGCTTACATTGCATCTAGATATGTGTGGCGTTCAGAGGGATTCAATAATGTTAATTAAAAATCCATTTCTTCAGAGAATGATCTGTTATCACACCCTGTAAAAAATGAGAAACTCAAATATTTAAGCATATTTTTGAAACAAATCAATCAAGTGTTACTCTGTTTTCCTCTTTTTAAGTGATAAGCAATGCAATGAGAACAGTACAACTCGGTGTTTTCATCGAAATCATCACCCTGTATCTTTTAGCAGACTTCTAACACTTGAGAAGAAAATTCAAATCTTGAGTGTTTATAAATTTTCAGTTTACAGAAACCTTCACATAAATTGATTAAAGTTTGTAAAATTGTGAGCCCATTGTTGGGTGGGGATTGTCTCTATCTGTTGCTGAATTGTACTTTCCAAGCACTTAGTAGATTGCTCTGCACACAGTAAGCGCTCAATAAATACAAGTGAATGAATGAATGGTAACCCACTCCCTTATTTCTTTCAGTAGCTTTGACAACTTCATAGTTGTCATGCATGGTTTCTGAGTCTAGGTTTCAGCAGCTCAAAGTGAAGGGTTAACCCAGAACCCCAGATAATGGCACTCCCACCACAAACCACACTTTTATTACCTGAGCTATCAGGAATGAGGGTGCCTAATTGCAGAGACCTGCCCTTGTTTCCTTTGTAAACTTGGCACTTAGGTAAGAATAATATGCAAGCATTCCACTTAAAGAAACCAACACAAATGATAAAATATGATAAGACATCAAATTTCAAGATATTCAAGATAATGCTTTCAACAGCAAGTAATAAACTGGGTTAGGTTCCTTTCCCCAAACATATTTTTGTTATGCTTAATTTTTAATTTAGCGAAGCTTAAAAAGACATCCACACCCTTCTTTGCTTGATCCAAAATTGTTCCCTTACATTCTTTTTCTCTGATATTCAAAGATTGCACCACTGGCGATTATTTATGTAGTAGTAATAATAAAGCCTAAATCACCATCTTTTTATAAGGGATTCAGAAAATGTTCGGCCTTTGGAGTGACTCTACAGGACCTGTTTGCACAGTGAGACCTGATCCATGACTCTGCCTCTTGAATTAAATCCTCTTTATTTGCCTTTACAAAACAGTGTGATTCTCCTTTTGATCACTGCATCACAGACTAGTCTTCTGTAGTTGTCCTTTAGCAAACCATCGCCCAACATGCACGCATGATCTGACTTTCTCACTGTACGAGTGGCACAGAACTCCCTTTAAGCCAGGGTTGGTGGTACAGTCTTGTTTATGACTGTACAGGGAGCACATCCACTTATTCTTTTGTAGTGAACTCACCCAGCTCTTATTACAGTGCTCTGCACAGAGTAAGCACTTAATAAATACCACTGATTGATTTGTGCAGGAGGCAAGGAGATTATCAAGGAGGTTGATGCAGTAGTCAAGGCAGTATTCATCCATTCATTCAGTTGTATTTATTGAGTACTTATTGTGCGCAAAGCACTGCACTAAGCATTTGAGAGAGTACAATACAACAATAAACAGACCAGTGGGCTTACAGTCTAGAGGGGGCGAATGAATAGGAAGAATGCAGATTGTTTCCATCCCAAGGTCAGTTACAGGGTCCAGGCATCGATCCTCTGCAAGTTCATTCTCCTAGTTGATGAGAATGGTCTCCAGCACTGAGAACTGTAGAGGATAAACGGAGGTGAGGCCAAAGGTGAGAAGTGGGATGCATGTAGCTCTTTGCTCTCTATCATTATAATTAGACCAGACTCTATGCAGAAAGTAGTCCATGACCTCTAGATTTGCTTCTTCCCTGGGCCCTGTGAAACATGGCAGGGATTGGTGAGCCAAACTCTGAGAACCTGGAAGTGGTCAGTCAATCATATTTATTGAGCACTTGCTGTGTGCAGAGCAAGGTACTGAGCCCTGGAGAGAGTACAGTTTAACAATAGACAGATTCCCCACCCACAATGAGCTTACAGTCTATAGGGGGAGACAGATAATAATATAAATAAATAAATTACAGATATGTGCATAAGTGTTGTGGGGCTGTGGGGGAAGTGAATAAAGGGAGCAAGTCAGGGTGACAAAGAAGGAAGTGGGAAAAGAGGAAAGAGGGAATTAGGGAAGGCCTCTTGGAGGAGATTTGCCTTTGGTATGGTTTTGTTTGAGGGGGAGTAACTAAGTGGCGTCAGGCAGGGAGGATAACTGCTAAAAAAATTATTATTATGATATATAAGTATTACTGGGTGTGAAGCACTGCTCTCAGAGCTGGGCTAGATACAAGTTAGAGAGGCTAGGGAACAGCAATGTGGTTGTTGAAAGGCCAACTGACAGTGAGTCTGTGCTATGAGTGTCTTTGAGAAAAAAAAGTTTGTGTTGAAAGACAAGAGCAAATATTAAGCAAAGCTGCTCAACAGCACTCCCTTTTGCTGCCAGAAGAGGACAAGAGATTGCAGTGAACTGATTCTTACAGGATAATTCATCATGGAACAAATTTTACTGAATTTGTGTATCCTACTCTAATCAATCATGCCTTGACACATGTCTAGTCCAGAGCAGTTGTGCTGTGTTAAGAACTGCTTCAGAGCTAGTAGTCTGCCTTTGTGCAGGTGCAGAATGACTTAGTGGAAAGAGCACTGGCTTGGGAGTCAGAATGCATGGGTTCTAATCCTGGCTCCGCCACTTGTCAGTTGTGTGACTTTGGGTCATTCATGTAACTTTCTCTGTGCTTGTTACCTCATCTGTAAAATGGGGATTATGACTGTGAGCCCCACATGGGACAACCTGATTACCTCGTATCTATTCCAGTGCATAGAACAGTACTCGGCACATAATATGCACTTAACAAAAAGCATTATTATTATTTATTATTATTTTATTCACAACAGACCTTGCCAATAAGCACAATGGCATGAAAGAGGTTTAACGGCTATCACGCTGATCCAAGGACTCATCATAGCCCACCTTGACTACTGCATCAATCTCCTTGCTAATTTGCCTGCCTCTGCCTCAATCAGTGGTATTCATTAAGTGCTTACTATGTGCAGAGCACTATATTAAGAGCTGAGTGAATTCACTACAACAGAGTAGGTGGACATGATCCCATAAGAGCTTCCAGACTAATGGGATAATATAGGGTTAAGTATTAGGTAAGTCCTGTTCAACCTATTCTCTGCAGCTAGGTTTAAGGATGCAACAAGGCATTTGGAAGTTGAGCATCATAACATGACTCTCTGATGCTCTAGGTAACTTTCAACTTAGATGACCTCATACAAGAGGTGCTAAATGTTCATGGGAAGCAACATGGCTTAGTGTAGAGGAAGTCAGGAGAACCTGGTTCTTATCCCAGCTTTAATAACAACAATAATAATAATAATAATGGCATTATTAAGCGCTTACTACGTGCAAAGCACTGTTCTAAGTGCTGGGGAGGTTACAAGTTGATCAGGTTGTCCCATAGGGGGGCTCACAGTCTTAATCCCCATTTTACAGATGAGGTAACTGAGGCTCAGAGAAGTGAAGTGACTTGCCCAAGGTCACACAGCAGACATGTGGTGGAGCCGGGATTTGAACCCATGACCTCTGACTCCAAAGCCCGTGCTCTTTCCACTGAGCCACGCTGCTTCCCCATAACAATAACAATTCCCCATAATAACATAACCTATGTTATTATGGGGAATTGTTATAACATAATAACAATAATAACAATAACAATTCCCCATAATAATAACAATAATAATAATAATAATAATAATAATAATGGCATTATTAAGTGCTTACTACGTGCAAAGCACTGTTCTAAGTGCTGGGGAGGTTACAAGTTGATCAGGTTGTCCCATGGGGGGCTCACAGTCTCAATCCCGATTTTCCAGATTAGGTAACTGAGGCACAGACAAGTGAAGTGACTTGCCCAAAGTCACACAGCTGACAATTGGCAGAGCTGGGATTTGAAACCATGACCTCTGGCTCCAAAGCCTGTGCTCTTTCCCCTGTGCCATGCAGCTTTACCACTTGTTTGCTGACCTTAGGCAAGTCAGTAAATTCTCTGTACCTCAGTTACCTCATCTATAAAATAGGGATTAAGTGTGACCCAGAGGGGCTGTGTCCAACCTGATTAACCTGTAACTAACCCAGAGTTTAGAACAGTGCTTGGCACATATTAAGTTCTTAAGTACTATCATTATTATTATTAACAATGGCTAAGCAGCATGTTTTAGTAGGAAGAGCATGGGTCTCAGAGTCACAGGACATTGATCCTAATCCCGGCTCCATCACTTATCTGCTGTGTAACCTTGGGCAAGTCACTTAACTTCTCTGTGCCTTAGTTACCTCATCTGTAAAATGAGAATTAAACCAGTGAGCTCCATGTGGGACAGGGACTGTGTCCAAACTGATTATCTTGTATCTACCCCAGTGCTTAGTTCAGTGCCTTGTATGTAGCACTTAACAAATACTACACTTATTCATTTATTTTTTGTTATTATTATCATTATTAATGTTATTAGGAAGTAACACAAACAAGAAGACATTCAGATGATTATAAAAGACTTCCCGGAATCAACAAAGCAGTATGGATTGGCAATTACTTTGAAGTCAAAATCTATATACCAGGCTGCACCTGGCAAGACCAAACAGGAAGTCAACAGAACTGTAGGGCTGACAAATCTTTATATCTATGAAATGTGGAAAGCCCCATTTGACACCACATTCAATTCACTGAGCAGTTCTATCAGCATGACTTACAGACTGCACTATCATGCCAGCATCAAATGGCAAGATAGAAGAAAAAACAACCAAGTGCTTGAAAAAAATCATTCTGCTAGCATTGATTGTCTGATTATCTCAACACAGGTTCATTGGACTCCTCATAAGGACTCATGAGGAGAAT
This sequence comes from Tachyglossus aculeatus, assembly GCF_015852505.1. NCBI lineage: Eukaryota > Metazoa > Chordata > Mammalia > Monotremata > Tachyglossidae > Tachyglossus > Tachyglossus aculeatus. Next base: position 80,406,155 of record NC_052066.1, on the reverse strand, counting down.
ATCTAACAGTAGGTTACCCAAACAGCTGCTGTATTGTTAGCTGAAATTGGAAATGGATAGCAAGGAGAGCAGAGGATACAATGAAATAAAGCTAAGCCTCAGACAGTGCTGTATTTCAGCTAAAAATTGGCAATCAATTGCCATCTGTAGACTGGTCAGACTTATTTTCATCAAGAAAGAAGCAGCCCTTTTTGAGCAAAACCTTTTAAGAAAGAAAATACAGGGTGGCAAAAGCTAAATTATCAGGAGCTGTGAAAAACAAAATGACAGCATAGCAGGAAAAGTCTCTGTATGGATGCAGTGTGGTTGATACTGTGAGTCCAACTTAGAGTACCATTAAAGAAAATAATCACATCTGCTACCTTTATTGATTTTTTGGCCACACAAATGCCCATAGGTGAAGTCCATACTTATCTCTCCTGGCCAGATTATTTCCATATACAAATGCTTAGTCCCTGCCTCCCACTACTCAGAAACGTCCATGGTTGACCTTCCACCTCCACATCAAACAGAAACTCCTGACCAGTGCCTTAAACTCAATCAGCTCTCCCCTTCCTGCCTTACCTCACTGATTTCCTCCTACAAACCAGCTCACACTTTGCTGCTCTAAAGCCAACCTACTCATTATATCTCGAGCTTGCCACTAAACTCTTGCCTGTATCTTCCCTCTTCATATTTGCCAGATCTTCACTCTCCCCACATCCAAACCTCTTCTAAACTAATATGTCCTCCAAGAAGCCTCCCCCGAAGAACCCATCATTTCCTCTACCCTCTCTCCCTTTCATGTCATCTTTGAACATGGCTCTAAGCCTCATAAGCACTTGTTATTCAACCTTCTCTCAGCACTTCTGTACACATTCACATACTCTGCCATTTCCCCCATCCATATTTAATGTCTGGCTTCCCCTCTAGACTGTAAGCGCCTACTTAGAATGTAAGCCCTGCGTGGCACAGGGACTGTGTCCAACCTGAATAACTTGTAATAATACTAATAATGAAATTTGTTAAGCCCTATGTGCCAAGCACTGTTCTAAGCACTGGGCACTGTTCTAAACTTTATCTACTCCAGTGCTCAGAATGGCACTTGCCATGTCATAAGCACTTAACAAGTAACTTAATTTTTAATCAAAACTTCAACCTTTATTACATTGTACTCTCCCAAGCACTTAGTTTAGTGGTCTATACACAGTAAGCAGTCGATAAATGCCGACAATTGATTAAGCAATACTAACAATTCCTTTTATGACAGACCTAAAAAAAAGTAGGTGAGTCATTCAATGTTATATTTATTTAGTGCAGAGCACTGTATTAAGCATTTAGAAGAGTTCAATATATCAGAGGAGGTAGATAAGTTCCCTGCTTAGAAGAGAAGAGTCGTATTATCTGTTATAATAATAATGATGGCATTTGTTAAGCGCTTACTATATGCGAAGCACTGTTCTAAGAGCTCGGGGGATAAAAGGTGATCAGGTTGTTCCATGAAGGGCTCACAGTCTTCATCCCCATTTTACAGATGAGGTAACTGAGGCCGAGAAAAGTTAAATGACTTGCCCAAAGTCACACAGCTGACAATTAATTGGCGAAGCGGGATTTGAACCCATGACCTCTGACTCCAAAGCCCGTGCTCTTTCCACTGAGCCATGCTGCTTCTCTGATATACGCATGTTCACAATCACATAGCACCCTGAAAAGTGGATACGGATAAGTATAAGTGCATGCCCACCACAATTACTGGTGTGTATTGAGCACTTACTGTGTGCACGGTATTATTCTAGATGCTTGGGAGAGTACAATATAATGGGTAGACATGAACCCTACTACCATCTCCCACTACTGGGAGAGGCATTCTAAAATAAATTGGCTTGGCTTATGCCGTTGTTTCTGACCCATAGCAACTTCATGGACACATCTCTCCTAGAATGCCCCGCTCTCCTCTGCAATCATTCTGGTAATGTATCCATAGAGATTTCTTGGTAAAAATATAGAAGTGGTTTACCGTTGCCTTCTGCCATGCAGTAAACTTTAGTCGACATTCTCGACTGTCTCCCATGCCGCTGCTGCCAAGCACAGGTAAGTTTTGACTTGTAGCAGCTTGCCTTCCACTCGCTAGCCACTGCCCAAGCTAGGAATGGAATGGATATGCACCTGGCTGACTCTCCCTCCTGTAGCCAAGACTGCTAGAGTACTGGAAATTCTCCAGGTGTGATCCTGAGAGAGGCTACAATAAATTACAGGTAGAGAAAAAGGCAAAGTATTGCTGTCCTTTCTGTTTGAAGATGAGGCTTCTGATGGTGAGATCTTATCCATAAGGGCAAGTGTGACTGAAAAGACTGCTATAAATCAGTATACACTTCTGTGTTGTTGCCCATAGAGTTAGATCCTTGCTACACTAATGAGTTTTGTTCCACATGGAGTCTGTACCTGCTTCTATGTGTTACTTAGTTCAGTGGTCCGTACACACTAAGCAGTCAATAAATTCCAACGATTGATTAAGCAATACTAACAATTCCTTTTATGACAGACCTAAAAAAAAAAGTAGGTGAGTCATTCAATCAATTACATTTATTTAGTGCAGAGCACTGTATTAAGCATTTGGAAGAGTTCAATATATCAGAGGAGGTAGATGAGTTCCTTATTGCACCTCAAGATCAGAGTTCTCAGGGGAAGATTTTCAGTGGAACAGTTTGTGTTTGGTGATGCAGAGAATTATTAGGGCAGCCTTTCTAACTCCTTCATTCAGAGCATGCAGTGCACTAATAAGGCTGCTCAGACACCCTGGATGCCGCTGGACTGTACCGCTAGAAGTTACGCTGATGGTGGTATTTAACTGCTTACCATTTGCCAAGCATTGTATTAAACACTGGGATAGATACTAGTTAATCAGTTCAAACACAGTCCCTGTCCCACATGAAGCACTCAATCTAATTAGGAAGGCGAAGCAGCATGGGCCTGGGTTCTATCTCCAGCTCTTCCTCATGTCTGTTCTGTGACCTTGGGCAAGTCACTTAAATTCTTTGCTCCTCAGTTACCTCATCTGTAAAATGGGGAATAAAACTGTGAGCTCTATGAGGTCAGGGACTGTGTCTAAACTGCTCACTTATCCCCAGCTCTTAGTACAGCACCTGGCAAATAGTAAGTGCTTAACGAATACCATAAAAAATAAAACAGAAACTTTACAGGATATTTTTTCATGTAGAATTCAGAGAGTCAAGTATTGCGGGCCATACGATAACTATACAGAATTCTTTGAATAGTAAGAAAACAATCACAAGTATCCCACCATTTTTCTTAAAAAATATAGATTTCCTGCTAAGTATCTTTTCTCAAGATTAGTTGCAGGGTGCATACCTATCTGCATAATGAAGACAGTGATTTAGTAGTAGTGGGAAAAATGCAGCTGTTTTATTGAGAATAAGCTCCTAATGTGATTTACACTGTCTCTGACACCTGACACTGCTTCTGGTATCAGAGCAATGGGGGAGGAGAGAGTGATTGAGAGAGACTATAGTTGAACACATTGAACTGAACCCACACCGGGCAATTAGCAACAGTAAAGAATGATTTTGTTGCATTTCTTTAGGGACACTGATCTTGTGTTCTCTGTTATGAGGAGCTAAATGGATACTGCTGTGTGACTTTGGGCAAGTCACTTAACTTCTCTGTGCCTCAGTTACCTCATCTGTAAAATGGGGATTAGGATCGTGAGCCCCACATGGGACAACCTGATCACCTTGTATCCTCCCCAGCACTTAGAACAGTGCTTTGCACATAGTAAGCATTTAACAAATATCAAAATTATTATTATTATTATTATTATTATTATTACTGCTTGTTAAAGACCGAAGCTTTTTATCATTTCTTTGTTTAAAATGTGACACCTGATCTTTCAAGTTGACCTTTTAGAAATTCTATGAAAGAGGACTTTTTGCTATAAATGTTGATTTCTGTAAATAGTTGCAAATTTCATCCTACTCCCTATTCTTCTCCACCCTCCAGCCATAATTGAAAATTTGACATATGCAGATAGTTGTGTGTTGAAACATTCAAGTCTCATTTAAAAGTGTATTTTAAACCATTGGGATTAGACCATATGTCTCAAATTATTCTACACGAATAACCACATCCTAAATATAAAACAGAGACAGAATTAGCCAGAAAGATATTTTGCATCACTACTTTGGAAAGGAAAGAGCATGGTATTAATATTTCTATTTTGCATATGAGGAAACATCCTCTGACATGATGAGATATTTTTTAAAGTCTGGTAATGACTAAGCTACTCTGGGAGCAGCACATTTTACTGTTGAAATACATATTTTGTAGAAAAATAATTTTTCAACGCAGAGTGACAAAGAACAAAGCCAACTTTAGCAGGTAATACCCTAGGTAATCAAGACTGATGTTCTATAGTTATGTACCATCATGCCTAAGATGTCTGCAAATGACACAGAAGTGAATTTCCTGTGCTTTTGACAGAAAACTGAAGTGGCACTTTGCCCACTATACCTTACACTGACTCTGCTGTGGAAAGAATCTTGGTCATATACTACTGAAAGGACAGGGCTTTTTAACTAAAAAGAATGATATATATTGCTGTCAATAATTTGCTTCAAACTTTTTACTTTTGCTGTGAAGATTTTCTATACTTATGTTAGATTCAGGACATTTTATTGATAATTTATGTCTGCTGTCCCTTGGCACTTTTTTGTGACAAAATTTAAAGCTGCACACAGCACCCAAATCCTCTGTGATGTCTTATATTGAGGCATTCCTCCTTTGAATTTGTCAAAAAAATTGAATGTAGAAAGTACCTGTTAATTTATTACCCTTGGGTTGGGACTAAATGCACAATATTAAATAAGATATTATTTTACCATTTAAAAGCATAAAAAACAAGATTCCCCACCTCAACTCCCTTAAATTTTATGCTTTGGGAAATGCAGAATTTTTTACTGCTCTTTCCAATCAAATTTCCAAAAAGGTGTTCTTTAGTTGAGCAAATTTTTCAGATAAGCTTTTCATCTTTCCTTACCTTGTTGAAAGATCAAGGGTTGGTTCAAAGTTTGGGACATTAGGCCATGCAATTTTAAACAATTGTCTTCTCATGCGAATGAATAGTAAAAGTGGAATGTGAACACATTTCTATAGCTGTAATCACTTTTGTACTTTTTTATATACATCACCTCACTGAAATATGCTTAACAAATTCTGTTCACTTGAAATGGGTTCATCCATAAAAATACTGAAAATGTTGTGAATATTTTAATGAAGAAAGCCAGAAATAATTATTGCTATTGGTGAGTGAGTTCTTTGACACAAGAGGGAGCTCAAGGTTCAAAATCTTATTAAATTGGCAAATCAAACTTAAAAATGAATGTCTTATTTAGCAAACCCCATTTGCAGCAAACCTTTGGAAGAGCATTAGGTTCAGCTAAATTTGGCATGAGCTTCTGAAGCCAGTATATCTAGCACTAGAAACATGAATGCGATTGAATTGGAATTAATGAAAATTCTACACTTGGCTCTTCCTACCGAATAAGTACAAGGTCAGTCTTTCAGTTCATATCTGGTGTGCCAAGTGCAGTAATTTGCAATATTCCTTGCAGTGGAATTGTTAGTACAGGAATCGTCGCCTTTGTAAATAGCTGTTATTTTCAGTAACACCCCAAAAGGTGAAACTAACAAAAGCCCTGTGAAAAGAAAGAATGCAGGATGAATAAACTGATATAATTCTTCCGTGAGGGCAGTTCTAAATTGTCACGCTAAAAATGTAATGGGTACATCACTGTGAATGAAAAAGCATTACAATTGATAAAAAAGATCATGTTAGGTCCAGTGAGGATCCTGAAAAGTTCATCTGAATTGAAAATTTGGGTTAATTCTTATTATTTCCTAGGCAAACCTAAAATTGAATAATAAACACCATTCATTGCATAAGTGCTTAGAACCATGGTTTGGATTCCTTATTTTTATGTCTTTTGCCTTTGAGCATATAACTGGCAAACTATTATGGTTTACCTCTTTCCAAGTCATTTCTGGAGTCAATCAATAAATGGTATTGATCACTTATTGTGTGCAAAGCACTATGCTAAGCACTTGAAAGAGTGCAATGCAATAGTGTTGGACAGAATGTACCCTACCTGCTAGGAGTTTCTAGTCTTGAAGGAAGAAAGGCATTTGGGATGGTAATTGATCTTATGCCCTATAATGCTTTTCCTTTCATCTTGAAATTTGAATTCTGATCAAACCTTGTTTCTTGAAAGCAATAAACAGAACCTGCAGATTGAACAGCAACTGAGAGCATTGTTAATGATTTTCACTGAAAATAGCTGTTAGCCAGCATTCACTAGCCATGGGTCAGATGACATTTGTGAAAATGAGCAAAAATTTGTGAAGATGGTGTAAATAGCACTTATAGAAGAGACATTTATTTTTTCAATTTTAGCTTACCTCAATGAGAGAATCATGCAGAGGGGAGGAAAGACCAAAGGCAGATAAATCAGGGAGGAGAGAGAAATAAGTAAGGAGACCAGATAATCCATTCTAGACGAGGTATCACCAAGGAATCGAGTGTGGATTGTATTTATACTTTAAGAAGAAATAAAACATAAAAGCCACACAATAAGAAAGAAATAAGGAGAAATGATAAATTATTATTAGAAGGAGAAACAAGAAGTCTGGAAAAAAGAGAACAGGCATTGTTCTCCCAAGTGAAAATTGGATCGAAACCAACCTCTTTTAGAAGTTAAGTCATTTATCATTGTCCTTTGAGTTCAGGCATAATGTTGCCTGACAGTGTTATTTATGGAATGTGCCGGAGAAGACTGATGTGCGCGAAGTAGCCCCTTCCACACCAATGCTATGTATGGTTTGCTCAACAAGATGAGTTACTATTTGCAGTGGAATGTTGTTCATTCCTGGTTGCTTATCTATCTGACACTGCTTTTTCCTACCTGCCCGAATTGGTGCTAGATTTTTAGAACCAGCATGGCTTATTTGTGAGTCAGAGCACCTGGCTTCCAATCCCAAATCAACCATTTTTTTGCTATGTGACTTCGTGATTCGTAGTGATTCAGTGCTTGTTAAAATGGTGATTCCATGCCTGTTCTCTCTCCTACTTATAATGTAAGCCCCTTGGAACAGGCACTGTGACCAACCTAATCATTCTGTATCTACCCAAATGTTTAGTACAGTGCTTGGCACATACTACACGTTTAACAAGTACCGCAGTTATTATCATCAGAATTAGTAGAAGTAATGTCATTGAATATTTACATAGTGCAAAACACTGTGCTAGAGATGTGAGAAAGCCTGCTCCCTCTAAGGCTGTAAGCTCATGATGCACAGAGAACGCGTCTGCTAATTCTGTTGCACTGTACTCTCCAGAGCACTTAGTACAGTGCTCTGCACCTAGTAAGCGCTCAGTAAATGTGATTGATGAGACGTGTTCCCTGCTCACAAGGAGCATATATTCATAATGTTATGCTGCACTGGGCTCTCAGAATGTGTCTCTCATCTGTTTTTATATATTTGCCCTCCTTTACTCTTCATCATAAAATAAACTCTATTGATAATAATAATAATAATGATGGTATTTGGTAAGCGCTTATTACGTGTCAAGCACTGTTCCAAGCACTGGGTAGATGCAATGTAATCAGGTTGTCCCACGTGGGCTCACAGCTTTAATCCCCATTTTACAGATGAGGTAACTGAGGCACAAAGAAGTTGTGACTTGCCCAAAGTCACACAGCTGACAAGTGGCGGAGGCGGGATTAGAACCCACAACCTCTGACTCCCAAGCCCATGCTCTTTCCACTAAGCCACGCTGCTTCTCAGGGCTTCAGTTTCATACTCTGAAGCAACTTTGTTGGTGGTTATATACCAGGCATTTAGGTTTTTGTATCTGATCTTAATTTGCAAGCTGAACTTGATATTGACATCGAATCTAGGTCTTGAAGGTGGCTATAACACATAATCATTTTGTACGTTCTCACTTAGGCCTGATGGAGCTTCTGGCAAGAAGTTGGGATTTATTTTAAACATATAATTTTCATCTAAATGATCATCTAAATAATCTAAATGAATCATCTAAATGAACAGTGTTGGGTGATGTAATTCAAGACTATTTTCAACTGCATGCTGCCAATGGGAACAATTTGCTCTATTTTTTCAAGGTGAAAAAACTACAAATTTGTTCCAATTGCTAATGGATTTTAACCACCCGTGGAATGAAAGGTCTAAAAGCAAATCCTTTAATGTCAATCATGAAGCAATGTTTCATAATGTTCACATAGCAATCCAGTCATTGGAAAAAAAATGCAAATAATCCCTAGTGTTAAACCCTACACCTCACTCTTCCCCTATTTTTTATCTCTGAATGTGATGGACAACATCATCACATGCAAATAGAGGCCTCTGTCTTGAGATTTTGGGACCAAGAACCTGTGTAAAGGAATGATTTAGAAAAGCTGCATGACGTAGTGGACAGAGTGTGGGCCTGCCAGTCAGAAGGTCATGAGTTCTAATTCCGACTCCACCACTTGTCTCTTGTGTGACAGTGGGCAAGTCACTTCATTTCTCTGTGCCACAGCTACTTCATCTGTAAAACGGGGATGGAGAGTGTGAGCTCTATGTGGGACAGGGACGGTGTCCCACCTGCTTTGTTTGTATCTACCTCAGGGTTTAGTATAATGACTGGCACATAGTAGGTGCTTAACAAATATCCAAAAAATATATATATAGTGTTAGTGATCGAGCAGTATGTCCTTCAACCCTCTTTTCCCTTCCAGTCACATTCCCTTGGTGGCTCACTGTGTATTGAATGGGCAGGCAGGCAGTGAAGTGCGCCTAAAGAATTTTTGTGTTTCATTTTCTGAGCCCATTTATGGCTAACCTGACTTCACATATCACCAATATTAACCCTAACCGTTATGTGACTTTTTTTTTAATACTTGAGGTTGTTGATTGATTGATTTTTGATTTTGGGGGAAGCAGAGTGGCCTAGTGGAAAAAGCATGAACCTGGGAATCAGAGGACCTGGGTTTTAATCCTAATCTACTTCCTCTGTGACCTTGGAGAAGTCACTTAACTTCTTTATGCCTCTGTTCCCCTGTTCTCCCTCCTACTCAGACTGTGAACCCCATGAGGGTCAGGGGCTGTGTCCGACCTAATTGTACCTTCCCCAGCACTTAGAACACGGTTTGACACATAGTTAAGTTTTTAACAATTAGCATTAAAATTTAAAAATAAATTATGAAAGAAGTGTCACTAACAAAGCTTGTCAGTGTTTAGACTTTAAGCAATGACTCTTAGGTAATTTTTGATTCCCCCATAATGTCATTTTTCAGATATGTTTCAAATGGATATTGTTCAGTTGCATCAGCGTGGCTCAGTAAAAAGAGCACGGGCTTGGGAGTCAGAGGTTATGGGTTCTAATCCTGGGTCTGCCACTTGTCAGCTGTGTGACTTTGGGCAAGTCACTTAAATTCTCTGTGCCTGTTACCTCATCTGTAAAATGGGGATTAAGACTGTGAGCCCCACGTGGGACAACCTGATCACCTTTTATCTTGTAGACTATGAGCCCACTGTTGGGTAGGAACTGTCTCTATATGTTTCCAACTTGTACTTCCCAAGTGCTTAGTACAGTGCTCTAAACGCAGTAAGTGCTCAATAAATACGATTGAATGAATAAATGAATGAATCTGCCCCAGGACTTAAAACAGTGCTTGGCACATAATAAGCACTTAACAAATGCCAACATTATTTATTATTATTGTATCCTCCCCAGCACTTAGAACAGTGCTTTGCTCATAGTAAGCGCTTAACAAATGCCATCATTATTATTATTATCATTATTAGACTTCTTGCTGACCACACTACCTCTCCCCTGCTTCTATGCTTTGTTTTGCTGCCAAGATCACTTTTATTAAAAGAACCATGATATGCATATATACCAATTCAAGTGCCTTCAATGATTTCCCATCTATCTCCACATCAAACAGAAACTCTTCACCATCAAATTGCAAGCATTCAATTAGTTCTCTCCTCCTTATTCAGTCCTCTCACACTAAAACCCTGTTTGCACACTTCACTCCTGTAACACAAAGCTACTCATTATCCCTTGCTCCCATCTAACCCACCACTGACCCTTCTTCCTTACTGGAACTCCTTTTTCCTACATTACTGACCGAGTAGTGTTCTCCTCATTTTCAAAGCCCTACTGAAATCATATCTCCTCCATCAAGCCTTCCCTGGCTAAGCTGTCATTCTCATCATCCCTATTTCCCCTCCCTACTAATTCACCCTTGCAAATAGTCCCACTCTCTAAGTACTTACTTACCGCATCTTTACCCCTACACCATTTTTGTACATATTTTTACACTAGGTTGCTTCTTTTAGCTGTACTTTATTGTAATAGCTGTCTCCCCCACTATGCTGTACTCTCCTTAAGGGCAGGGATTCTGTCTAGTAACTGCAGTGTACTCTCCCAAGTGTTTAATGAAGAGTTCTGCACAAAGTGTTCAGTAAATACCATTGATTGAACAAAATGCACATATCAAGGACTTTCAGACTGGGATCTGCTGCTCTTTGGCCTTTTTTCCCCATTTTTGTAAGGGACTCCCACCATCAATCAATCAATCAATGACATTTATCGAGCACTTAATACAGCCACTGTACTATTACTGTACTGTAATACACTGTACCTTAGTATTACACTTGGGAGAGTGTACCACTGTACCAAGTATATACACTTGGGAGAGTATAATTTAACAGAGTTATCAGAGACATTACATTATGGGCAGGCAATTCATTCAATCTTATTTATTGAGCACTTACTGTGTACAGAGCACTGTATTAAGCACTTGGGAAAGCACAATATAGCAATAAAGAGTGTCAGTCCTTGCCCACTGTGAACTCGCAGTCTAGAGGCAGGGAGACAGATGTCAGTACAAGTAAACAGGCACCAAAATAAATGACATTACAGATATATACATAAGTTGTGGCAGGGGGGCGGGGGAGAGAGCAAAGGGAGTGAGCCAGGGTGACACAGAAGGGAATGGGAGATGAAGAAAAGTGGGGCTTAGTCTGGGAAGTCTTCTTGGAGGAAATGCACCTTCAGTAGGGCTTTGAAGGAAGGGAGAGTAATTGTCCGGAAGATTTGATGAGGGAGGGCATTCCAAGCCAGAGTTAGGATGTGGGCCAGGGGTTGGCAGTAAGACAGATGAGATCAAGGCACGATGAGAAGTTTAGCACCAGAGGAGTGAAGTGTGCAGGCTGGGGTGTAGAAGGAGTGACGGACTGGTGACGGAATGGGTATGTGGGTTGAATGAGAAAGTGGAGTCAAGGACAACACCAAGGTTGCCAACTTGTGAGATGGGAAGGATGGTTGTGCCATCTGCAGTGATGGGAAAGTTTGGGAGAGGACAGGGTTTGGGAGGGAAGATATGGAAGCTCTATTTTGGACGTGTTAAGTTTGAGGTCACACTTTTAGACTGTGAGCCCACTGTTGGGTAGGGACTGTCTCTGTATGTTGCCAACTTGTACTTCCCAAGCGCTTAGTACAGTGCTCTGCACACAGTAAGCGCTCAATAAATATGATTGATTGAGGTGGTGGGAGGACATCAAAATAGAGCTGTCCTGCAGGCAGGAGGACATGTGAGCCTGGAGAGATCAGGGGAGGAGATGTAGGGAAACATCGTGGTTCAGTGGAAAGAGCCCGGGCTTTGGAGTCAGAGGTCATGGGTTCAAATCTCGGCTCCGCCACTTGTCAGCTGTGTGACTTTGGGCAAGTCATTTAACTTCTCTGGGCCTCAGTTCCCTCATCTGTAAAATGGAGATGAAGACTGTGAGCCCCACGTGGGACAACCTTATTACCTTGTATGTACCCCAGCACTTAAAACAGTCCTTCGCACATAGTAAGCGCTTAACAAATACCAACATTATTATTATTATTATTGTTATTATTATTATTATTATTATTATTATTAGATTTGGGTATCATCCACATAGAGATGGTAGTAGAAGCTGTGGGAGCGATTGAGTTCTCCAAGGGAATGAGTGTAGATGGAGAATAGAAGGGGACCGAGAACTTAACCTTGAGGCAATGTGTCTATTGTCAAATTGTACTCTCCCAAGCACTTAGTATCATGCTCTGCATAGAGTAAGTGCTCAATAAATATGATTGGATGAATGAGTGAATGTTACCTGCCCACAATGAATTTATAGCATAGAGCATAATTCATTCATTGTCATATTCATTGAGTGCTTACTGTGTGCAGAGAACTGCTCTAAGCTCTTAGGAAGTACAAGTCAGCAACATATAGAGCATAATGAAGTTGAATGTTTCAGTACTTAATGAATCAATCAATCGACTGCACTTGTTGAATGGGTACTAGCGTGGCTCACTGGAAAGAGCCCGGGCTTTGGAGTCAGAGGTCGTGGGTTCAAATCCCGGCTCTGCCAAATGTCAGCTGTGTGACCTTGGGCAAGTCACTTAACTTCTCTGGGCCTCAGTTACCTCATCTGTAAAATGGGGATTAAGACTGTGAGCCCTCCGTGGGACAACCTGATCACCTTGTAACCTCCCCAGCGCTTAGAACAGTGCTTTGCACATAGTAAGCGCTTAATAAATGCCATTATTATTATTATTACTATGCACGGAGAACCATACTAGAGGAGCAGCGTGGTATAGAGTTTAGAGTACAGGCCTGGGAGTCTGAAGGTCATGGGTTTTAATCCCAGTTTGGGAAAGATATTCCACTTCTCTGTGCCTTAGTTACCTCATCTGTAAAATGGAAATGATTTGCTTGTATCCACCCCAGCACTTAATACAGTGCCTGGCACATTGTAATCACTTAAGTACTATCATTATTGTTATTGTTTGAAATAATTCAGTATAACATTATAACAGAGATAATAGACATGTTCCCTACCCACAGTGAGTTGACAGTCTAGAGGATGACATAATAAAGGATGTAGTTCCTTCCTGGAAATAAGGGCATCAGATGTAGCACTGCAAAATGATCTTATGATGGGGAGTATCTTACGGAGCTATTGTTTCTGGTGGGGCCAAACTGGAACTGTTCTAGACATAGAATCAATCCTATGATTAAGGATTGTCAGATAAAAAGTATGCATAGCTTTTCTCACTGTTTAACAGGCCTCAATAACTAAACTAGTTCCCATATAGTTATAAAAACCAATTTCCTTTTGTTCTAGTCTCAGTGGAGATGTGGAATACCTTGTAGTCCTCTTCATTAGTATAATAATACTTCAAGTACTTGAACATCATTACTAAGGAATTTTCTTTGCTTCAGGCTAAATAATCCTAGTTATTTTAGCCTCTCCCAAGGATTCTATTTTACAGCCCTTAGTAAAAACCTTTACTGTTGTTCTTTGAAATTCCTGCAATTTTTTTTTCCAATTTTTTTGAAAAGTTATTGGGGTAGAACAGGAAACAGAACTCTAGTAAAAATCTCCCCAGGGCTAAATGTATGAGGAGTGTAGCCTCGGATGTCTATGTAACATTCCTATTCATGCATCATATTACTTATGATGGTTCAGTTCACCTTTGGGTTCACTCTAACCATCTACCAGACTCTTTCAAAGCATGGGATCAAATGAGTTCTCCAAGGAGTGGGCAAGGAATGTGTCTACCAACTCTTTTAGATTTTTATATCATACTCTCCCAAGTGCTTAGTACAGCTCTCCACCAAGTAAGAGCTCAAAAAAGATGATTGATTGATTGATCAAGAAGCAGCATGCCTTAGCAGAAAAAGTACAGGCTTGGGAGTCTGAAGTCATGGGTTCTAATCCCAACTCCGCCGCTTGTTAGCTGTGTGACTTTGGGCAAGCCACTTAACTTTTCTGTGCCTCAGTTACCTCATCTTTAAATTGGGAATTAGAGTGTGAGCCCCATATGGGTCAACCTGATTACCTTATATCTACCCCAGCGCTTAGAACAGTGCTTGACACATAGTAAGTGCTTAACAAATGTCATAATTATCATTAATCATTATTATTACATACCCAAGGTGATACAGTATGCAAGTGACAGAGGCAGGATTATTTATGAAGGCTGCCGGGAGCCTCCCTGGACCGCTCCATCTTTAATCCTGCTCTTCCAGTCAGTAATTTAGCATTTGTATTCTTAACTCCATTCAGTCATGCACTGTCTCACCTAGCTTCAATGTTACTATCAACTGCTTCACTGTTGACTGCTTCCCTATTCCATACCCAGCTATCTTTTCAAATAGAGTATTTTATTCATTTCCCAGGCAGCACAATGGAGTCTGTGTTCTTTTAAAAGAAAAACATAAAATAAAGGATGTTACATGTATTCTGGGGGGAAAAAAAGTTAGTTTGCCTTCTAGGGAAAACTGCATTTCTATTCAGGTATGTGACAAGATTACACTATCCTCTGCATATTGGTCAGAATTGACACATGAATTAAAAGACCCAAAAAGAGAGATGATAATGCTACATTCACCTGCATCAATAATTAAAGACAAATATAAACCCGTGCCAGCTTAAATGGATAAAAAGTATTGCCATTAAAGCCTATGTTTTTTCCCAAGAGCAAGGACTGTGTGTATTGGACTCTGCTAAATGATTATTACAGCAGTCTGCACAGCCTAGGTGCTCAGTACATTTAACTGAATGATATATCATGTGTTGACCAAACTGATCACTGAATTGTAACCTTACATTGAGTCCTTCTGTACAATACTAAGGGTTAACCCTCGTGCTTGCCTTAAATCTAACCCTAATTCTTATCTAAAATTTTGCTTCCTTAATACCAAACTGATTCCCCCCCCAAGATTGATTTTTTTGAAAATATAATTTTCATTAGATAAGAATATGCTTTTTTGCCCCTGCAAAGAAGGGATAGACTTTAAGCAACTTTCTTTTCTTAATTTGGTTTATTCAAAGGTAGTGAATTCAAGTATAGTGTTATGCTGTTCTTTTGGAATTTGTCATGATTTGCATAATTGTAAATTAAAACACAGTGGTCCCTTCTGCTGCTTCTATGAGTTCTTTAGTTGTTTATTTTCAATGAAAACTAATTAAAAAGAACTATCAAATGTTTGTCCCAGGAGCAGAATGCTATGTTTTATCATAAGCACAGAAAAAAAAAGTAATGTTGGACATTTTCATCTGTGTCTTAAGAAATGGATTAAAAACTATTATTAAATTAAATGGATTATGTACAAGGAGGCTGAGATTTCTTGTTTTCTGCCCCCTTTTGACTACTTCAGAAGCACTTGAAACTTACTCTTGGTAATGTCTTTTTCTCCTTTTTCTTTTCTTCATGGTTGTGGAGATGCAAAGGAAAGCATTTATTTGGCATAGATTTCTGGGCTTCAAACAGGGAGATATCTTTTATTAATGGAATTGAACCTAATGGTATCTTTACCTTCAATTATCCAAGGGGGTAAAATGATCAGATTTATTGTTGTCAAACTTCTCTACTGGTGCTCTAGATAGACAACTTTGGAGCAAGAACCGCAGCCGCTAAGAGTATTCTTCTGTCTACTGGTATTTAAGCATGTGGTTAGGCTTGGGGTAAATCACAGTGTGGCAGTTCATCATCTAGCAAAGATTTGTATTGTTTAGTTAGGGAAATATTGCTTTATTTTAGATTTAGAGAACCGTCTACCAGTTCTATCCATTCAATCATATTTATTTAATGTTTACTGTGTGCAGAGCACTATACTAAGCTTGTGGAAGAGTACCATATATTAATAAACAGACACATTCACTGCCAACAGCAAGCCTACAGTTTCGAGAGGGAGACAGACATTAACATAAATTAATTACAGTTAGGTACATAAGGATTATGGAGCTGGGAGGGGACATGAATAAAGGCTATAAGTCAGGGTGACGCAGAAAGGAGTGGGGGAAGAGGAAAGGAGGGCTTAGTCAGGGAAGGGCTCTTGGAGGAGATGTGCCTTTAATAGCTCTTTGAAGTGGGGGAGAGTAATTGTCTGTCGGATTTGAGGAGGGAGTACATTCCAGGCAAGAGGCAGGACGTGGGCAAGAGGTTGGAGGTGAGACAGATAAAATTGAGGTAGTGTGAGAGGGCTGGTATTAGAGGAGCGAAGTGTGCGGACTGGGTTGTAGTTGGAGAGTAGTGAGGTGAGGTAGGTGGGGGCAAGGTGATTCCAAATACTTAGTACAGTGCTCTGCACATAAGTGCGCAGTTATTATTGTGATATTTAAGTGCTGTGCGCCAAGGTAGATATTAATGGATCAGTGGAAAGAGTCTGGGCTTTAGACTCAGAGGTCATGGGTTCAAATCCCGGTTCCACCAATTGCCAGCTGTGTGACTTAGAGCAAGTCACTTAACTTCTCTATGCCCCAGTTACCTCATCTGTAAAATGGGGATTAAGACTGTGAGCCCCCCATGGGACAACCTGATCACCTTGTAACCTCCCCAGTGGTTAGAACAGTGCTTTGCACATAGTATGCACTTAATAAATGCTATTATTATTATTATTAATTTATCATTTTGGATGTGATCCCTGTCCTACCTGGGGCTCACATTCTAAGTAGGAGGGAGAACAGGTATTGAATACTAATTTTACAGATGAGGAAACCGAGAAGCAGATAAGTTGTGACTGCCCAAGATCACATGCTGAACAATTGGCTGAGTCAAGATGAAGAACCCAGGTCCCCTGAATCCCAGCCCTGTGCTCTCTCCACCAGACTATGCTGCATCTAAATACCATTGATTGATTGAAAGATTGATGTTGGAATCAATTGGAACATTTGTGGTGTTGATGGGGAAGTGATAGTGTTGATTATCACTCCTACCCCAGATCTTTCTTTGACTCAGTTTCATTCGGGTTTCCTGTATAAAGATGATTTATAAAGCAACAGCATCTCCCTGATGAATGTTTGATATTTTGGACCAATTTCAACCAAATTTCACAAAGGGAAAGAGGCCCCCCAGAGTCATTAGCTTAATTGAATTTGGTGAATTGGCACTGAAATATCCCATTAACTTGAAAATGAGCACCATTCATCGGGTATTCAAATTGGGAGAGGTCACCAGTAATAAATGTAGCACCCACAAGGTGACACTGGGGATTGAATGAACAAGGTAGTCCATCAGATAAACTCCAAGCAGATAATGAATAAATATTACGTGACAGCAGTACATTACTAGAAAATGAGATAGTTCAGTTCTGGGATATAACTCATGGATTTGCTGTTGCATAAAGCATCTGAAGAGATACAGTAGTAAACCTTGATCTCCTCATGCCTTAGCTGGGAGTCACTTTTATAATAATAATAATGATGGCATTTGTTAAGCACTTACTATGTGCAAAGCACTGTTCTAAGCACTGGGGAAGATACAAGGTGATCAGATTGTCCCACGTGGGGCTCACAGTCTTCATCCCCATTTTCCATATGAGGTAACTGAGGCACAGAGAAGTTAAGTGGCTTGCCCAAAGTCACACAGCTGACAATTGGCGGAGCTGGGATTTGAACCCATGACCTCTGACTCCCAAGCCCTGCTCTTTCCATTGAGACACACTACTTCTATGAACATATCTTATGTTTTAATGAACATAGTGATAGGTGGATTTTGCTTTCAATTGCACTGACAATGCTTTAGGTTTTTTTTTATGGCATTATTTTAGTGCTTACTATGTGCCAGGCACTGTACTAAGCACTGGGGTAGATACAAGCTAATCAGATTGAACACAGTCCATGTCACCAATGGGGCTTAATTCACAGTGTTAATGCCCCTTTAATGGATGAGGTAACTAAGTCACGGATAAATTCTGAATTTATCTGTGACTTGCCCAAGGCCACAGAGCACAAAAGTGTCAGAGCTGGGATTAGAATCCAGGTCCTTCAGGCACCCAGGCCCATGCTCTATCCATCAGGCCAAGCTGCCTCTTAATTGATATGTTATTATTTACAGAATTCAGCACAGGTGGTTATGGTAAGGGTAGGAGTAGAGAAACAAAGCATGGAACATAGGCCTGACCATGCCCTCAAATACCTTATGATTTATTAAAGTGGAGGCTCCTTGAGGGCAGGGGCTATGTTTTATTTATAATGCTTATTCCTAATGTTCAGTTATAGTATTCAGAACACGATAGTTGCTCAAGAAATACTAACAATCTTGATGATGACGTGTGCATCGTGGAAAGAGCAAATGATTAGAAGTCATGACTAGTCTGCCACTTGACTGCTCTGGGATCCTGGATTAATCAATTAACTTGTGCCTCACTTTCCTCAAGAATAAAATGATAACATGTTGGTACTTCCTCCTAATTCAATTGTGAGCTCTGTGTGGGGCACGAATTCTGTCTGATCTGATTATCTTGCATTTTCACAGTGCTTGGAACAGAGTAAGTGCTTAATAAATATCAGCATTATTAACAGTGCCAAACATAAACTAAATTGAAATTACTTGCCACCCCCACATATTACTGAATAGGTTCTGGGTGATCAAAACCACTTTGGGTATCATATATTTTGAGAGATTCAAAATAGGAACAGAAAGGTGAAGGTTTTGTAGGCTATTATCAATTTCCTAAACTATTCATCTGTCCCTAACAATGTGAATGGCCCAAGAAACAGACGATTACTATGCTGAGTGCAGTTTATTGAAACATATGGAGCTGTTGATGAACTATTGTTAGGCAAGTTTTCTTTATTGGCCGTGGGCTTGTTGGAAGCCACCCTACATTCCATTGCTTAGTTTAATGCATGATTTATGAAGTTCTACCCAATATCTTAGTCATTTCCTGGCAGGGTCTTTTAATGCACCCAAGGCTCAGGGTGAACAATGCTATTGTAAATTAATTTCAATTTGGAATTTCAGACTCTTCCTTGTTGGGAAGACTTCTTTGCTTCATTTAGTCCCATTTCTGTCATTTCATTTCTTCCCTATTTTCCAGTAATCATTATTTGTAATGCGATAAACAGTTCCTATATTGTGACTTTTTAACGTGAAAATATCCACTTTTTTCTCTCTCCCTTTGCTTGAAAAAAAAAGGTATGTGGAATTCTACATTATTGAACATTTTAAAAACAGCCTTTGTTGACTGAGGTGTTGCATTTTTTTAAGAGCAGGAAATTAAATGTTTTTAAAGTTGCCTTATTTTCTTCCTGCAGTTCAATAAATTCCCTTCCAATAAAGACAAGTACTACATTTCCAACTATTCAGCATTGTAGTTGGATATATTAATTAAATTATTATCTTTGTTTCTAAATTCTAGTCTTGAATTTCAACATTTAATTTTGAAGCAGCATGGTTCAGTGGAAAGAGCACGGGCTTTGGAGTCAGAGGTCATGGGTTCAAATCCCAGCTCCACCAACTGCCAGCTGTGCGACTTTGGGCAAGTCACTTCACTTCTCTGGGCCTCAGTTCCCTCATCTGTAAAATGGGGATGAAGACTGTGAGCCCCATGTGGGACAAGCTGATCACCTTGTAACCTCCCCAGCACATAGGACAGTGCTTTGCACATAGTAAGTGCTTAATAAATCCCATCATTAAACATTTCAGATAATTGAATTTATTAGGTGCTTACTCTTTTCAAAGCACTGAACTAGGTGCTTGGGAGAGTAACATATAACAGTCACATTCCCATATGTTCCTTTCTCTCTCTCTCTCTCTCTCTCTCTCTCTCTCTCTATATATATATATATATATAATATAATTTATCTGATATGGATTCCATATCCTAGTCATGAATTGATGGGCATGTCTAATGAATCCCCAGTTCCTTAAAGTCCACAGTCTGAGGAACCACTTTAATCTAGAGATGGTATGTCATTTAGAACTTCAAGTTCTTCATTTGTATCATCTTTCATCCCATCCAATATTTATGACTTTTTCTACCATCTCTTCCTTTATTCTTTGAAGGAAACATCTGTGGTTATTTGAATAATAATAATAATAATAATGGTATTTTGGTGATAATGAATAGTTCCTGCCAGGGGTTTGAATCACTCATCAGCTGCCTTCCCACTCTGATTTGCTGCTCCTGCTGTTGCCTGCCCAGATCATAAAACTTTTCCATCGGCCTGTCCCCTTCCCAACCAGAACCTTTCCTCACCCGATGCCCAAGTGTGAAAATAGGGATGGGGCAGAGAAAAGGGTAAGCAAATGAATGGAAAATAGGATGTTTGTAATTACAATATTTACTTTTCTCTGTGAATGGACAGCATTCAATTAGCCCACTTATTTGTTCCCCAAATCCTGTTTTCAAGAATTAAGGAATTAGCTTTCCAGGCTTGGGCTTTTATATGTGAGAGCTTTTCCAAGCTCTAGCAGTCCCATCATCCTGTTCAATCTTAACATCAAAATGTTGCAGGATTAGACTCTTAGCATTCATTTTAGCTATAGGAAATTCACTATTCTTTTGAAGCTATGAAATGTTTTTTCCTGTAGTGGGAAAACAAGTACAGGTGTATAACAACTAAACCCATTTTGCTGAGTTTGAAAAAATTCTGGTCCTGACTATCTTTTCTGCAAAATATTACATTTTCAAAGAGAATATATAGCTGGCTTTTGAAGTTTTCTCTGTTACTCTTTTAGAAATGATTATGGGGAAAAATAAATTACCAAGTTTCTTCATACAGTTTTCTTCTTGTAAAAGCATTACTCTATCTTCTAGGGCCTCTGCCTATTTTATCCTCATTTTCATTTCTGTTGTTCCACCATTTAACATAAACAATATGCAGCTGTTTTGACTACATTTGCTTTTCTTAGAATTCAAAGATTTTGTGTGTGCAAGGATCGTGGATCTGAACTCATTGTTACGGTGATGCACAGATGCAGAGCATTGTCTCTATTTTAAAAGCTGTCAGTTCTGCAAGATTTCAAGCATTTTGGATTATGTAAATTAATTTTATAGAGTTTGTGCTGCTCACCATTAGAGTCTCTATAGAACTCGTCTTAAGAAAATGAAATAGAGGGTGTTGGGAACTTAGCTCTCCTATATTTTTGCATATTCCAAAAAATTGCTAGTAAATGAAGCAACATGCACAGAAGGTGCATGAGTTAAAGGATAACAACCATACAAGTGATACTATTAATTAAATACTGTTCTGGTATTTCTTACACACTTATAATGTGCTAGACTCCATACTAAGTGCTGGGGTGGATACAAGCAAATCGGGTTGGACAAAGTCCATATCCCACATAGAGCTCACAGTCTCCATTCTCATTTTACAGATAAGGTCACTGAGACCCAGTGACATGACTTGCCCAAGAACAAAGAGTAGACAAATGGTGAAGCTGGAATTAGAACCTAGGATCCTCTGAGTCCAAGCCCTAGATCTATCCACTATGCCATGTTTTCCAACACTGTGCTAAGCACTGGGGTGGATACAAGATAATTGGTTGGACACAGTTCCTGTGCCACACAAGGCTCATGGTTTAAATAAGAGGGAGAACAGGTATTTTATTCCCATTCTACATGTGAGGAAATTGAGGCACTGAGAAGCTGCAACTTCTGAGAAGATAACCAAGTTCACGCGGCCAGGCAAGTTCCAGAGCCAGAACTCTAACCAGGATCCATGGCTCATACTCTCTTTCCACTAGGACATGCTGCCACAGGCTTTAGAAAATTCATCAATGCAATGACCAAGAACATTTAGAACCTCACTAATAAATTAGTGTTAAGGAGAAAGTATATCCACGGAGTCGCTATGAATCAGAAACGACTCGACTGCAATTAACAATAAGGAATTATGGGAAAAAAAGAGGTTTAAGATAAAAGGATTAAGGAAGCAGAAAAGCAGATATTAATTTTATTTGTTCACACTTTCCCTCTGCCACCAAATTAGGGTAAGAGAGAAATGAAGTTCAAACTTATAGTCTACTCTGACCCCTCAAAGAGTGACTTAAATCTCCTAAGTGTAGGCAAGCGTTGTGGAAGCAGCTAGACATGGCTAATTTCACTGAGACCTCAGGGTCTAGAATAAAGTGAAGACTTCCTGGAACTCAGAGGTCCACTAGGCTAATGACAAGAGAAATCCCAGGGGAATCTTTAGCCAAACCAGTCCTAACTCTTGCCAAAAGAGCTCAAGACATACTTGTACAGACCTAAGTCCTAATACCTGAGGGAGAGAAAATGGTGATTCAACAGATTTTCGATGTCCTGCTTCCAGTTCCTCAATTCCAGCAATTCCAGGAACCTGGTAAGACCCTTCAAACCAGGAGGAAGATATCAAGTGAGTGAGAAATCCACTCCAATTGCCATTAGTAGAGGAAAACTACTGCCAAAATTGATTAGTCCACCTAGGAACCATTCTGTTGTCTTTAAAGATGCTTGAGTCTTCCACAAACCACTCCTCCCATCAAGTAACAAAAGGAAAATTCATTCAATAGTATTTATTGACCTCTTACTGTATGCAGAGCACTGTACTAAGCACTTGAGAGAGCACAATATAACAAAAATAGATGCATCCTCTGCCCACAATGAGTTCACAGTATGGAGGGGTGAATACAGACATCAAGACAAATAAATAAAATTACAGATATGTATATAAGTGCTGGAAATCTGGCATCAGTGGGAAATGACACCAATAGGTGCATCTGCTTTCTGGTTTCTGTTGATGATGCTTATAATGGTATTTAAGTGCTATGCCAATCACCATAGATACAAGATAATCAGGTTGTACACACAGTCCCTGTCCCATACAGAGCTGAGAGTCTAAGGGGGAGGGAGAACAGGTATTGAAACCCCATTTTACAGATGAGGAAACTAAGGCACTGAAGTGAAGCTACTAACCCAAGGTCACATAGCAGCCCAGGATCAGAGCTGAAATCATAACCCCAGATTCTCTGACTCTCAGTCCCATTCTCTTTCCTTTACGTGATGCTAGCTTCTCTTTTGTTTATTCTCCCTCCTTTCCATCTTCCTAATTGCTGCATTTATTCCCAAAGTGCATCTGTTCTTAAATCACCCAGTGGAAAATAAGTCATTTGGCAAAGTGACACTCCTAGGGGTAGGTTTTGACTTTTTTTTTGAATGAAAGTTCCTTGGGGACAGGGACTATGCCTTTAAGGTATTCTGAAGAGTTTTGCCACTTCATATTCTTCTAAGCTATTTGCATTTCTAACATTGAAGTTTGCCCCCTAAACACATAAATAGCTGTAACTATATTAGAACAGCAGAGTCTACCAAGTGATTTGTCAACTTGCCATCCTAGGAGCTGCCAGTGAAAAGTAAAATCAGTCGAAAGATGATGTGATTCTGAAAAATTTCTAATGGCCTTCCCTGAAGAATTCCAAGTTAACATCTTCTTTAGCTTCTAAAGGTGAAAACATTTATAATGCTGTCTTCTCTTAAATATCACCCGCCAGTGATCAAACCATAATTTTATGATATTGCAGAAATGTCTGATTTATATCTGCAACAGCTGTGTTGATCTTGTATGAGATTAGAGAATTCTAAGATCCATGGTGCTGTATTGTAATCGAGCAGGCTCTGTGATAAAGGGAAAAGAGGAAAGTGTCACAGTCAAGAGGGTGCATTGTTCTTGTGTCTTTCTCTTTATAAAACAGACTGCATGCATTGATTCAGCTTACCCTGTCCTCCTTTCCCTCTCAGGTCCCTGGTATCTCTTTCTCTTGAAATGTCTCCAACTGCTTTTCCCAGAATTGAAAAGCTTATTCTGGTTAAGCTATTTGAAGTTCAGTTGGATATTATGTTAGGTTATTGTTTAGGTATCATTTCAAAATTTTCCACCCCAATAAAGACATTGAAAATGGGGTATTCTTCTTGATAGAAAAATGAAACTGTGGCTGATTTTCAAGTGGGTCCTTAGTTCTCAATCACCCTTTAGAATAAACATTTTGAACATTTTTTCAGGTTCACCCCGTTGAACTCCAAAAGCTGGACTCTTCCTTCTCACAGCATTAGTCCTGATTTTCGGTGATGCAAACTTAGCGTTTTATTGGTCAGGGTGGAAATTCATCACAGATTCTAATTTTTTTAAGACTCTCCTCACCTATTTTCCCCAGCTGTTGTGGAGATTGCAGATTATCAATGTTCATGGTTGAACTACCTAGGGTGTTCCTAATGGTACTGTCTTTCTGTGAGGTTTCCTCCAGGCTGTTCTCCCTGGAGTTTACCAGCTAGACAAATTCCATCATATGGTCTATGAGGTCAAACAATGACCAGTGTCCTTTAATCAACCCTCTTCTGCCATGCCAGGGAAGCTGATTTCTTTGACATTTACTCCGGGCATTTATCACACTTTCTGCTGTTTTACCATTCATCAATCGTATCATCAATTGTATTTATTGAGCATTTACTGTGAGCAGAGCACTGTACTAAGCACTTGGGAAGTACAAATTGGCAACATATAGAGACCGTCCCTACCCAACAGTGGGCTCACAGTCTAAAAGGGGGAGACAAAACCAAACATACTAACAAAATAAAATAGAATAGATATGTACAAGTAAAATAAATGAATAGAGTAACAAATATGTACAAACATATATACATATATACAGGTGCTGTGGGGAAGGGAAGGAGGTAAGATGGGGGGATGGAGAGGGGGAGAGGAAGGAAGGGGCTCAGTCTGGGAAGGCCTCCAGGAGGAGGTGAGCTCTCAGTAGGGCCTTGAAGGGAGGAAGAGAGCTAGCTTGGTGGATGGGCAGAGGGAGGGCATTCCAGGCCCGGGGGATGACGTGGGCCAGGGGTCGATGGCGGGACAGGCGAGAACGAGGTACGGTGAGGAGATTAGCGGTGGAGGAGCGGAGGGTGCGGGCTGGGCAGTAGAAGGAGAGAAGGGAGGTGAGGTAGGAGGGGCGAGGTGATGGACAGCCTTGAAGCCCAGGGTGAGGAGTTTCCGCCTGATGCTCAGATTGATTGGTAGCCACTGGAGATTTTTGAGGAGGGGAGTAACATGCCCAGAGCATTTCTGGACAAAGACAATCCGGGCAGCAGCATGAAGTATGGATTGAAGTGGGGAGAGACACGAGGATGGGAGATCAGAGAGAAGGCTGATGCAGTAGTCCAGACGGGATAGGATGAGAGTTTGAACGAGCAGGGTAGCGGTTTGGATGGAGAGGAAAGGGCGGATCTTGGCAATGTTGCGGAGCTGAGACCAGCAGGTTTTGGTGATGGCTTGGATGTGAGGGGTGAATGAGAGAGCGGAGTCGAGGATGACACCAAGTTTGCGGGCTTGTGAGACGGGAAGGATGGTAGTGCTGTCAACAGAGATGGGAAAGTCAGGGAGAGGGCAGGGTTTGGGAGGGAAGACAAGGAGTTCAGTCTCAGATCTCTCTCTCCCACACCATTGCCCTCTGAGGTGGGGGGGCGGTGGCTTCTGGCAGCCCTCCAAGCCCAGGTAGACCTCCCCAAAACTTCCCAGACTGAGCCCCTTCCTTCCTCTCCCCCTCGTCCCCCTCTCCATCCCCCCCATCTTACCTCCTTCCCTTCCCCACAGCACCTGTATATATGTATATATGTTTGTACATATTTATTACTCTATTTATTTATTTATTTTACTTGTACATATCTATTCTATTTATTTTATTTTGTTAGTATGTTTGGTTTTGTTCTATGTCTCCCCCTTTTAGACTGTGAGCCCACTATTGGGTAGGAACTGTCTCTATATGTTGTCAATTTGTACTTCCCAAGCAGTTAGTACAGTGTTTTGCACACAGTAAGTGCTCAATAAATATGATTGATTGATTGATTGATCACCTTGTATCCTCCCCAGCGCTGAGAACAGTGCTTTGCACATAGTAAGTGCTTTACAAATACCAAAATTATTATTATTATCATTATCTTTCACATCATTCCCACTCCCTGCCCCTCCTCTCTCTAGGTAATGGAATGAGTTTCCTTTTATTTATAACTCAAAGCCCACGTAACTATTCCTCTTCTAAGCATGGGCAACGGGATGTAGGTAGAAGGAGTTTTCGGTCATTATTTGAAGCAAACGTTCATGTTTGCTTGTTTCAGTCCAGCTTCACTGTGTTTTTGGAATCCATTGATGTTTTATGAATTTTGTTCCAAAAATCAGATTATTATGTTGGTTGTAATATGAACTTTTTTAATTAATTGCCTTTATGAATTTATTTCCATATACATACCTGTAGTTCTTCATATTTGAAGGTGATACCACTTATGGGAAATTCATTAATTCATTCAGTCATATTAATTGAGCGCTTACTGTGTGCTGAGAACTGTATTAAGTGCTTGGGAAGTACATGTCGGCAACATATAGAGATGGTCCCTACCCAATAACGGGCTCACAGTCTAGAAAGGGGAGACAGACAACAAAACAAAACATGTGTATAGGTGTCAAAATCATTTATTCATTCATTCCATTCATTCAATTGTATTTATTGAGCGATTACTGTGTGCAGAGCACTGTACTAAGTGCTTGGGAAGTACAAGTCCGCAACATATAGCGACAATCCCTACCCAACAACGGGCTCACAGTCTAGAAGGGAGAGATAGGCAACAAAATAAAACATGTAGACAGGTGTCAAAATCATCAGAACAAATAGAATTAAAGCTATATGGACATTGTTAACTAAATAAATAGAATTGTAAATATGTACAAGTAAAATAGAGTAATAAATCTGTACATATACATACAAGTGCTTTGGGGAGGGGAAGGAGGTAGGGTGGGGAGGGATGGAGAGGAGGAGAGGAAAAATGGGGCTCAGTCTGGGAAGGCCTCCTGGAGGAGGTGAGCACTCAGTAGGGTAGGACTTTGAAGGGAGGAAGAGAGCTAGCTTGGCGGATGTGTGGAGTGAGGGCATTCCAGGCCGGGGAAGGACGTGGGCTGGGGGTTGATGGCGGGACAGGCGAGAACGAGGTACAGTGAGGAGGTTAGTGACAGAGGAGCGGAGGGTGCGGGCGGGGCTATAGAAGGAGAGAAGAGAGGTGAGGTAGGAGGGGATGAGGTGATGGACAGCCTTGAAATTGAGAGTGAGGAGTTTTTGCTTGATTCATAGGCTGACGGCAGCCATTGGAGATTTTTGAGGAGGGGAGTAACATGCCCAAAGTGTTTCTGCACAAAGATGATCTGGGCAGCAGAGTGAAGTATAGACTGAAGTGGTGAGAGGCAGGAGGATGGGAGATCAGAGAGGAGGCTGATGCAGTAATCCAGTCAGGATAGGATGAGAGATTGAACCAGCAGGTAGCAGTTTGGATGGAGAGGAAAGGGCAGATCTTGGCGATGTTGTGGAGGTAAGACTGTCAGGTTTTGATAAGAGATTGGATGATGTGGGGTGAATGAGAGAGCAGAGTCGAGGATGATACCAAGGTTGTGGGCTTGTGAGAAGGGAAAGATGGTAGTGCCATCTACAGTGACGGGAAAGTCAGGGAGAGGGCAGGGTTTGGGAGGGATTATACGGAGTTCAGTCTTGGACATATTGAGTTTTAGATGGTGGGCAGACATCCAGGTGGAGATGTCCTGAAGGCAGGAGGAGATACGAGCCTGGAGGGAGGAAGAGAGAGCAGGGGCAGAGATGTAGATCTGGGTGTCATCAGCTTAGAGATGATAGCTGAAGCCGTGGGAGTGAATGAGGTCACCAAGGGAGTGAGTGTAGATAGAGAACAGAAGGGGAAATGGAAATGGGAAATCTCACCCATTCACCCATCGGTGCTAGTGTGGGTGAATAGACCTTTGTGGGAATAAAACAAGCAACAGCATTTATTGAATGCTTTCTGTGTGCCAAGTAATCAACTAATCCTATTGATTGAGCACTTACTGTGTGCAGAACACTGTAAAAGCATCTGCGAGAGAACAGGACAACAGAGCTAGTAGCCATGTACCAGGGCCACAGTGATCTTATAGAGGAGGAGGTGGACATTAATATAAATAGATGATGGATATATTAAGTTCTGAGGGGCTGACAGAGGGGTGAAAAAACGGGGCAAATCCACTTACAAGGGCAACACAGAAGAGAGTAGAAGAGAAAATGAGTGCCTAGTTGGGAAATAATATTAACAATAATAGTGATGGTATTTCTTAAGTGCTTACCTTAAGAAGGAGATGTCCCTTAAATAAGGTGTTGAAGGTTGGGAGAGTGATACTTTGTAGGATCTGAGGAGGGAGGGTATTCCAGGCCTGAGGCTGGATGTAGACATGACTTCAACAGTGAGATAGTCAAGATAGAATTACAGTGAGCAGATTAGCGTTTAAGGATTGAAACAAGGGGGCTGGGTTCTAATAAGAAAGCAGTGAAGTAAAGTAGGAGGGGGCAAGCTGATTAAGTATTTTGAAGTCTAAAGTTGTGGGCGATGAGAATGAGAGTCAATAAAGAATGATATTTCCAATCCCCTGGGGCATATAAAAATGACACTTTGTTCTTTGGTAGTGTTTGCAGTAGTTGGTTGTTTGTTTTGTTTTTTGGGGTTGGTGCAGAGAAGGGTTGATTTTGACTCTTTGCCTCATTTTCCTCTCAAAATCAATTTGAAAAATGTCACTTTTCTTGATTTCAAGCACCTCAAACTATTCTGAGAGCCTCAGTTGACTCCTAACCAACTATGATGCCACTGACTATGTGACAGGAGTTACTTTAATATTCCCTCCCATTACAAATTTTAATTAACAAAATGAACAGCTTAAGATCGCCAGCATTTAATCAATTATTTGAATCCAGACCTGCCTAATTGCAAAATTAGAGAGGCATTTAGTGAATATAGACTGATAATCCAGGGCAAAAGTCACAATTTTTCCTCAGCATTTCAAATACTTCATATAAAAGCAATTTCTGCTGGATTATCTGAACAACTTGGGTTCTATGGACTGAATATCAGATGAGTTTTTTTTTATAAAAGGATTTTGAGACAATTACTCTTGCAAATGGCTTTACAGAATCAAAGATTGCATTATTAACAGCAATATATCATAAATGAAATCAATTTGTGTTGTGCTTCATTCACATATACAGATTCCAAGATGATCCTAAATTTACATATTTTAAAAGTACAAACTTCTACCAGATTGGGCCTACATAGATTTATTTGGTACCAGTGCTGGATGATTGTGCTAGTTTCCATTACTGTATTGATGAAAAAAGCGATAGACTAGGCAGTACCATGATAGATGATTTTCATAATCTTTTCTTTAGTCTTTTAAATCTTTCAATGTTTATCGTAAGATAAACATTCTTCAAAAGGGTTATCAGTTCTACTGTTTTAAATATAAATCTTACAAAGCTGCCAAATCTTGATGAAATAGAGGATAATACCTTGAAAGTTATTTCTTGGATAATGAGTATGAACTGGAGGAAAATGAAGTACTATTTTAAACAAGTTAACCTGTGATGCTAAGATTAACATTTTCAGAATGTTTTCTTTTGTCAAAAAGTGACAGTAGAGGATCTTGAGCAAATTCATCTGTCAATTTCAACAAGCACCTTTGTCCGGGAGTCTAGAAATTAAGACTTAGTTTCAGAGCACAGTATTTTATTGTTTTCAATCTCTGTGAGCCTCACTATACTGCACTGCTAATAATTTTCACTGTCATTTACTGAACTTGGATCTTTTAACTAACTGGAAGCCCAAAGTAACTCAGGATTTGAGTTTGGTATGCACTTAGAATGCTGTTTCTCAGCTTCTGTAGGCTTTATTCTTAATTTATTAGCCATCCCCCTCCCAGTCCACTTTGCATTACCAATTGTGGTTACTCATTTGATGCTGGCATCATCACCAACTTTGAAAAATAATCACACTATCTTCATAGAGCATAATTTTGACCCTGAAGAAGGACATTTGAGAGAAAAAAAATGTTTTTGCCAACATCCATAACCTTATCCTTATTGAAGTCCAATATATGCCTTGAGTCTCTATGATTCCCTTCTCACTGCCTTCTAAGATTTTTAATACATAGCTAAGATGTGCCATCATAAAACATATCACTAACTTACTACTTGCTTGCTCTTCTCCAAATCATCAATGAATATGTTTCATAGTGCAAGTCCACTACCAGCACTTGTAGTATTCCTCCACTCATTAGCTTCTTTCTGAGAAGTAGAGGTATTGAGGACCGTATCTAGTTTTCTCCCCCTATTCTAAAAAAAATCTTCCTTGACTCCACAGCTCCCTCCCATTATCACCCCATCTCCCTCCTATGATTCCTCTCCAAACTCTTTGAGTGAGTCTCGTATTCCTTTTCTCCTGTTCTCTCCTAACCCCCTCCATTCTGGCTTCCATCCCCTTCACTCAACAGAAGCTGCCCACTCACAGGTCTCCAATGGTCTCATTTTAACAAATTCAATGGCCTTTAATCCATCATAATCTTTCCTAGCCTCTCAGCTGCCTCCCACACTGTGGACCACCACTCCTCCTGGAAACGTTATCCAACCTTGGCTTCAGTGACTCCTCTCCTGGTTCTCCTCTTATCCCTCTGGCTGTTCATTCTCAGTCTCCTTCATGAGCTCTTCCTCTGCCTCCCATCTCTTACCTGTGGGGTTCCCTCAAGGTTCAGTTCTGGGGCCTCTTCTCTCCAACTACACCCACTCCCTTGAAGAACTCATTCACTCCTATGGCTTCAACTACCACCTCTATGCAGTTGATATATGAATCACCATCTCCAGCCCTGATTTCTCTCCTTCCCTGCAATCAATCAATCAATCAATCGTATTTATTGAGTGCTTACTGCGTGCAGAGCACTGTACTAAGTGCTTGGGAAATACAAGTTGGCAACATATAGAGACAGTCCCTACCCAACAGTGGGCTCACAGCCTAGAAGGGGGAGACAGGAACAAAACCAAACATATTAACAAAATAAAATAAATAGAATAGATCCCACTGTTGGGTAGGGACTGTCTCTATATGTTGCCAACTTGTACTTCCCAAGCGCTTAGTACAGTGCTCTGCACACAATAAGCACTCTATAAATACGATTGATGATATGTACAAGTAAAATAAATAAATAAATACAGTTATAAATATGTACAAACATATATATATATATATATATATATATGTACATGTGCTGTGGGAAAGGGAAGGAGGTAAGACAGGGGGATGGAGAAGGGGAGGAGGGGGAGAGGAAGGAGGGGGCTCAGTCTGGGAAGGCCTCCTGGAGGAGATGACCTCTCAGTAGGGCCTTGAAGGGAAGAAGAGAGCTAGCTTGGCAGATGGGCAGAGGGAGGGCATTCCAGGCCAGGGGGATGACGTGGGCCGGGGGTCGACGGCGGGACAGGCAAGAATGAGGCACGGTGAGGAGATTAGTGGCAGAGGATCTCAGGGTGCGGGCTGGGCTGCAGAAGGAGAGAAGGGAGGTGAGGTAGGAGGGGGCGAGGTGATGGACAGCCTTGAAGCCCAGGGTGAGGAGCTTCTGCCTGATGTGCAGATTGATTGGTAGCCACTGGAGATTTTTGAGGAGGGGAGTAACATGCCCAGAGCGTTTCTGGACAAAGACAATCTGGGCAGCAGCATGAAATATGGATTGAAATGGAGAGAGAAATGAGAATGGGAGATCAGAGAGAAGGCTGATGCAGTAGTCCAGATGGCATAGGATGAGAGCTTGAATGAGCAGGGTGGCGGTTTGGATGGAGAGGAAAGGGCGAATCTTGGCAATGTTGCAGAGCTGAGACCGGCAGGTTTTGGTGACAGCTTGGATGTGAGGGGTGAATGAGAGAGCGGAGTCGAGGATGACACCAAGGTTGCGGGCTTATGAGTCAGGAAGGATGGTAGTGCTGTCAACAGTGATGGGAAAGTCAGGTAGAGGGCAGGGTTTGGGAGGGAAGACAAGGAGTTCACTCTTGGACATGTTGAGTTTTAGGTGGTGGGCAGACATCCAGATGGAGATGTACTGAAGGCAGGAGGAGATGTGAACCTGGAGGGAGGGGGAGAGAGCAGGGGCAGAGATGTAGATCTGGGTGTCATCAGCATAGAGGTGATAGTTGAAGCTGTGGGAGCGAATGAGGTCACCAAGGGAGTGAGTGTAGATCCAGAACAGAAGGGGACCAAGAACTGAACCTTGGGGAACCCCCACAGTAAGGGGACAAGAAGGATGGTAATACCCTCTACAGTGATGGTAAAGTCAGGGGAAGGACAACCGCTCACTCTCCACTGGTTCCTTCCCCTCTGCCTTCAAACATGCCCATGTCTCTCCCATCCTAAAAAAACCCTCTCTTGACCCCACCTCACCTTATAGTTATCTCCCCATCTCCCTCCTACCATTCCTTTCCAAACTCCTTGAACGAGTCGTCTACACGCGCTGCCTCGAATTCCTCAACACCAACTCTCTCCTCGACCCCCTCCAGTCTGGCTTCCGTCCCCTACATTCCACGGAAACTGCCCTCTCAAAGGTCACCAATGACCTCCTGCTTGCCAAATCCAACGGCTCATACTCTATCCTAATCCTCCTCGACCTCTCAGCTGCCTTCAACACTGTGGCCCACCCCCTTCTCCTCAACACGCTATCCGACCTTGGCTTCACAGACTCCGTCCTCTCCTGGTTCTCCTCTTATCTCTCCGGTCGTTCATTCTCAGTCTCTTTTGCAGGCTCCTCCTCCCCCTCCCATCCCCTTACTGTGGGGTTCCTCAAGGTTCAGTTCTTGCTCCCCTTCTGTTCTCGATCTACACTCACTCCCTTGGCGACAACCCTTTGTGCACATTCTGTTCCTCTAACACCAACCTACTCGTTGTATGCGGGTCTTGTCTATCCTCCCACCAACCCCTTGCCCATGTTTTTCCCTGGGCCTGAAACTCCTCCTCTTCCCACTTCATATACTACAGATGATCACTTTCTCTATCATCAATGCCTTGTTAAGTCACATTTCTTCTGAGACCTTGCCTGACTTAAACCCTCTATTTCCCCTATCTGCCCTCCTCCCTGCATCAACTATGAAGTTGCTTGTGTACCACTGATGTACTTTGATATCCACTACAGCTCCAGAATACTAATATAAATATTCTTATTGTCTATTATTTACCCTATCCCCATCCCAGCTTTATGCCTATCTCTACCTGTAGACTATAAGCTTCTTGTGGGCAGAGATTTCATCTTCCAACTGTGTTGTACTTTCCCAAGTATTTAGTACAATTGATTAAGATGCTTTAAAATCTTCCTAAAGATAGCCTAAGTAGCAAATATCACCCATCTCCAGCAACTCTCTGATGCAAAATTCTGCTCCCAGGTGGCATTTATTCAATACTGATGAAGATAATGCCCAATTGGACTACCAGAAGAGTTCCCTCTTGGCTTGTCTCAATTTTTCCGAGATGCTCAATTTAATCTTAACACTTAATAATATCATTTTTCCCCTCTAATTCTCTTCATTCTGGATTTGAAAAATTGGGGTATTTTTGTTTTGGCCTTCTAATCAAAAATGTTATTAGATCACACAGCTAGCTACTGCTACGTTGTCAGAAGCCTGGCAACAGTTATTAAGTAAGGCATTTGAAGGGAATGAAATCATATGACTCATGAGGAAAACAACTGTGTCTTAAAGGTCTGCTTTTGACACCGTAAAGACATTTGGTTTAGTTTAACATTTGAAAGGATATGATTAGCCTATCCCTGTGGTTCCAGCAGGATTTATATGTCCTATAACATGCTCTTTATTCAAGCTAGCCATTAACGTTTGAGTATAAAACTATATGACAATCAAATATGTTTTCTACTGGGGCCAATGATTCATCCTTACTAGCTACCCACAGAGTCAGGCTCCAATGCTAAATTATTGTTCTTGAATTCTAAACTCTACACCCTGATGTATTCATTCATCACGATTTATCTGTCATAATGTCTTTCTTTCTCTTCACTTGTCACTTACACTAATTCTGGTACTATGGCCTTGGCCTGTTTGTCAGTGGAGAGTGATTTTCTGCTGGTCTTCCCCCGTCTGGCTTAAATTATCTGTGTCCCCATTCATCCCCTTTGATCCATGCATCCACTTAATTTCTTTCACATCTGTCATCAGAATTTTGGGGGGTTTGAATTTTGATTGATGCTCCCTCCCCCAGGAATCTTTGGAACAATGCCTGCAAGTGACTTCATAAAAACAGACTGGCATTTTGCAGGATTGCCCATTTTGGTTTTCATTATACTTGTCTTTTACATGGTGATTGTTATCTAAGCATCTCAGTGCTTTCAAGCCCTGCTCGTGCTGTTTTCTCTGCCTCTTGCACTCCGAAACCATACTGTCTCCCCCGTGGCCAGCTCTGCCACTGAATCCTCCTTCCCTATGGGCTTCTAACTATCCAGCTCCAGTTTTCCTCCTGCATCCCCAGTTTGCTACTCCTCTTCTCTGCTTAGGCAAGGAAAGGCACTAATTGTTGTTCAGATGGAGACAACTTCTACTGTGGGCTTGTGGTTGGCAGTCTGACCCACATTTCATCGCAGCACATGGGGATGGCTAGTGGAGAGACGTAGGAAAATGCCTGCTTGTGGCGACGCCATTAGTAGTGAAAACCTCTGACCGAAGAACCACAAAGGGTTTTATTTGGTGGCTAGCCTCAGCAGGAATGCGGAAAATAGCTGACTACAGTTGGAAGTGAATCAGCATGGCCTAGTGGAAAGAGCACCAGCCTGGGAGTCGGTAGGACCTGGGTTCTAATAATGCTCTGCCACTTGTCTGCTGTGTGACCTTGGATAAATCACTTCACTTCTCTGTGTCGGTTTCTTCATCTGTAAAATGGGGATTAAGACTGTGAAGCCCATGTGGGACAGGGATTGTGTCCTACCTGATTTGCTTGTGAACCCTGCAGTTAGTCCAGTGCCTGGCACATAGTAAGCACTCAACACATAAGACAATTATAATTGTTATTACCACCAAAGTGGCATTCCCAACAACCACCTGCTGCTCTGGGCATCAAACCTAGTTGTCATGATTTGACTTTAAGTGAATTTTGTATGTAAAATTTTTGCAGGCATTTCACAAAGCACTGAATCCCTACCTGCCTACTTACTCGTTTCACCCAGCACCCCAGCAAGAGGATGTTTGGGAGGGAGGGGAACTAAGCAAACCACCATTACAATCAATTCCTTTATGCAAATTTTCAGTCAAAAGTTTCTGAAACTGGCTCGGGATTCATACGTCATTTGCAATGGGAGACTCTATCCAACCACAGGTGGCAGAGGATCAGAGAATGTAGCTGTGCTGGGCAAAAGGCTCTATGAAATAACTTAATCACTAGCATATAATGATGATGGAGCTAGGGTGGAAGGTGTTGTTAGCTAGGCTTCTCTGTCTACCTGCTATGTACAACACTTCTAAGTATGTTTGCAAATACCATTAAGCAACACCTTCTAAATATTGATTTTGATTGCTCTATTTCAATTTGCTTTTTTCATGGTTGGGCTTCTCTTCCAAGCCTCCCATGACTGTTTAGCTGTTTAATCTTTTATTCTAGTCATTTTATATATTAATTCAACACATCATCAACTTCCCTAAATGTCCCACCCAAAATGAAACAATTCAATGGTTTAAAAACAAACAAAAATACAGACATTAAAATATATTGTTTGTAGGCATAATAATTATGGTATTTGTTAAGTGCTTACTCTGTGTTAAGGACTGTTCTAACCATTGGGGTAGATACAAGGTATTCAGATGGTCCCACGTGAGGCTCACAGTCTTAATCCTCATTTTTACAGATGAGGTAACTGAGTCACAGAGAAGTTAAGTGGCTTGCCCAAGGTCACACAACAGACAAATAGCGGGTCCTATTATCTGTTTTTTTTTTGTTGTTGTTCTTCCTTCCCTGTCTGACCTTCGCAAAATGGCAAGCAGTGAGAGAGACAAACAGAAACCCTTCTCCATGTTAGAGGGTTGGATAGGAAACAGGAAAAAGTCAAAGGTGAGAGGAGGACTGGTATTCCTTTCTGACCAGTTGACTTCAGCCATATTGTGCCTTCAAAAGAGTTTTCAATTTGGCTCAATAAAACACCCTTTCTCTTCTCTACTCCTCCATTTCAGAGGTGATTTTGATATTGCCTAAAGCTCTGTTCTCTGTTCTAATTAGGAACCCCTCTGACCATCCCCACTGTCAGAGCACATGCTAAGTTGCAGCTGGGTGATGCTGAATTCTAAGTGGATGTAAATCCTGGAGGCAGTGAAAGAAATAATGATAACTTTAAAATATTGAAAGGGAATCAGCATAATCTAGAGTTGTGTGTATGGCATTCATTTCGATATTTCATTAAATAACACTCTGTCTTTCAACGTTCATCAGTGGAGTCAATGCTGCTCCTAGAACTAGAAGTCCAGAAATTAGGGAGGGTCTGAAGTAGAAATTAAGTCTCTGTGACAAAGAAAATATGTGGCCAAACCCCAGAAAGAATGAAAAGAATACCTTCTGAGGAATAGGGTAATGCTAGTTTTGACTTTTAACTCACCAGGAGATTGTCACCAATTTTGTGTTAATATTGTGAAGGAGGAAGAGTAGCATGGGCAAAACACAGGTTCCTACTACTCCACAGTACACACACCCTGGGAGTACAATCTGCACTGTTGGCTGACTTACCATAGCATATGCATTTCCCACTTCAACCTTATGTTGAATTATTGCAAACAAGGCAATTCTTTCTTCACCTACTCCTCTCTTTGTCCTGCCCCTGTCCCTACTCTTCTCTGCTCTTGGCATATAGTAAGCGCTTAACAGATGCCATTATTATTATTATATAACAAAAAATCATATTCACAACCTAGAACTTTATATTTTAGTTTCATTTTGCTTTGTATGGATTTCTGTGGATATGGAGAACTGGTCAACATTCTTCTCATAAAAACCATCGTAACCTTAAGACAGTTATACCTCTCCTCTCAGTCTCCTATCCTGAAGGCAGAATTCCTTTAACTCTTTCCCAGGACCAGTTTTCCGACCCTTCAGTCATTTTTGTTGCTCACCCCCAAACACCCAGTTCTCCTTTACAATAACACAGGGGGCTAGAACCCTGCTTTCAGGAAAACTTAAATTTTGTATTCCCTCCATGACTGATGCTATTCCAGAGACAACTTTTTTTTGTTCCCAGTGTGGCTGGGGCTGTGGATTCCACACTTGCCTTTTCAACCACACATACACTCATATGTGAATTTCACCAGCCTTGCTGCCTTCAAACATAGATGGTGCTATTCAAAACTGTTTTTTCCGAGACCTTGTAACAACATTCCCAGGGAAGTTTGTTTTGTTGGAAGAAATGCAAAGGCAAACACAGAATGAAAGTCCTTGCATAGGGAAATGGCAGCCGGAGGCCATTCCATTGGTGCTTGAAGGTGTCTGAATTTGTGAAGCGTTCCATATTTTTGGACGGCACTACCATCTTTCCCATCTCACAAGCCCACAATCTTGAAGTCATCCTCAACTCCGCTATTTCGTTCAACCCTCACATCCAATCCATCACCAAAACCTGCCGACCTCACCGCCGCAACATCACCAAGATCCTCCCTTTCCTCTCCATCCAAACCGCTACCCTGCTGGTTCAATCTCTCATCCTATCCCAACTGGATTACTGCATCAGCCTCCTCTCTGATTGCCCATCCTTCTGTCTCTCCCCACTTCAGTCTATACTTCACGCTGCTGACCGGATCATCTTTGTGAAGAAACACTCTGGGCATATTACTCCCCTCCTCAAAAATCTCCAGTGGCTGCCAGTCAACCTACGCATCAAGCAAAAACTCCTCACTCTCGACTTCAAGGCTCTCGATCACCTTGTCTCCTCCTACCTCACCTCTCTTCTCTCTTTCTACAGCCCAGCCCGCACCCTCCGCTCCTCTGCCACTAACCTCCTCACTGTACCTCGTACTCGCCTGTCCCACCATTGACCCCCGGCTCACATCCTCCCCCTGGCCTGGAATGCCCTCCCTCTGCACATCCGCCCAGCTAGCTCTCTTCCTCCCTTCAAAGCCCTATGGAGAGCTCACCTCCTCCAGGAGGCCTTCCCAGACTGAGCCCCTTTTTTTCCTCTCCTCCTCCCCATCCCCCCTACCCTACCTCCTTCCCCTCCCCAAAGCACCTGTATATATGTTTGTACAGATTTATTACTCTATTTATTTTACTTGTACATATTTACTGTTTTATTTATTTTGTTAATGATGTGCATCTAGCTTTCTATTTATTTTGATGACTTGACACCTGTCCACATGTTTCTTTTTGTTGTCTATCTCACCCTTCTAGACTGTGAGCCCGTTGTTGGGTAGGGACCATCTCCATATGTTGCCAACGTGTACTTCCCAAGTGCTTAGTACAGTGCTTTGCACACAGTAAGCGCTCAATAAATATGATTGAAAGAATGAATGTTTCCTGGAAGAGTAGGCTTTTCTGACTATCTCTCCACTTCCTCGTCACCTCACAGTGTTTGTTTTCCTTGTTTTTGCTGAATGATAGAACCGCTGATGTAGATTACCCAGGATATATGCAATACATGCAAAGCCTGAATGTATTGTGTTATTGGAATATAACCACAAATGTCAAGAGGGTTTGTTGTAATTGGGTTGGGATGGTGGCTACTTCTGGGTTAATCTGAGAAGGCTCTCTAGGGGAGATTAATTTGATTTTAGATTAAAATAATAGGTTACAGCTCTCTCTCTCCCCATCAACAGCCCGGCACTTTATCTCTTCTACAGTGTACTCCATGAAGGGTCAGGTTGAATGAAGCTTTTGAGGC
Source organism: Tachyglossus aculeatus (assembly GCF_015852505.1). Classification (NCBI taxonomy): domain Eukaryota; kingdom Metazoa; phylum Chordata; class Mammalia; order Monotremata; family Tachyglossidae; genus Tachyglossus; species Tachyglossus aculeatus. The sequence continues at coordinate 80,367,584 of NC_052066.1, read as the reverse complement.
CAGAAAAGGGTGAACCGTATAACAGGAATGTACAGCAGGTTTGCCTTCCCTGATTAAGCCCTAATTTTCTCTACTCCCATTTCCTTCTGTCACCCTTTCACTTGGATTTGTTCCCTTTTTTCACCCTTCCCTTAGCCCTATAGCTCTTATGTGCATATCCATAATTTATTTATGGTAATGTCTCTCTCACCCTCTAGAGTGTAAGGTCTTTGTGGGTAGGGAGCATGTCTACCAACTCTGTTATATTGTACTCTCCCAAGTGCTTAGTACAGTGCTCTGTACACAGTAGGCACTCAATAGAAATGACTGATTGAATGACTGGGTGGAGCAATCGCTGAAGTGAAGGGGAATAAAATTAGAAAATTCTTGCCCTCATTCTGTGAGAAGACATACACTTGCCCTCAGAAAGTGTAGGAGGGTTGGTTTAAAGTGTTAGAGGGAAGAGATAAGAAAAAACATAGATTGTGTGTAATGAATCCCAGAACAATCATTTCATTCATTCAGTTGGGTTGAATGATTATAGCATTCTAGGAACCCTACTAAGCACCTGGGAAAGTAAAATATAAAACTAAACAGACACATTCCCTGCCCCCATTGAGCATACAGTCTTGAGATGAGTTTACACTCTAGAAACAACCTTACAATCAATTAATTAATCCCATCAGTCACATTTATTGAGTGCTTACTGTATGCAGAGTAATAATAATAGTGGCATTTATTAAGTGCTTACTATGTGCAAAGCACTGTTCTAAGCACTGGGGAGGTCACAAGGTGATCAGGTTGTCTCACTTGGGGCTCACAGTCATAATCCCCATTTTATAGATGAGGTAACTGAGGCACAGAGAAGTTAAGTGATTTGCCCAAAGTTACACAGCTGACAAGCGGCGGAGCCGGGATTTGAACCTATGACCTCTGACTCCAAAGCTTGGGAGGGTACTTACAGAAAGAGTTGGTAGATGTAGTCCATGCCTTCAAGAAGCCAACAAAGGTAATGCAAGGAGATATACAGTAAACTAAGTTACAGTTAGGGGAAACAGCAGAATGTAAAGATAAGTACGCAATTGTTGTGGGACTTGGGGTGAGGTGAGCATCAAGGCCCTCCCTTCAAGGCCCTTTCCTCCCTTCAAGGCCCTACTGAGAGCTCACCTCCTCCAGGAGGCCATCCCAGACTGAGCCCCCTCCTTCATCTCCCCCTCCTCCCCCTCTCCACCCCCCCATCTTACCTCCTTCCCTTCCCCACAGCACCTGTATATATGTATATATGTTTGTACATATTTATTACTCTATTTATTTTACTTGCATATGTCTATTCTATTTATTTTATTTTGTTAGTATGTTTGGTTTTGTTCTCTGTCTCCCCCTTTTAGACTGTGAGCCCACTGTTGGGTAGGGACCGTCTCTATATGTTACCAACTTGTACTTCCCAAGCGCTTAGTACAGTGCTCTGCACACAGTAAGTGCTCAATAAATACGATTGATTGATTGATTGATTGATCAAGCTTGGACTAAGCAGTAAGGATTTGGGAGAACAGTCAAGAATTAGTAGCCATGATCCCTGCCCCTGAATGATCTCAAGAGCTACAGGGTCTTCTTCACTAGACTGTTAGTTGGTTCCTTGAGGGATCATGTCTTCTATCTACAATGAACTCTTTCAAACGCTTAATACAGTTCACTGTCCAGGGTCTCAGTAACTTGATTAATCAAATCAGGAGTGTTTGTCTGCTGTGTGACCTTGGGCAAGTCACTGAACTTCTCTTTACTTCAGTTACCTCATCTGTAAAACATGGAGATTAAGAGTGTGAGCCCAATGTGGGGCAGGGACTATGTCCATTCTGATTAACTTGTACCTACCCCAGTGCTTAGAAAAGTACCTGTCACGTAGTAAGTGTTTATCAAAATAATATCCACAGTATATAAGAGGTCCTAGTTCCAACTGCGAAAGATTTATTTTTCAGTTCTGCAGCAGGATCTGCAAAAAATTTCTCTTCTCTGGTGACACTTTTCTTTTAAATAAGGACATTCCTTTGGTTTTAATTTTGGGGGAATTATTTACCAATTATTTTGCTTTATGCCTTTTTGTTTTTCTTCTGTGTGATAACCCATGTCGAGTATCATGTTTGTAGGAAGAAAACAAACTTTTAAAGTACAAGCCCAAGTTATTTCAGAAAATGTCATTCTCCCTCCATGATAGTGGCAGGCTCTTTAGACAAGTTAAATCCAGCGATGCATTCTGTCTAGGTTTCAGTAATAATTTTGAAATCAAACTGCACGTATACTCACTGATAAACCTGGAAAATAGGAGATTTTTACCATATCACTATGTAAGATGGTACATAATTAGCTTGACAGTAAATACCCAAAGGTTGCTCAGATTCAAATTGAAGAGGTACGCTGACTAGATCCTAGATAAAGGGAACAAAAGCAGATCAATCAGATTTTCAATTGACACTAAATTGGGTGAGGTGACTAATGCTTTGAAACACAGCCCCTCAGCTCACATGCATTAATTGGGATTTGGTTCTCTCCCTCTTACCTTCGCATAATCATCAGTTTATGTCATAAATTGTGAGCTCCCCAAGGGATGGGGACCATGTCTAATTCCCACAGGTGTACTCTCTCCCAGCATGTCCTTGCAGGCAAGGAATGTGTCTACCAATTTGGTTGCATTGCACTCTCCCAAATGCTTAGTACAGTGTTCTGCATACAGTAAGCACTCAATAAATGTCATTGATTGATTAATACAGTGCTCTGCACACAACGATAAATAAATTTCATGGTTAATATTACTACTACTACTCAAAAGACCTTAAGCAAAGATCTTACCAAAATAGGATGAAATAAGGGCGATGAGCAAGATAATCCATTTAGAGATAGAAAAAAAAATACATAGAAGATAGGGAAAGACTATGGAATTGGTAAATTTATGTATTGAGTTACCACTGGTGCAGTGCAGTATTCTAAGAATAAGCACAACACATTTAAAAAACATGCCAAACTACTCACTGTTGCCAACCTACTCACTGTACCTTGATCTCATCTATCTCACCACCAACCTCTCACCCATCCAACTTGTACCTCCCAAGTGCTTAGTACAGTGCTCTGCACATAGTAAGCACCCAATAAATATGATTGATTGAATGAATGCGCTGCCTCTGTCCTGGAACATCCTCCCTTTTCATATCTGACAGATAATTACTCTCCCACCTCCAAAGCCTTATTGAAGGCACATCTCCTCCAAGGGGTCTTCCCTAACTAAGCCCTCGCCTCCTCTTTTCCCACTCCCTTCTGGTTTGCCCTGACTTTCTCCCTTTATTCACCACCCCTGCCCCACAGTACTTATGTACATATACATAATAAATGTATTTATATTACTCTCTCCCCCTCTAGACTCTAAGCTCAGTGTGGGCTGGGAATGTGTCTGTTATATTGTTGTGTTATACTCTCCCAAGTGTGTAGTACAGTGACCTACACATAGTAAGCACTCAATACATATGATTGATTGGTAATAGTGATAATAATGATGGTATTTGTTAAGCACTTACTGTGTGCCAAGCACTTTTCTAAGCAATGGGGTAGATACAAAGTAATCAGGTTGCCCCACCTGCGGCTCACAGTCTTAATCCCCATTTTACAGATTATGTAACTGAAGCACAGAAAAGTTAAGTGACTTGCCCAAAGTCACACAGCTGACATTTGGCAGAGCTGGGATTAGAACTCACAACCTCTGACTCACAAGCCCATGCTCTTTCCTGCACTGCTGCACAGCTTTTCTGAATATGAATGAGCCACATAATCCTGCAATTGAAAATATATCAACAATAGCATAACATACAAGGACTGGGAACATTCCCTGCCTCTTATTTTCTTCCCAAGTTGGGGGATGTCTATTCCAAGGGCCCTTTTTAGGGCACTATGTTCAATTTTGGTCATCACACTATAAAAGGGGGTGGAATCAAGGGAACAACAATATAAAGGGGAAGAGGTTGGTTATTTTTCTCCATACCTTCTGCGACCGGAATAACAGGAAATAGGCTTAAGTAAAAACAGAAAGGATTTCATTTGACACAAAAGCGTCTCCAAAATACAGTGAAATGGAAATGTACTGTAAAGGGCGGTTTTTATCATGATCTCTGGAGACTTTTAAGGAAACAATAGGCAACCATCTGACCTAGATAATTTAGTTAAGCTCCTGGAAACTTGGGCTGCTGGATCAAGTCACCTATTAAGGTCCCTTCCATCTCTAGAATTCCGTGACTCTAAGATGATGAATAAACGTTTATGTGTAAGCATGTTACTATGATGTCTTGGATATGAAGTGGGTGGAAAAAATGGTGGGGAATTAGGGAAGAGGGCCTCTTGTTCCAATAATAGCCTGGTTTCTTCAATTTGTTGAGTCAACCTAATATTGTGGGCAGAAAAACCTCAGGAGATATGCTTCCCATACTGCTTTGGGAATGCTTCAAATAAAGGAAATGAAATATATATCTGTAATTTATACTAACATCTGTCTTTCCTCCTAGACTGTAATCTCATTGTGGGAGGGGGCTATGTCTGTTTTTTGTTGTATTCATGCTAGTAATAATAATAATAATAATGTTATTCATTAATTGCTTACTGTGTGCCAGGCCCTGTATTAAGCACTGGGGTGGATACAAGCAACTCAGTTTGGACACAGTCCCTGTCCCATATGGGGTTCACAGTTTCAATCCCCATTTTACAGATGAGGTAACTGAGGGCCAGAGAAGTGAAGTGACTTGCCCAACGTCACAAAGCAGACAGGTGATGGAGCAGGGATTAGAACCCATGACCCTCTGACTCCCAGACTTATGCTCTATCTCTCCCAAGCACTTAGCACAGTGCTCTGCACACAGTAAGTGCTCAATAAATATGATTGAATGAATGAAAGAAATGTTTGAAAAGCCAAATGAACTTTCCAGGTGCAATACCTCCCTCATAAATTGAAATTTCACTCAGGACCTCCACAGTGGAAGATGACCTATCTCCAGAACTTTTGAGTTCATATTTAAAGATTAGCTTCAAATCTCAGACTGATTTGACACCCAGGTCCTGTCTTTCCTTCGACTCCATAATTCCCATCCATCATCATAATCATCAGTGACACTTATTGAGCACTTATTAGTGTAAGTCTGAGCACCTGGGAGAGTATGTGGCTTGAAGCCAAATACACGTTCCTTGCTTTCTTGGCTTCTTTTCCATCATTTTGTTTAATTTAGAAAAGATCCCTAGTTGAAGCCCTGTAACATAATATGGTTTATAAAAAGCCATGCCTCCCAGGGGAGTGTGGCCCATCACAATTTGTAGGAGGGGCAATATCTTTCACTTCATTCCTGACTATTCTAATAAAGGAAGGAAAATGGTCTAATAGAGCATGGCCTTGGGAGTCAGAAGGACCTGGGTTCTAATCCCGGTTCCATCACTTGTCTTTCATGTGACTTTGGACAAGTCACTTCACTTCTTTGTACCTCAGTCACCTCATATGTAAAATGGGGATTAAGACTGTGACCCCCATGTGGGGCAGGGACGGTGTCCAACTTAATTAGTTTGTATCTACCCCAGCATTTAGAACCATCCTTGACACAGAGTAAGTGTTTAACAAATACCATCATCATTATTATTATTATTATCATTCATTATAATAATTGTGGAACTTGTTAAGCACTTGCTATAAGCTAAACACTCTGCTGAGATCTGGTAAACATATAATACAATGAGTTCAAGCCCATATGGGGCTTAAAGTCTTAATAGGAGGTAGAACAGGAATTTAAACCCCACTTTGCAAGTGAGAAAATGGAGGGGCAGAGACGTGAAGTGACTTCCCTAAAGGCCATAGGGAGCTTAGAAGTTCAGCGTTTAGAACAGTGCTTTGCACATAGTAGCACTTAACAAATGCCATTATTATTATTATTATTATTATCATTATTATATAGGAGGCCAGTGATGGCGCTGGGATTAATACCTTATGGACAGGGAACGTGTCTGCTAATTCTGTTGCATCATACTCTCCCAAGTGCTCAGTGCAGTGTTCTGCACATAGTAAGTGCTCCATAAATATAATTGATTATTATTATTGTTATCATCATTACTATTATCGCTATTATCATTCCTCCTGACTCCCAGTTCTTCTGGTCTTTCCACTAGGCACATGCTACTTCTCTACTTTCTCCTCACTCTAGAAAGGAAATATGACCAACCTAGGAGTGAAGGCTAAAATTGGAGGGGATTGAGGCATTTGGGAGGTGGGTAACAAGAGAAAGTGAAGGAGGAAAGCACTGGAGAAAGATCTAGTGTTTTGTCAACCTATACTATTGCAAAATGCCCAATCCATTTACTGGTGGTTACTTCATCCCATCAGTTATTTATATTTCACATTAATGGCAATTGCTATCAAAGAAGTGCTATGAAAACTGAATTAAAATGACTAATTCTATGTTAGCCAGGACAGAAGAGGGTGAAACAGCATGGCATAGTTAATAGAGCACAGGCCTAGTATTCAGAAGGACATGGGTTCTTATCTTGGCTCCGCCATGTCTGCTGTGTGACCTTGGGCAAGTCGCTTCACTTCTCTGTGCCTCAGTGACCTCATCTGGAAAACGGGGATTGAGACTGTGAGCCCACGTGGGACAGGGACTGTGTCCAACCCGATTTGCTTGTATCCACCCCAGCACTTAGTACAGCATCTGGCATATAGTAACTGCTTAACAAATACCACATTTATTAAGAGGATGAGATGATTCACAGTCTATTCATTTGCTGAACAGATTTAACTGGCGTGGCTCAGTGGAAAGAGCACGGGCTTTGGAGTCCGAGGTGAGGGGTTCAAATCCCGGCTCTGCCAATTGCCAGCTGTGTGACTTTGGGTGAGTCACTTCACTTCTCTGGGCCTCAGTTCCCTCATCTGTAAAATGGGGATGAAGACTGTGAGCCCCCCGTGGGACAAGCTGATCACCTTGTAGGGACTGTCTCTATATGTTGTCAACTTGTACTTCCCAAGCGCTTAGTACAGTGCTCTGCACACAGTAAGCACTCAATAAATACGATTGATTGATTGTAACCTCCCCAGTGCTTAGAACAGTGCTTTGCACACAGTAGGCACTTAATAAATGCCACCATTATTATTATTATTACTATTTAACCATGGAATTAAATATGCAATATACAAATCAGGATCATTTGGTTAGAAATAAATCCATCTAATGCCATTTGCTTGTGTTTAAAGTTGAGACAATTTTTCTCTGGGTGTTAGAATTTTGTTTTTACCAGGAGTATTGTGTTGAAGACATTAAAGTCACACTTTTGATTTTTTTTAAGCCAAAAACATATTTTTACATATCAACTAAAGAAACAGAAAGGGAAATTTTATAGCTGTGAAACAGATGGAGTTGCTTACTCTGCAGTACATCAATTGTGTAGACTTTAGCAATTTATAAATGTCCTGAAAATCACTCACCGTAATTTAAGGCTTGAGTTAGTGAGCAAATGATTGAGTATGAGGAATTTTAATTTTTGATCCTAGATCTGTCAGTATGTTGCCCAAGAGCTGATTGTCTTTATGCCTGAATTATCTACTGTAAAAAACTAAAGAGAATTAATCACAGATGGTGGTGTATGGATAAATTGATGACTGTACTCATGCTAAGTGAATATTATTATCCTTTTCTATGTAAATACTTGTGTGAATAAGCATTAATATTACATTAAGGATTTTTTTCTTCTGCCAAATTTGTTTATTTTGAATTCCCTTGAAAGTAGACCTTCAGCTTCTTATTGGTTCTGTGCTAATGAGGTGATATATGTCCAGTGAGAAACTGAATTTTAGTATCAAAAAATGCTATAAAAATTGCTATCAAAAATAGTCATAGTATTTATTAAGTGCTTACTGGGCACAAAGCACTATACTAAGCATTGGGCAAATAATGCTCTAATGAGAATTTGAATGGACCCTTAGCCCTCAAAGGGGTCATAATCTAAGAATAAGAAGAGAAATTTAAGTGTTTACTCTGTGCCAGATACTGTACTAAGTACTGGGATGGATACCCGCACATTGGGTTGGACACAGTTGCTATCCCACATGGGGTTCACAGTCTCAATCCCCATTTCACAGATGTGGTGCTTGAGGCCCAGAGTAATGAACTGACTTGCCCAAGGTCACACAACAGACATGTGGCAGAATCAGTATTAGAACCCAGGACCTCCTGAATACCAAGCCCATGTTCTATCCACTAGGCCATGCGACTTCTCAAATTTTGGCTGCCTTAGATATTGCATTTGAATTTTTGAAACATTAGACTTATTAGCCTGTGGGAGGATGGATTGTTATTATTTTCAGTACTCAGATTCTAAAACTGACATAGTAATAGCAATATATAACTTGGGCCTTTGTGGACAACCAGCACACTTTTAACAGCTATGAACAAAATCAAACCAATTTATAAGCTTTCTCTTGGCATGAGTGAAATAATTATTTATCTGAAAGAATTCATGCATTTTCCTACGCTTATCATCATCATCAGTGGTATTCATTGAGTACTTACGGGGCACAGATCTCTGTACTAAGCACTTGGGATAGAACAATACAACAGAGTTGACCGACATGTTCTCTGCCCTATATAAGCTTACAGTCTAGTGGGGGGAGATATGATTACGCTTCACATTAAGAATATGTGCCCTACAAAATTCAACCAAAGTCATTCGATTTAGCAGAAAAATCACATTTCCTAACTAATGGGCATACCTTTGTATTGTGATTCTCAACTTTTAGATGATGCACATGTTACATATTTCCTAGAATGATATCAATCAATCAATCGTATTTATTGAGCGCTTACTGTTTGCAGAGCACTGTACTAAGCGCTTGGGAAGTACAAGTTGGCAACACATAGAGACGGTTCCTACCCAACAGTGGGCTCACAGTCTAAAAGGGGGAGACAGAGAACAAAACCAAACATACTAACAAAATAAAATAAATAGAATAGATATGTACAAGAAAAATAAATAAATAAATAGAGTAATAAATATGTACAAACATATATACATATATACAGGTGCTGTGGGGAAGGGAAGGAGGGAAGACAGGGAGATGTAGGGGGAGAGCAAGGAGGGGGCTCAGCCTGGGAAGACCTCTTAGAGGAGGTGAGCTCTCAATAGGGCCTTGAAAGGAGGAAGAGAGCTAGCTTGGTGGATGGGCAGAGGGAGGGCATTCCAGGCCGGAGGATGACGTGGGCCGGGGGTCAATGGCGGGACAGGCGAGAACGAGGTACAGTGAGGAGATTAGCGGCAGAGCGGAGGATGTGGGGTGGGCTGTAGAAGGAGAGAAGGGAGGTGAGGTAGGAGGGGGCGAGGTGATGGACAGCCTTGAAGCCCAGGGTGAGGAGTTTCTGCCTGATGCGCAGATTGATTGGTAGCCACTGGAGATTTTTGAGGAGGGGAGTAATATGCTCAGAGCATTTCTGGACAAAAATAATCCGGGCAGCAGCATGAAGTATGGATTGAAGTGGGGAGAGACACGAGGATGGGAGATCAGAGAGAAGGCTGATGCAGTAGTCCAGACAGGATAGGATGAGAGCTTGAATGAGCAGGGTAGTGGTATGGATGAAGAGGAAAGAGCGGATCTTGGCAATGTTGTGGAGCTGAAACTGGCAGGTTTTGGTGATGGCTTGGATGTGAGGGGTGAATGAGAAAGCAGAGTCGAGGATGACACCAAGGTTGCGGGCTTGTGAGACGGGAAGGATGGTAGTGCCGTCAACAGAGATGGGAAAGTCAGGGAGAGGGCAGAGTTTGGGAGGGAAGACAAGGAGATCTTCATATTGTAGCTGGTTACCATCTTCCTGCAGCATGGCTCAGTGGAAAGAGCACGGGCTTTGGAGTCAGAAATCATGGGTTCAAATCCCGGCTCTACCAATTATCAGCGGTGTGATTTTGGGCAAGTCACTTCACTTCTCTGTGCCTCAGTTACCTCATCTGTAAAATGGGGATTAAGACTGTGAGCCCCCTGTGGGACAACCTGCTCAGCTTGTAACTTCCCCAGTGTTTAGAACAGTGCTTTGCACATAGTAAGTGCTTAATAAATGCTATTATTATTATTATTATTATTATTATCATCATCATAAGGGTTACCAGGAAGGTTTAAGTGCTGAGGTACATAATGGCCTAAGGCCACACAGCTAAGGGGAGCCACATCCTGAAAGAGGTGAAGAACAGAAATTACTTTCAGAGCTGGAGACCCATCAGTTATTCATGGAAGCACTGACTCTCATTCATTCAATCATATTTATTGAGCACTTACTGTGTGCATAGCACCATATTAAGCACTCAGGAGAGTACAATACAACAACAAACAGACACACCCCTGGCCCAAAACAAGCACACAGTCTAGATGGGGGAGACAGACATTAGTACAAATAAATAAATTGCAGATATGTACATTAGGCTGGGAGGCTGGAAGGGGGAAGAACTAAAGGGGCAAGTCAGAGTGATGAGGAAGGGAGTGGGAGAAGAAGGAAGAGGGGCTTAGGGAAGGCCTCTTGAAGGAGATGTGTCTTCAATAAGGCTGCAAAGAGGGGGAGGGGGAGAGTAATTGTCTGATTGGAGAATAATGAGGTGAAGTAGGAGGGGGCAAGATGCTGGAGTGCTTTAAAGTCAATAGTAAGGAGTTTTTATTTAATGCAGAGGTGGATGGGAAATCATTGGAGTTTTTCAAGGAGCAGGGTGACAAGTTGTGAATGCTTATGTAGAAAAATGATCTGGACAGCAGAATGAAGTATGGACTGAAGTTGGGAAGAGGCAGGAGCCTTGGAGGTCAGCAAAGAGGCTGATGCAGCCAGATGGGATAGGATGAGTGATTGTATTAAAGTGGTAGTAGTTTGCATGGAGAGGAAAGGGCAGAATTTAGCAATGTCATGAAGGTGGGACCAACAGGATTGAGTGATGGATTGAATATGTGGGTTGAATGAGAGAGAGTAGTCAAGGATAACTCCAAGGTTATAGGCTTGTTCATTCATTCAATCGTATTTATTGAGTGCTTACTGTGTGCAGAGCACTATACTAAATGCTTGGAAAATACAATTCAGCAACAGATACAGTCCCTAACCAACAACAGGCTCACAGTCTAGAACAGGGAGACAGACAACAAAACAAGTAGACAGGTGACAAGTAGACAGACTTGTGAGACAGGAAGGATGGTGGTGCCATCTGAAATGATAGGAAAGTCACAGGAAGGACAGAGTTTGGATGAGAAGATAAGGAATTCTGTTTTGGACATGTTAAACTTGAGATGACCGGAGGACATCCAAGTAGAGATCTCTTGAACGCAAGAGGAAATGTGAGACTGCAAAGAGGTTGAGAGATCAGGGCTGGAGATGTAGATTTGAGTACCGTAGAAGGAGCATAGTGTAGTGGATAGAGCATGAACCTGGGAATCAGAAGGTTGTGGGTTCTAATCCCAGCTCTGCCATTTGTCTGATGTGTGACCTTGGGCAAATCACTTCACTCCTATGGGCCTCAATTCCCTCATCTGTAAAATAGGGATTGAGACTATGAGCCCCACGTGGGACAACCTGATTATCTTGTATCTCCCCCAGCATTTAGAATAGTGCTTGGCACATAGTAAGGGATTAGCAAAAATCATCATTATTATTATGAGGAGCAAAGTGTTTGAGGTGGGTTGTAGTAGGAGAGCAGTGAGGTGAGGTAATGGGGGCAAGGTAAATGAGTGTTTTAAAGCCTATGGTGAGGAGTTTCTGCTTGATGAGGAGGTGGATGGGCAACCATTGGAGGTCCTTGAGGAGTGGGGAAATGAAACCTGAACATTTTTGTAGAAAAATGTTCTGAACAGCAGAGTGAAATATGGACTGGAGTGGAGAAAGACGGAGGCTCTTAGGTCAGCAAGTAGGGTGATGCAGTAATCAAGGCAGGATACTAATAATAATGACAACAAAGGACCAGAGAGCTGGTTTTAAAGTAGCTAATCAATCTATCACTGGTATTTATTGAGTGCTTTTTTGTGTGGTAAGCAGTGTACTAATAGCATTGAAAGTGCAATACAACAGAGGTGTTCTTTCAACAGCATTAATTAAACACTATGTGCCAAGCATGGTACTAGAGAAGCATCATGGCTCAATGGAAAGAACATGGGCTTTGAAGTCAGAGGTCATGGGTTCAAATCCTGGCTCCACCACTTGTCAGCTGTGTGACTTTGGGCATGTCACTTAACTTCTCTGTGCCTCAGTTACATCACCTGTAAAATGGGGATTAATAATAATAATAATGATGGTATTTGTTAAGCGCTTACTATGTGCAAAGCACTGTTCTAAGTGCTGGGGAAGATACAAGGTTATCAGGTTGTCCCACATGGGGCTCACAGTCTTAGTCCCCATTTTACAGGTGAGGGAACTGAGGCCCAGAGAAGTTAAGTGACTTGCCCAAAGTCACACAGCTGACAAGTGGCAGAGCTGGGGTTCGAACCCATGACCTCTGACTCCAAAGCCTATGATCTTTCCACTAAGCCATTAAGTCATATTAAGACTGTGAACCCTCCGTGGTACAACCTGATCACCCTGTAACCTCCCTAGCATTTAGAACAGTGCTTTGCACATAGTAAGCGCTTAATAAAATGCCATTATTATTACTAAGTTCTGGGTAGATGTAAAATAAGCAGGTTTGACACAGTCTCTATCCCACACAATCTGAGTGACATACACAAGTTCCCTGCCCACAAGGTGTTTAGACTCTAGAGGTGAGACAGACATTAAAATAAATTACAGATACATACATAAGTGCTGTGGGGCTGCAAATGGCAATAAATTCACCAAGATGTATTTACAATTCAGCACGTTACAAACGTTATTTTAACTATAAGCCAATAAGGGATAAAGTACAATTCTTTCATTCAGTCATATTTATTGAGCACTTACTGTGTGCAATATTTACCATAGTATTTGTTCAACCCTTGCCATGTGTCAAGCAATGTACTAGGCATTGAGGTAGATACAGGATAATCAGATTGAATATATTTCCAATCCCCTTGTGGTCTAAGGGAAAAGAGAATACAGGTATCTTATTTCCATATTCACAGATGAAGCACAGAGAATTTAGGTGACTTGCCCAAGATCACACAGCATGACAATTTGAGAAGTCACATGGCCTGAGAGTTATGGCATCTGGGTTCTAATCCAGACTTCTCCACTTTTTTTGTGGTATTTAAGTGTTTATTATTTGAGAGGTATGGTTCTAAGCACTGGGGTAGATACAGATGTGGTAACTGAAGCACAGAGAAGTTCGGTGACTTTCTCAAGATCTCACAGCAGATACGTGGAGGAGCTGAGATCGGAACCCAGGTCCTCTAACTCCCAGGCCCAAGTTTTTTTACAGTAGACCATGCTACATCACAGTTATTATATTGGAAAGCACAGTCCTGCCTTCTGTGTGAACTTGGGCAAGTCACTTAACTTCTCTGTGCTTCAGTTTCTTCCCCAAATTTTCCTCAAGTATTCAGTGTGTTTGATGGGCAAATAAATACAAAACCAAATGAAGAAAGGTAGTGTGTTCTTCAGAAAAATGGTAGAGGGTGAAAATGATTCCAGGCCCTGCTGAGAGCTCACCTCCTCCAGGAGGCCTTCCCAGACTGAGCCCCTTCCTTCCTCTCCCCCTTGTCCCCCTCTCCATCCCCCCCATTTTACCTCCTTCCCTTCCCCACAGCACCTGTATATATGTATATATGTTTGTACATATTTATTACTCTACTTATTTATCTTACTTGTACATATCTATTCTATTTATTTTATTTTGTTAGTATGTTTGGTTTTGTTCTCTGTCTCCCCCTCTTAGACTGTGAGCCCACTGTTGGGTAGGGACTATCTCTATATGTTGCCAATTTGTACTTCCCAAGCGCTTAGTACAGTGCTCTGCACATAGAAAGCGCTCAATAAATACGATTGATGATGATGATGATGATGATTGCATATTGGACTCAAGCTCTCCTGAACTGGATTAGTGTCTATAGAGCTGGAGTCTTGGTCAGCCTTCTATTGTATTTACAGGACAATAGGTAGGAAACTAGTAGGTACCCACTTTGTCTCAAATGGCTGTGATGTTCGAAATGCTAACAATTATACAGAGCTTTAAAAATTACTCATACAATTAAAGAGATATTGCCCAATACAAAACAAACCTTCAGGGCTTCATTCAGTTGGTTGCTACCCAGCTAGCGGCTAAAACTGTCACACAGTGATTGATCTCTCAGGCATTAAACATGCTCAAAGAAGCCAAGCCCTTTATAAAGTACTTTAAATTCAAAAGCTTTTCATTTGACTGTTGACAAGGGTCTCAGACGTGATACTTTTCAACAAAAATGTGCATACAATCCTGTAAACCCCTTAATAAACACATGGCTTACTTTGCTCATTCTCCTGACATTATCACAATGGATTTTAAAACAACAAATGCCTCCAGTCAGTATGGGCAGAAACCTATCATTTTTAGCCACTCCCGATTATTCTCTTTAGAAAACTCAAGTTGTTTCTTGTGTGCCTTAAACCTCTATTAGGCTTCTGCAAAATACAATCCAGATGTATCATTCTCATATATCCTCTTCACTAAGAATGGCATCTTACGTTTTTGTGTTTTTCCCTCCCCCCAAAATTAACTCCAAAACAGATTCCCATTGCTACAGGTAATAAGTGTCTTGGGGTAAATTTGAAATGTAGCTACTGTTCAAATAAATACAAGGTCCATTTTGATTTCAACCAAACTCTTAATCAAATTTCCATGACAAGCCCAGAAATAACCAGCACCTCAGAAATATTACCCATCAAAATTAAAAAGGGTATTTATTTTTAAAATGCCTTAGAGGAAGTTCATTATTGGTTGAATATACCTTTGGGAATGGACACTGTCTCTAGTTGAGCAAGGTAGAGCAAGGGTAGCTTAAGAAATTATGTTTTCTTTGGTTGGCCGCCCTAAAACCATATCTATATGCTAAAATTTGTCCTTGAACCAGAATTTCTTGCCATAGCATGTTCTGTGAGGCTGTCAGATTTGCTTGCTGTATGGTTTATTAATCATAATTGTCTTAATTAAGGAGATAAGAAAAACATCCCATTAAAGGTCCAATTATAATTTGCCGCTGAACACAATTATGTGAGTCATTGATCTAAAGTAACGCAGATTCATTGTTATGTATTCAGAGCTACTATTAAATTAAAATATGTAAAAAAGGGCAAAAGGATACCTGGCAGGGGGGAAAAGGAACTGGAGATAGTATGAGTCTGTCAAATGGAATATGAGAAAAAGAAATCACATATGCAGTTATTATTCTTATACTGAAATGTTCTCTCTTTCAAAAAGGCAATATTTTCAGAGCTCAGGTATTAAATAGAAAAGCTGGTCAAACTAAAAAATCTAGTAATAGCAAAACAGTTGTTTGATGTATGCCCTTTACTTTACCTCTGCCTTGTTGATGTGTGTTCTGATAGACAGAGAGGAAATGAGTTTCCCTTATTTAAGCAAGAGGTCCTAGATCAGATTTTCAAGTACTGACATCTACTCTGAGTCAGGTGTCATAGTGCTTTATCTTTATATTAAAGCACCTGGACGAAATTGCCTAGAGCCGGTCCCACCGGGCCTTAGGAAAGCTTCTGACAAACTCAGGATGATTAGGAATGATTGAGAGAACGGCCACTCATGTATAAGATGAATATTATGCTAGAAGAAGGAAATTTATGGCACTTTTATTACTGAATAACAAAAGGATATCAGTGATTTTCCGAATTGTCAACAAACCCTACCTGAACAAAGGAAATTTTCCCAAAGTTAAATTTGATTCTGGACTCAGAAACTTGACCAAAGTTGAAACTTACACTCTCTTCAGTGAGTAGCATTAAGAACTAATGTAGTCTCCATTTACAAAATTGTTTCCCCACCCCTGAATTAGACAGAATATGCTTGAATAACATTGCGCGTGCATGCAAGTTTTTGTCCCCCCATCTCACTGTTCAACTATTTCCTCCTTTTGTAGTTACACAAGCAGAGTGGTTTCAAATGGACTCAAGGCACAAATTAATAACCCAGAGATGAAAGTCAAAGGTCTGGACCCCCTCATCAATAATCTAATAGACAGACTTCAGAGATTTAATCAGGTATGTCTTCATATTAAGAGACTTTTGTTTGGTGTAACTGAGAATTAGAAATTCACATAAAATTGTATAGGATGAATTATATAGTCATTAGAGTATAACTTATGAATAACTGAAATCATTGAACCTGCCAATTTTAAACATCTTTTTAAGTTTTTGTGATTTTTGTTTTCTAACCTAAAATTGACTACGAAGGATTACCATTGATGCTTCTCTTGAGAGAAACTCAGGGATGTTGAAGGAGACTGCTGGTTAATAGGTTTCACTGAGTTTAGGGAAGCAGGTTGATTAGTCGGTGACCGACTGTCTACATTACCAGCTCATGCTTAATTGTTGTACTTTCTGTCCAAGGTAAACAAACTTCAGTTCTTCCTTGAATTTTGATTCCGTTCTTTCCTTGCTTCAGTACACCCTTTCACCTCTTGGTTGTTTGCCAATCCAAGCTAGTGAAAGCCTGAAGATAAGAAAGGAATTGATTTTCTTTGGGGTACTTCAAATGGTGTATCATTCAAGATGAAAGGTTGATTATAACAATGCACTTTTTGATGATCTGCCTTATTGTATGATAACTCACATTGTTCTGGGTTAGTGCTGTCTGCAGGGGCAGCTGAGGCAACTGCGGACTGAAAGTTCCCTGCCGGCAGGGAATGTGTCTACCAACTTTTTTTATTGTATTCTCCCAAATGCTTAGTACAGTGGTCTGCACACAGTAAACGTTCAATTAGTGCCATTGACTGATTGATAGCTAAGTTTCCATCACTGGATCATTTTACTATAAGGTAGGAGGAAGGAGGGGTCAAGCAGGGCAGTTATCCGGGTATTCATTCATTCATTCAATCGTATTCATTGAGCGCTTACTGTGTGCAGAGCACTGTAATAAGCGCTTGGGAAGTACAAGTTGGCAACATATAGAGACGGTCCCTACCCAACAGTGGGCTCACAGTCCACCCCAGCACTTAGTATAGTGTCTGGCACAAAGTAAGCACTTAAATACCATCATTATTATCTTCCCCAACCAGCATTGCTCCTGGCACTACGTGGCTGCCCACCCTGCAGACCATAATGGCAGGGAAAATGCTGCTGCGGAACCAGGGAAGGTGGTCAGGAGTGAGTGATATCCCCTGCCCTATCACCGTAGCACTGCCCTTAGTTCCACGCCACTGTCACCACTGTCAGAAATCACTTCATCACTTCACCCTGGTTCTGTAGTGCCTTCCAGAGGTCATCTTGCCCTCCATTTCATTGCTGACTTTTTTTGGGAGGGGGGGGAGAGTATTTTTGGAGCATTTATTTTATGCAGAGGACTGTACTAACACTTGGGAAAGTACAATACAACAGGGTAGGTAGATGTGATCCTTGGCATCAGAGAGCTTGCAGTCTACAGTTACCTCCGCTGGCCCACAGACCACACTAACCCGAAACAGCTTCCGACATCTTAGTGCCTGTTTTCCATTGTTTCCCTCATATATAATAACACTGATCAATTTTCAGGACTCTGATCTTTGGTTTACTTGATTCACTTGGAAAAAGTACCTCTGTCATCTACAGTAAGATCTTAGAAAACAGTGTGTGCCTCCCTTAACTAATGGATAATTTTCTCTGACCTGTTCACCTAATGGTATGTCTCATCCACTAATTCAGATATTTTGACTGTCAAGAAAAAGAGAGGGAGCTTGCTTCCTATGTCTTTTTCTCAATGACTTTTATTAAGTTAATTGCCTAAGGAGATGAATGCTCAGGACCCAAGTCATCCTCATAGGTTTATGTTTATGTAACACTGTGAAAAATTAAATAATCCAAATGGGAAGGGGATAGAAGAATTAGGAAAAGAACAGAAGATAAAAGAAACGAACAGAAAGCACCCTTCAAGATGATATGCAGGACTTTGAGAATCAGCAGAAAATGTAGAGAAAATGACATATATGGGGGACAGGAAGGCCAATAAAACTGGATAGAGTCATTATTCTTTTTGACTGTTGTTGCTGACGTTTTGCCTTATCTCTACTAGGTCTGGAAAACAAAGTATAGAAGAGCTTTGTATCCTAGACTTACTTTGATTTGTGGCAGGGAATTACAGGATTTAGTGATTTAGCCTAAAGTGCCAATCTGGGGGAAGGAGTGAGCAGAAATGATTGTATTAGGGTACATTTGTAAAAAGGGCTTTTCTGTCGGTATCAATCAATCATATGTATTGAGAACTGAGTGCAGAGCACTCTACTCTTTGGGAGAGTACAATATAATAGAGTTGGTAGATGTCTTCTGTTCCCTCAGTGAGCTTACAGTCTAGAGGGGAAGAAAGATGTTATATAAATAACTACTGATGTGTATATAAATTCTGTAGGGCTGAGGGGGAGGGGTGAATAAAAGAATGCAAATCCAAGTGCAAGGCCAATGCAGAAGGAAGTGGAAGAAGAGGAAATGAGGGCTTAGTTGGGGAAGACCTCTTGGAAGAGAACTGCTTTTGAAGGCGGAGAGAGTGATTTATGTCAAATATAAAGAGGGAGGGCTTTCCAGGCCAGGGGCAGGCTGTGGGCAAGAAGTTGGCAGTGAGATAGGTGAGACTGAGGTACAGGGAGTAGGTTGGCATTAGAGGAGTGAAATATGGAGGTTGGGTTTTAGTAGGAAATCAGGGAGGTAAGATAGGAGGGGGAAAGGTGATTGAGTACTTTAAAACCTATGAAAAGGAGTTTCTGTTTGATGCGGAGGTGGTTGGGCAACCACTTGAGGTTCTTGAGGAATAGGGAGACATGGACTAAATGTTTTTGTAGAAAAATGACCTGGGCAGCACAGTGATGTATGAATTGAAGTAGGGGGAGACAGCGAGGTCAGCAAGGAGCCTGATGCAATAAATGTTTGGATTAACATGGCAGCAGTGTGGATGGAGAGGAAAGGGCAGATCTTAGCACTGTTATGAAATTGGAACCAAGTGGATTTGGTGACTGATTAAGGTTATGGGTTTGTGAGAAAGGAAAGATTCATTCACTCCTTCATTCAGTCATATTTATTGAGTACTTACTGTGCGCAGAGCATTATACTAAGAGCTTTGGAGAGTACAGTATGACAATTAACAGACATATTTCCTGTCCCCAATGAGCTTGCAGTCTAGAGGTGGGGAGACACACATTAATGTAAAGAAATAAATACCAGATATATACATAAGTGCTGTGTGGCTGGGAGCAAGTCAGGGCAACACAGAGGGGAATGGGAGAAGAAGAAAGGGGGCCTTAGTCAGGGAAGCCCTCTTGGAGGACATTTGCCCTTAATAAAGCTTTGAAGGGGGAGAGAGTAATTTTCAGTTGGATTTTAGGAGGGAGGGCATTCCAAGCCAGAGGCAGGGTGAGGGATTACTAGAGAGATGGATGAAATCGAAGTACAGTGAGAAGGTTAGCACCAGTCAAGGAAAGTGTGTGGGCTGGGTTGTATTAAGAGAGTAGCAAGGTGAGGTAGGAGGGGGCATGGTGAGTGACTACTTTAAAGTCGATGTTGAGGAGTTTTGGTTTGATGCGGAGGTGGATGTGCAACCACTGGAGTTTCTTGAGGATCAGGGAAACATGTCCTGAGCTTTTTTGTAGAAAAATGATCCGGGCAGTGGAGTGAAGTATGGACTGGAGTAGGGAGAGACAGGAGGCTGGTAGGTTAGCAAGGAGGCTGATGCAGTAATCCGGGCAGGATAGGATGAATGATTAAATTAACATGGTAGCAGTTTGGGTGAAGAAGAAAGGGTGTTGTTGTTGTCATTGATGTGATTGCATGGGCATGTTGTGAAGGTGAGACAGGATTTAGTAATAGATTGAATATGTGAGTTAAATGAGAGAGGAATCAAGGATAATGCCAAGGTTATGGGCTGGTGAGACAGGAAGGATGGTGGTGCTGTCTACAGTCATGGGAATGCCAGGGGGACGTTTAGGGTGGGAAGGTGAGGAGTTTGGTTTTGGGCATGTTAACTGTCTGGTGTAGGTGGGACATTCAATTAGAGATGTCCTGAAGGGAGGAGAAAATATGAGATTGCAGAGGAGAGTGATCAGGGCTGGGATTGTAGACTAGAGAAAGAGGGTGATCAGGGCTGGGATTGTAGATTAGAGAAGGAGAGTGAATCAGGGCTGGGATTGTAGATGAGAGAATCAATCATGCAGCAACCTTTGGAGTGAAGGGGGTGAAAGTCATATTGGAGGAGGTCAAGGAGGGAATTGGAGGAGAGGAACTGGAGACAGCAGGTGTAGACAACTCACTCAAGGAGTTTGGAGAGGAATGGTTGGAGGTAGATGGGGTGATAAATGGATGGAACCATGGGATTAAGAGAAGTTATTTTTAGCATAGGGGAGACATGAGCGTGCTTGAAAGCGAAGAGAAAGAAGCCACAGGAGAGTGTACAGTTGAAGATGGCCATCAGGGAGGAAAGAAAGGTGTGGGCAAGCACTTTGATAACGTGTGGAGGGATGAGGTCAGAGGGTCAGGTGGAGGGGACAGATTTTGAGAAACAGTTGGAGATCTCCTGAGATACTGCTGAAAAAGATGGAAGAGTTGAAGAAGGGGCAAGACGGGGGAGGGACAGGAGAGGAGCAGGGGGAATTTTAGGAAGATCAAGTCTAATGGTTTCAATTTTCTCAATACAGTCTGTGGCCAGGCCATTAGGCCCAAGAAATTGGGAAGGCAGAAAGAGTTAAACACCTGCAACAACTGGCAAGGGCAGTGAGTCAATTAGGATGGAGAAATGAAGTTTCAAAATTTATTTTCATTTTCAGGTTTTGAATTTTAGATAAAATCATACTAACAAAAACTGGTTTCTTATTAATGTAATGTAATATGAATTTCTTATGAATGAAGGTTATCATAATAAGGAGATTAATTCAAACGCAAGCTTCTTGTCTACCAAGTCTATTGTACTGAACTCTCCCAAGTGCTTAGTACAGTGCTCTGTACACAGTAATCACTCAATAAATACCATTGGTTGATTGACTGATTAGAGACTTTTCATATTTTATTTCATCAAAAGGTTTTGACTGAACAACTAGGCTACTCACCCCGACCAAAAAAAATTACTCTAAAAAAAAATAAACGATGGCATTTATTAAGCGCTTACTATGTGCAAAGCACTGTACTAAGTGCTGGGGAGGTTACAAGGTAATCAGGTTGTCCCATGGCGGGGGGGTGCTCACAGTCTTAATCCCCATTTTACAGATGCGGTACCTATTTTACCCTATTAATCCTACTTTCAACCCTCATCTTGGAAGTATTAACTAATCTTCCCTGGTTTTCTGTGTAAGTTAGAAAGAGTATTTCTCTCTGTTGCTTTTCAGTACACGTTTTGAGAAAATTGCCCTTAAATGAATTTAAATTCCTTCAGATTAAAAAGTACTTAGAAAGTGAGAGATTCTTAGAGTTTAAAATTAAAGAGAATAATGATTTCTGCACTAAGGTGGTTGCTTCTTAAGAATTTGGAATGAAACAAAATCCTTTGAACATAATTCTTACAGAGATTTCTTCTTAGATCAAAGTATCAAAGGCACTGTGACATTTCTTTTTGAAGTTCCGCACATCAAACAGGTGTAAATGTTCTTTCCTGAGATTTTCAGGACTGATATTAATATACAAATAAAGTTTATCCCCTGAAATGGGATTGACTTCAGCTTATAAAATGTTGTTAGTACCCCTGGGAATTCTTTCTCTGGAAGAATGTTATCAAGATAAAAATAGAATTTCCATTGTCATCTGATTCTCCCCTCTAGATCATGTGGAAGTTTAATCAAGGTGAGAAACTGAAGTGGTTGTTAAAGGCATTCACTTAGGGACACTTTGCCTCGGATTTGGAGACTGCATTTCTGAAAATAATTGTTTTGTTCTTCAGGATAAACCTGAAATTATGGCAATACAGATTAGCAATACTAATGTCTTATGTCTTACAAATTCACTAATGTTTCTCATATAAATGCTAAACTCTCAACCCTTGGAGGTTTTTTTGTTTTGTTTTGTTTTTTAACCCCACGATAAAATATATAGTGCAATATTTCACAAAATGCAAAATACTCAAAGACCTGAGTGAAATTTGATTCAGCAGTGGTCAAAATTTTCTTTTCTTTTCTGTTTAGTATTTATCTTATGGCTTAAACTACCATCTTTACACAGATGATTTCTGAATTTACCTCTCCAGCCCTGACTCCCTCCTTGTCTGCAATCCTGCATGTCTCCTGCCTTCAGGATATCTCTACTTGAATGTCCCACTGACACCTCCAACTAAACATGTCCAGGACAGAAGTTCTTATCTTACCATCCAAATCCTGTTCTCCCTCTGTTTTTCTCATTTTTGTAAACAATACAACTACATTTGCATCTCACAGGCCCATAACCTCAGCATTACCCTCTTCACAACACGGCTAAGATCCACCCTTTCATCTCCACTCAAATAGCTACTACACTGATCCAAGCAATGATCCTCTCCCACCTAGACTGCTCCTATATTCTTGCTGAAATCCCTGCCTCCTGTTTCTTCTCACTGCAGTTCACACTTCACTCTGTTGCCCATATCATTTTTCCACTTCTCGGGAACCTCCAGTGGTTGCCCATCTACCTCCGCATTATAGCACTCAATCACCCTGTCTGTCCCCCCTACCTTACCTCACTGATCTCCTACTAAAGCTCAGCCTGCCCATTTCACTCCTCTAGTACCAGATTGCTCACTGTGCCTCGATCTCATCTATTTCACTGCCAGCCTCTTGTCCACATCCTCCCATCCACATCCTCCCTCTGGCCTGGGACTCCCTTCTACTCCATATACAACAGACCACCACTCTCCCCAAATTCAAAGCCTTATTAAGATCACATCTACTCCGAGGCCTTCCTTAATTAAGCCCTCTTTTCTCCAATTCCTTCTCCCTTCTGTGTCGATCATGAACTTGGATCCGTGTCCATTGGGTACTTGGTGTACATCCCAGCAATAGCTCCACAGCACTTATTTACATATCCGCAATTCACTAATTTATATTAATGTTTCTCCTATAAGACTCTAAGCTTGTTGTGGGCAGGGATTGTGTCTACCAACTCTGTTGTATTGCACTCTCGCAAAAAGCACAATGGTAGGTGCTAAATAAATAGCTTTAATTGATTGATTGAGTAAATTCATTGAAACAAAGCAATTATAAAATGGTTTTCATATTTACTCTCCAAATACAATGCAATGAAATTTCAAAAGAACAAAATTGCAATTGAATCACTACTTCAATTTAGATCATTGTGAATTAAACTCTATTAATATGAATATATATATAATATACATGAATGGGCTGAATGTTTGCATATATTAATTAAAAAAATAAACAGAAAAGAGATTCATATCAGGCAACAATACTCTCATAGAGTGGCATGTAGTGGAAACCGAGTCTTTAGCATTTTGCAAATTAGAGGAGAGAAAAGTGAACCTTCACTCCTCCAGGAGGTATTCTCTAATTAATTTCTTTCTTCCAGGTCAGTAATCCTAGCCTCAGCATGTGTCTGTGCATTTACCTCTAAATAGGAACCAGGCATTAGACCTGCACCCAATGTTGACATCTTTTACACAGCAGCTCGCTTAACTCCACTTATCACTTAGTTCCTTCTTTGGCCCGGAGGACTCTCACTCCTCCTGAGCCCTGAGAAATGATGACACTGAGAGAGAGGTGGGGGGAGAGAGGGAGAGGGGCAGGTACAGGCAGACAAAAGCTTAGCTCACCTGCTGCTCTTCTTCTACCTGGGTCTGTGTCTGGCTCCAAAATAGGTTACTTATTTCAGAAATGAAATCCTTGATTATCATCCTTCAACAAGCAGTAAGCAGTGGAGTGTTGCCTGGAAAAAAAGAGTGTAGATAAATAACTTCAGTTGTTGCCCTCACTAGCCTCAGTCAGTCAGTATTATTTATTCAGAATCTACTGACTGCAGATCGCTGTACCAAAAATTTGGTAGACTCTAAGCTGCCTCTAGATTTTAAGTGTGTTGTGGGTAGGGAACATGTCTACCAATTCTATTATGCTGTATTCTCCCAAGTGCTTAGAACAGTGCTTTGCACACAGTAAGCGCTCAATAAATACAACTGTTAAATTGGTACAACACGGTTAGACACTCTGCTGTGCTCAGCAGCGCTACCATACCTCCTTTTTTGACTCCTAGAGTCTTCTCCAACCATTCCGAACCTTTACCTTCTTCCCAAATCCCCCAATAGCCACTCTGCCTAACCCCCACCCCTGCCAAATCCTTTTTGACCTCTCCAACTACTTATTTTGGTAAAACAAATAATCAGGGAGAAGGCAAATTCAGACTAGCACCTCACTATTGCCCTTCACTCCTCTTGATCTTTCTTCCCTGTTTTCGGTCAAGAGGAGGGCTACTATGTGTTCTCTCTAATAATAAAAATTGTAATATTTTTAAAGCACTTTACTACGTGCCAAGGCACCATACTAAGTACTGGGGTAGATATAAAGTCATCAGGTCCCACGTGGGGCTCACAGAATAAGTAGGAGGGAGAACATGCATTGAATCTCTATTTTGCAGATGAGGGAACTGAGGGGCAGAGAAGTAAGGTGATTTGCTCAAGGACATAGAGCAGGTAAGTGGCAGAGCCGGAATTAGAATTCAGGTCCTCAGTTTCACAGGGCCATGCCTTTTCTACTAGGGCACACTGCTTCCCTAGACCCAATCCATTTTTTCCTTTTAACGACTCCTGATTCATTCAATCGTATATATTTAGTGCTTACTGTGTGCTGAGCACTGTACTAAGTGCTTGGGAAGTACAAGTCGGCAACATATAGAGATGCTTGTTCCCAGCTGCCTTCATTCCCTTTCTACTCTCTTCAACTTCTTTACTTTCCACCAGCTTCTTTCCCTCTACCTCATCTCTCTACAATTCTATTTATTTATATTAATGATGATGATGGCATTTATTAAGTGCTTACTATGTGCAAAGCACTATTCTAAGAGCTGGGGAGGTTACAATGTGATCAGATTGTCCCACGGGGGGCTCACAGTCTTAATCCCCATTTTACAGATGAGGTAACTGAGGAACAGAAAAGTTAAGTGACTGGCCCAAAGTCACATAGCTGACAAATTGTGGTACCCGGATTTGAACCCATGACCTCTGACTCCAAATCCCATGCTCTTTCCACTGAGCCACATTGCTTCTCTATTCTCTGTATTGATGCTATTGGTGCCTGTTTACTTGTTTTGATGTCTGTCTCCCCCTTTCTAGACTGTAAGCCCATTGTAGGTTGGGATTGTCTCTCTTTAATGCTGAATTGTACTTTCCAATGTATTTTCTGTGCACCCAGAAAGCTCAATCAATACAATTGAATGACTGAATGAATCTCTCCAAAACTAAAAATCTGACTCAGAATCCCATATCTCCCTGTTGCTGTCACCCCATCACCCTGCTCCCATTACTGTCCAAATTTCTTGACAATTTTGTATAATCCCACTTGAGACTTCTTTTCCACCATCTGTTTTTTTAAGTCACAGAAATCAGTTGTCACCCCTTCCACTTCACCGAGCCCTTTTAGGAGCAACCTTTGAGAAGTCATTGCCTAGAATTTCTCCCATTTGTGTCTAGGGCATCTAGGTTGAGGTAAAATACTATTTTGCAGTAAATCACATTTTGAGCTAATAATAATAATAATAATAATAATGTTCTTTGTTATGTGCTTAGCATATAGATACAGGGTAGATACAAGATAATCAGGTCCCATGTGGGGCTCACAAAATAAGTAGGAGTGAGCACAGGTATTAAATCCCCACTTTGCAGATGAGGGAACTGAAGCCCAGAGAAGCTCAGTGACTTTCCTAAGGTTACACAGCAAATATGTGGCAGAGCTGGGATTAGAACCCCGATCCTCTGACTCCCGGCTCTGCCAGTTGTCAGCTGTGTGACTTTGGGCAAGTCACTTCACTTCTCTGTGCCTGTTACCTCATCTGAAAAATGGGGATTACGACTGTGAGCCTCCCGTGGGACAACCTGATCACCTTGTAACCTCCCCAGCGCTTAAAACAGTGCTTTGCACATGGTAAGCACTTAATAAATGCCATTGCTATTATTATTACCAGGCCTGTGCTACTTCCACCAGGCCACACTGAGATGTTTAGTAGGTAGTGATGGATGACTACAACAATATGCTGGAAAATAGCACAGGCCTGGTAGTCTGAGGACCTGGGTTCTAATCCCAGCTCCACAACTTGCTTCCTGTGTGACCTTAGGTGTGACTTAACTTCTCTGGGCCTCAGTTACCTCATCAATAAAATGGGGATCAAGGCTGTGAGCCCCATAAGGGATGTGGACCATGTCCCACCTGACTATCTTGTATCTACTCCAGCATTTAGTACAGTGCCTGTCACAGAGTAAGCACCTTAAAATAACATAAGAAAAATTGAACCCCCATTTTACAGATAAGGAAACCGAGGCATAGAGATAAGTGACTTGTCCAGGTCACCCAGATGGCAGGTAGTGGAACTGGGATTAGAACCCAAGGCCTCTGACTCCTGAGCCCATCCTTTTTTGGGTAGGCCATGCTGCTTTTATTCGCTCTAGTATAGAATTTGTGTAGATCAGACACCTGCAATGCCCAGCACACAGGCCAGATGCTGACTTAATAATAATAATAATGATAGCATTTATTAAGCCTTTACTATGTGCCAAGCACTGTTCAAAGCACTGGGGAGGTTACAAGGTGATAAGGCTGGCCCACGGGGGGCTCACAGTCTTCATCCCCATTTTACAGATGAGGGAACTGAGGCCCAGAAAAGTGAAGTGACTTGCCCGAAGTCACACAGCTAATTGGCAGAGCCAGGATTTGAACCCATGACCTCTGACTCCAAAGCCTGGGCTCTTTCCACTGAGCCACGCCGCTTCTCTGACTTGCCAAAACATCTTAGACAACATCTACCTGTTTTGGCCTTCGCTTCTGAGAATTGGGCTCTCGCTGTAATGGCTGCAGCTGGTCCCAATCCTATCATGCCATGCTGGAGCCACAAAACGTTTTTCTTTATCCACCACCTCTCAAGCAACAGATCACCAGGGGCAGCCCGTTTGGTGAGTCACCCACTGAAGCAGAATCAGTGAGGGCTCAAACTACGTGCTACTACCACAGCTCCCCTCAGACAGAGAAGCACAGACAATTCAAATACAAACAAGGGGCCTGGTAAGTCTGTTTGGAAAGGAGAAAAGTAGCTTATGGTGTGGCCAGGGCATATTCCCATTTTAACCTTTGCAGGAAATGGGGAGATGTGGATTATTATCATGTTATCAGGAAATAAAGGAAAAGTTTGTTCCTTGTTGGGGATTTTTTAATAGTTACAAGGTAGAATGTGACCTCTTTTTCGTCTGTTTCTCCTCCTCAAGGAAATCAGGTTGGCACAGTCCCTATCCCACATTAGGCTACAGCTGCAGTAGGAAGGAGAACAGGTATTTAATCCCCATTTTACAGTTGAGGAAACTGAGGCACAGATAAATTAAGTGACTTGCCAGAGGCCACCCAACAAGCAATGGGAAGAGATGAAATTAGAACTCTGGACCTCTAAATTTCAGGTCCATGCTCTTTCTACTAGGCCCTGTGGACAGAGAATATTTCTGCCAACCCTACTTTAAGCACTCAATAAATACCACTGACTGATCCATCAATTTTTTACTTTTAGCCATTTTATGAACATTTCATCATTTGTTTGGTTTCTTTATTTTTACAGTTATTCACATTTCATAGACAAGATTAAGGACATTAGACATACACTCTCAAGAGACTCCTTATTCCTATTCATTGTTGTTCTTCTCTCCAATCCTCATCAATCCCAGCTGTCTTCGAGAAGGTGGTCTGTCTAAACTAGAAAGCTAACCTCTATCTGTACCTTAGATCCTAACTCTTTCTCACTAAAAAAAAAAAAAAAAATTTTCCATCTTTTACTGTTACTTTCAACCTCTTCCATTGCTTCCTGGGTCCTTCCCTTTATTCTCCACTACTCTGGGGAAAAATTTTCCCTAATCCTTCAACATTTGCCCCACTTACCACACTATCTCCCTTCTCTTTCTTGTCTGAAATAAAGAATTGGCCTGACACATCTACTGCCTCCAATTTCTCTTCACTTTACTGGGATGATACTCACGAAAGAGTCCAATGATTTATTCCTGGAAAATTTTTCCCTTCTAACCTTCTACTCATTTAGTGTTTGTGACACAGTGACCATCCTTCCCTTCTAGATATTATCTCCAGACTGGTTCTCAGACATATCTTGTGAATGCTTCTTCTCAGTTGCCTTGCTGGGTTCTTTTCTTCTTGTCATCTTTTAATTGTGGGCATCCGTTACGGCTCAGTTTTGAAGTCCCTTTTCTTTAACTCTCTTGGAGAGCTCTTCAGCTCTTTAGAGTTCCAATTAATGCCTTTATGGGGATGACTCCCAAGTCTACATTGTCAACCCTGATTTCACACCTGTTCTACAGTCCTTTATTCCCTCTAACCTTTGATACGTGACCTCCTTTTATCTCCTACAACGTCTCCTTGTCCTCATTTTTCCATCATTGTTGATCATACTACTATCCTTTCCGTCAGAAAACATGCAATGATTTGGATGTCATGTTGGTCTCATATCATTGTCCTGTTTCTTTCATTGTCAGTTTAAAAAAAAACGCACAAAAAGCTCTTGGTCATTGGATCCATCAACTGTCTTCTTCCTTCTTCCCCTTCACTGTAGCCATGTTCTCCTTCCTCCAAGCATATCCTCTATTCATCACCTGTTATCAACTTAATTTCCATTCCAACCCTTTAGCAAGGCATTAGCAGTGCCTTTTTATTTGCCTGTAATGTCTTCTCTCCTCAGCTTCTCAAAACTCAGCCTTTCCCATTATTCAAACTTTCTCTTTATCCACTCCCTATTTTATTTTCCATAATTATTCCCCGAAACTTTCTTCCTCTCACTCACTCCTAATCTGGTCTTTTCATTCCTTAAGTACTCCTAAATTACTTAAATTATTATTTTATTCCTTATTCACTTATCTATTTTCATTCATTCATTCAATTGTATTTATTCAGTGCTTACTGTGTGCAGAGCACTGTACTAAGCGCTTGGGAAGTACAAGTCAGGGACATATAGAGACGGTCCCTACCAATAACGGGCTTACAGTCTAGAAGGGGGAGACAGACAACAAAACATGTAGACAAGTGTCAAAATCGTCAGAACAAATAGAATTAAAGCTGTATGCACATCATTAACAAAATAAATAGAATAGTAAATATGTACAAAGAGAGAGGCAGGACATGGGAGAGAGGCCAGTGACAATAGACGTGATGGAGGGACAGAGAGGAGGTTGGTGTTAGCGGAGCAAAGTGTGGGTTGGGTTGGAGAAGGAGAGTAGCAAGGTGAGGTAGGAGGGGGCGAGGGGATGGACTTGAGGGGATGGATTTACTTCTGCTTGCTAGTTTCATCTTCATTTACTGACTTTTGTATGTTTGCTGTCTTATATGTGAATGTCTTCTCCATTACCACACAGAATCCCTGAGGACAATGATCCGGTCATATGTTTTCTATATTTTACTCAATTGCTCTGCTTATACTAGGTACCTAAGAAATATAGGCATATTGGTGGCTAGGTGGTACTTATTAAACTCCCCATCATATATGATCATTTTGAGTGAGGAATTCTCTGCAGGCTGGCAATGAGCTGAATCCTTATCTTTGTGACTGTGGGGCAAAAAAACCTCAAAGCTTTATGATAGGCTAGTTCACAGAGTGATCAAACCAGAGAGTCACAGTGATTAGCTCTGGAAAGCAAATAGTGTCTCAGAGAGAGCAACTAGAATGTTTTTCACGGGAGTCAAGTTTCTTGTTGAATGGGGACATCTGTGTTTTATACCTTCAGGTAGTTCCCAAGATACTCCTACCTCATCTGGAAAAAGTCCCTTAGTGTTTAATTAGAACCTGGAACAAGGCTCTTCTATTAGAAGTAGTTTTGAGACCTGGGAAAGACCATTATCATGGCTTAAGTTGTTTGAATTTACATTTAAGATATTGCTCTGAAGGTTGGGGAAACCACTGATTTAATGTTTGATCCCTTGGTTCCCTGTATTAGTATTGCTTTGAACAGATTAAAGCCTCCACAAAGCTACCATCTTCTCCATTGGAAAGGATAAAGTCTGTCTTTATTTGTCAATGTAGGCAGAGCAATGTTTCCCTGAAGTAACAGATAGGGTGAATGGTAGCTTTCCAATAGGAATGCTCTCTGAATGACATTAGTAATGTCTGTAGATGTCAAACAAGATAAACAGACTGTACAACAGATAAATCACTAGTTGATTGCCTTGGTCACTCATTGAGAACTACAAAATACTGGAAAGACTTAAAAATGATTTTGATATGCTAGAAGCATTTTTGAAACATGGAAGGGGGATTTAGAGTAATCTATGGTGAAAGGGACAATGAGATTTAGTCCTGGTGGATGTCCACAAAATTTTGGGAAGTTTTAATCACTCAGTCAAGTTTATTTTTTATGGCCCTTACTTACATGTTGCTCCTTTATCCTTTTGTAGGGTTGACAATTTCATCCAAAAATTCAGAATATCCAATTTTTAGGCAGAATCATCTCTTGAGTATATATCATAACAAATACAAATGATCCAAGCCTCCACTTTTTTTCATTTCTGGATTTATTGTTGCACTATGAGATCCTGCAGAGCGATGCTATGAGATGTGGCTGGGAATTGAAAATGTACCTCTCAAAATCGTTTACCAACTTAATGGAGACATAGAAATTACATATTTAAATAAATCAGAATTGCAATAAGATCAATCTAATCTAACTATGTAAATTGCATGCACTGCCTTATGTGCAGACAAATATATAATCCTAAAATTCCAGTTTAATATTCATATGCTGAATTTCAGGATATGGCATTCCATTTATTATGGTTGTATTTTCTAGAATTTATTTACCCAGATGGGCCATTGCATTTTTTGATTTATTTGTTATGAAAAATCATATCCGACTTAAAATTGGTGGACAGTTATGGTAGGATCTAGCCAAAATGGAAGAAAAGCACTGCCATTGCTAATCTAATATATGCCACTTTCCTAATCAGGTTTATATAAGACCAGTTCATTTGGGAATGAGTTGTAGTTTGGCTTCATGCAAGGCTGTTTACACCTTTCTTCTTTAGCTCAGCAATGTCAACATTTATAAAATTTCCATTGGAATATGATTTTTAGGAGGGATAAACTCTTGAGGGGTACTTGGGAAATGGCAAAGGTAAAACAAATTATTCTTAATTACATAAAACCAAAATCTCTGCCCTTGGAAATGGAAAGCTGATTATTTGAAAGCTCTGGTAAACATAGGGTCAAGTATTACCTTTCTAATTTGCTGGATTTCTTGAGCTGCGTGCCGTGAATTTGCCTCTCAGGGTAAATCATGCCAGTCTGCTAACCATCACCTGGGAACGTGGGTGACAGTGGAATGGTGATTTGGCACCTAAGCTTCCTAAGTGTGACTCCACTAAAGTTAGAAAGTGCCACAGAATTCCTCCCAAGAGGAAGACTGAATTCCTGAGACAGACTGACACCGAGACTGAATTAGATCTAGTAAGGTAAGACACAGTCATATCCCTCTTCTCATCAAGTTGGCAAAAAAATTCCTGTTTTGTTACAACACACTGTATTCTGATGCTCAACATTCTAGTCAATTCCCTGGCTGTATAATGGAGTCAGTTTGCCCTCTGAAGGCGCTTACCAGACACATTTATTTGAAGAAATGTAATTGTAAATGGGAGCACCCCAGCTGTAGATTTCAGAACACTGAAAGTGTGCTTGAACTATGGAAATGGAACTAATCACAATCAACAGTATTTATAGAGTACCTACTTAGTTTATTCATCTGTAAAATAGGGATTAAATTCTCCTCACTTTGATTTAGTTGGTGAGCCCCATGTGGGACATGAACAATAACAACAACAAAACTCTCTGGTGACAGAGCACTGTGCTAGGTGCATGGGAGAATTAGAACAGCTACTCTTGGGTAGCTTTATAATCTAACCAAGAGACAATGAAACAAGTTACAGCTAAAAGGAAGCAATAGAGTATAAAAATATATATGCCATGCCTTTACCCTATGTAGTCATTATATTATATTATTGGTGGTATGGCTGGGAGATAAAATGATATTGCTGGTTCCAGAGCCTAAAAGTGGGGAAATCTGAAGAGTAGTTCATGGTAGAGGGCCCAGGGAAGCACTTCCAAAAAATAGATTTTTTTTATTATTTTATTCTTTTTAATTAATGAGTTAACTAGAATTCTGATCAAGCTGCCTTTCCCTATCCTTAAGAATTTCCTCCTTTTCCTCAGGACCCTCTCTACTTTCCCATAGGCAGTCTGATGCACATGGTATTCAGGCCTTTCCCTCTGTTCTCCAGGCTCCAGTTTTATCCACCTCTCAATCCTTCTTATAGGATTTTCAGAGGCCAAGGAAGATCTGCTATCAATCTTCACGATCATTTTTCCCCATTTAGGGAAGGAGCCTTCCTCCTAGGGAATCCTAACTTCTAGAGCCCAAACTCCTTGGCTATCCTAACTATCTGGCATCGCATGTTAAAATCCTTCTCTAAGACCCATGCATTTCCGGGTTCATGGCCAAATTATTTTTTCCCCAAAATGACAAAGGGGCCCCTTCCACAACTACCCAGACTCTTCTTCTCAATCAACTAATCAATCACATATACTGAGTGATTATTGTGTGCAGAACTCTGCACTAAGTACTTTGAAGAATACACTGTAATGCAGTTGATAGACCTGTTTCTTGTCCACCATGAGTTTTTCTTTTCCCAACCCCCAGCCATAATTTACTGTGTTCTGGATAATTACCTTAAAAGTTCCTAGTACCTGACCCAATTAACCTTCCTTTAGAGACAGGAGCCTTAGGAGTGAATCCACTCTTTTCTTCCTCTGAGTTTGGAGTAGATGGCGTGATTGTCACACTGTCAGAGCTATAGCAGAGGTTGACTTTCTGTTAACCTTTGACACATTTTGATTCTGGGAAAACACTTCTGGCTTATCAAAAAGGAACATTTTGTTAACTTCTCCGCCATAAGATTCAGGTCAGGTTGTTCTGCCAAACCTTGCCATTCATAAGGGTTAAAGCATCTCTTTTTCAGTGCTTAACTCAATTCAAATCTAAAATGAATAAATAAAAAACTGTGCTTATCAACTGGCACAATTTAAGGGGAATAAAAATATTCTGGTATAAATCAATCAGTCAAGCAATTATAAATTGATAGCCTTAATGAGTGATTCTGATCAAGGAAACAATAAAAACCTTTTTTTTTCCCACGGATGCTGCCGAAGAAGGCTGTAGAAATAAAAAAAAAAGCCCCTCCAAATCTGAATATGAAAAAAAAAACCTCACCAAAAATTTCATTCCTGCTTTCTCTTTATTTGTTGCAAATTTCTTTGCCATTTATGTCGCTTTTATTTCTCAGTCCCTCAGGATCTGTGTAAGGTACAGCAATACTGTGGGTTCCATTTTATACTTGAGAAAATCCAAGCCCATGATGCTATGGGAAGGGATTCATTTGGCAGGATTGCCAGATAGTAGAAAGTAGGGATTAAACCTTCTAAAGTCAAACTTCTTTTGTTCAACTGGTCAAGCTTTTGGAGCCAAAGTTTGACTGGGGTCTTGAACTGAGAGTCTGGTGCAGTTGGGTAGTCATTCACCCTCGTGAAGAAAGGCCTAGTCAATGCAGATATTGACAAAGACACTGGTAAAACCACAATTAAAACACTCCTTCTGGCGTGGCCCAGGGCTGCTGTAGGGAAGTTGTCAAGACTGGGCTGTTTCTGAGGCAGTAGGACCTCAGCAATAACTGTGGGCTGTAGACAGGAACTCTCCTGCTGAATTCATCTTGCACTTAGCACTCCAGTATCGCCTGTAAAAAATAGGAGCAATTGATCTCATCTTCAACACAAAGATGCTCTGTGTCTTGAACAATGACTGTCAAATACCTTCCAATGGCTAGGGGATGGCAGTGCTAGTCTTATTGTTCTCTCTCTGCTCAAATAATAGAAGCAAGTGTAGGCTTGATAAGGATGATATATAGTGTTATAAATGAAGCAATTTATATTTCAATAAGTATGCGTGTATATATGTGTACGTATAGCTACCTATTTGAGTCTTGGTTACACAGGTTTAATGTAACAAATAATTATAATAATAATAATAATGATGGCATTTATTTACATTTTATATTGTATTCACAGGCTGTATTCTAAAATTCCACAGCATTTGGTGGCCAAAAACCATGCACACCCATTTGAATGTGACCCAGCAGGGACCTATTAAATGTTGACGAATGTCCTGTAAGAACAGACTCACAGTACAAATCAAAATGGGTTGAATGTCATTTCAACATTTAATTTTGTGACTCCTGTATTCCTCCAGGAAGCTTTTATAGGATTTTTTTCCTCCATAGGATTTTTCAAACTGGCATGTTTATGGGAGTAAATTGGCAAGTTGACAATGTGATTATCAGAAAACCTAATGAAATATAATTTGTGTTGGCTGCAGCAAAATGATGCAAAATCACATTTGATGTGGCATTTGAAATGAAAGAATCGAATCATAGAAAATGAATTTAAAAATGTCAAATGTGAAGTCTCAGATTGGACTTTCTTAAGAACTCGCTAAGGCTTGGATAAAATCTGAGAGCAGGTTTTAGATGCCATTGAAAAATTAAATTTTTTAAAATATTTTAATGTGACCA
The DNA here is from genome assembly GCF_015852505.1 of Tachyglossus aculeatus. Classification (NCBI taxonomy): domain Eukaryota; kingdom Metazoa; phylum Chordata; class Mammalia; order Monotremata; family Tachyglossidae; genus Tachyglossus; species Tachyglossus aculeatus. Next base: position 80,332,696 of record NC_052066.1, on the reverse strand, counting down.
TTATTGGAAAAGACTTCAAATAGATGCAATATTGAGGAATGCTATTGTATGAAGTTTTGGTTTTAATGGTAACTACAAATCATCAATGTAAGAATATTTTAAGTAAAAGAAATACAGTGAAACATTGCCCACAAAACTGCAATTTTGGAGTCCACTTTAGTGTTTAAGAGCCATGTAAAACATTATTATTGTTTTTCATTTCAAAGATAATGTCAATTATTGTTTTCTCCACACTTGGTTTAGTCTTACCAATAACTTCCAACTGAGTCCTATAGAATTAAATGCCACAAGCCAAAATGTATTTTACTTCTATCTTAGTAAATCTAAGGGCTATGCAAGGATCAACACAAAGCCTATAAAATTTACAACCTAATTCTAAAGCTCCCACGGACAAAAGTGCTGTATTGATATATTTTTATAATGAGTAAATTTTCAGTGTTTGAAAGCAAAGACTTATTATGGCACTAAAAGATTGAAATTGAGTTAAAGGGGAATGATCAAAGTTATGAGGCCCACTGAAGAAAAGAGTTGATTTAATAGGGTAACGGCCTTTATTTTTAAGTGTCTCTAAAATCTAACAGCATAGTCTACAAATGTAACTCCTCATCTTCTCATCTGAAACCTCTCCTCCCCCATGACTTTCCAAATACTGTAGATAACATTAACACCTTTTCTCTCTCACAAGTCTGAAACCTTGGAATTATCCTTGAGTTATCCTTTAGTCCACGTATTCAAGTCTCCAAATCCCGTCTGTTCTATCTTCACAGTACCTCTAGAATCCCCTCCTCCTCCATCCAAACTGCTACCACAGTCGTTTTGGTTTTTGATTCTAACCCCAGCTCCACCACTTGTCAGCTGTGTGACTTTGGGCAAGCCGCTTAAGTTCTCTGTGCCTCAGTTTCCTCAGCTGTAAAATGGGGATTAAGACTGTGAGGCCCACGTGGGACAACTGATTACCTTGTATTTACCCTAGTGCTTAGAACAGTGCTTGGCACATAGTAAGCACTTAACAAATACCACCATTATTATTATTACTAGTAATAGTATTTGTCATATTTTGCCCTGACTACTGCATTAGCCGCCTTGCTGACCTTCTTGCCTTCAGCCTCCCCTCTCTACAGTCTATACTTTCATTCAATCATATTTATTGAGCGCTTACTGTGTGCAGAGCACTGTACTAAGTGCTTGGGAAGTACAAGTTGGCAATTCTGTTGCCTGAATCATTTTTATAAAAAGGTATTGTGTGACATCTTCCCCTCCTCCAAAAACCTCCAGTTCATTCATTCATTCGTTCGTTCAATCATATTTATTGAGCTCTTACTGTGTGCAGAGCACTGTACTAAGTGCTTGGGAAATACAAGTCGGGGAAGTACAAGTCGTTGCCTATCCATACCCATATCTAACAGAAATTCCTCATCAGTGGCTTTAAAACATTCATTTTAGAGGTCACAATCAGGGGGCCTAGGTTCTAAACCAGGCTCAGTCAATTGCCTGCTGTGTGATCCTGGGCAAGTCACAATCATCAGCAGTGCTATTTATTGAGCACTTACTGTGTGCAGAGCACTGTACCAAGCTCTTGGGAGAGTACACTACAACAGAGTTGGTAGACATGTTCCCTGTCTGCAAGGAGCTTACAGTCTAAATAGGGATACGGATATTAATATAAATGGATATTTGAACCTCAATTTCCTAATCTGTAAAATGGGAATTTATCACCTGTTCCCCTTCCTACTTACAGCGTCAGCACCATGTTGGGCACAGACTATGTCCGACCTGATTAACTTGTATCTGCCTCAGTGCTTAAGGCAGTTCTTGACGTATACAGAGTGCTTAATAAAATTATTTTTATTATAATTCACTCATATATCCTTGCTCATTTTCCAGTACATCCTATGCCTTGATCAGAGCTCTTCTGCCTTCAACCCTTTGCTCACAACCTCCCACCTGTCTGGATCTCTTTCCACTTTATCAGTGTTATTTTTTGAGTACTGTGTTCAGTGTACTGTGTCCAGAGAACTGTAATAAAAGCTTAGGAGACTTGAATCTGTGGAGTAGGTAGACATGATCTCTGCCAAGAATGAGTTTGCAGATTAGATATTCAACAGACTACTATTCTTCCATCTTCAAAGTTCTAACAAAATCATATCTCCTCCAGGAAGTTATCCCTGTTTAATCTCTCATCTCCCTACTCTACTCTCTCTCTCCCTTCCTATACATTTAGTGTCCATAGCCCTTAGGTATTGTGATAAACACCCCAAGCCTACACCCATGCATATCCTTACACTCTGTTGATTCCCCTATCTGTAATTTATTTTCATATCTGTCTCCCCCACTAAATTGTAAACACTCTAGGGGAGGGATCATGTACAGAACTCTATTATCCTCTCAAACACTGAGAATACTGTTCTGCCCAGAATAAGCCTCAATAATTATTTGATTATATCACCTGAAAATATTTAACCTATCTACTGTTGCCATTATAGGGTTGTGTCAATGGCTCTAATGCAGAAAAAAAAAAGGATTTTTTTTTCCCAGAAAAAGCACTGATGTAAATTAAAGTTGTTTACCCAAGTCACAAAATATTCATTTCAAATACAAAAATCTTACTAACAAATTGTTTGTTCAATAATTAGTAAACTACTATAGTATTAATAAATGGGACATAAGGAAATGCACTTATCCAATATATCATTTTTATTTTATGTACATATAGTATCAGTATGTCATTGCGGGCAGGGAATTTGTTTATTGTCGTATTGTACTTTCCCAAGTGCTTAGTACAGTGCTCTGCACACAGCAAGTTCTCTAATCCCTGCTCTGCCAGTTGTCTGCTATGTGACTTTGGGCAGCTCACTTCACTTCTCTGTGCCTGTTACCTCATCTGTAAAATGGGGATTGAGACTGTGACCCCGATGTGGGGCAGGGACTGTGTCCAACCCAATTTGTTGGTCACGCCTCAGTGCTTAGTACAGTGCTTGGCACATAGTAAGCATTTAACAAACATCAGAATTGTTGTCGTTATTTATTATTATTAATAATAATATATTTGATTGAATTAATGAATGGGATTTCTATGGGGCAGCCCATTAAGCGGTAAAAAAGGCAGGGAGGGAGGAAGAAACAAGCACACTCTCTCACACACCCAATGCTTCTATTGCAGTTTTCGAATGCCCCGTGGAGGCCATTACTACCAATATCCGCATACCCATTTTCATATGCTGTCCTCCCACACTCTATGTCCTCTCATGTCTATGTTCACTCTGTCTCACTCTCATTTGCTCTCACTTGCCAACTTATTGTCTTTCTCCTTCACTCTTTTTTTACACACACACACAGACTCTCTCTCTCTTCCTCACACAAGCACTACTTTTCCCTCAGTTTGTCAATCACAGCAGCAAGGGAGAGGTAAAGCAAAGACCAAGCCTTCCAGCTCCTTTTTACCGGCTGGAAAAGCCACCAGAACTGCTGCTGGGGCTAGGTTATTTCCCATGTTTCTGGCCTGGGGGACTGCGTATTAAACACGCTTGTGGAACTGGAGATCTCAAGCCGTAGGGTTGAGTGTAAACTGGGCCAGTCCAAAATGAGGCACTGATGAGACATTAGCGTCAGATGGCCTATTCCAGTTTGAATCATTTCAAAAGTAGACAGTGTTCTTTTGTTTTATTTCCCTAGCATTAAGCTGCCTGGTGGGGCACTTCGCAGTAGGATGGGGAACACCACAAGGTCACGGAGTTTTGTCCAAGTCTCTCTACCTGGGCTGTGTGCTTAGAAGCAGGCTTGGACCCAATGCAGTGCCAGACTCTCCCTTAAGTAGCAGTCGGAGCCTGAACCACATTTTGCCCATCATCTACCAGCAGGACTAACTGGTCTCCCAGAGAGGCAGCATGGCTTGTCAGCCAGTCAGTCAATCCTATTTATTGAGCACTTACTGTGTGCAGAGCACTGTATTAAATGCTTGGGAAATAATTATAATAATAATAATGTTGGCATTTGTTAAGCGCTTACTATGTGCAGAGCACTGTTCTAAGCGCTGGGGGGGATACAAGCTGATCAAGTTGTCCCATGTGGGGCTCACAGTCTTAATTCCCATTTTACAGATGAGGGAACTGAGGCGCAGAGAAGTGAAGTGACTTGCCCAAGGTCACACAGCAGACAGGTGGCGGAGCCGGGATTCGAACCCACGACCTCTGACTCCATAGCCCGGGCTCTTTCCACTGAGCCGATGGAACAATAAACAGACATATTCCCTGCCCACAATGAGCTTACAGTCTAGACAGGGGCTTCAGGTGGGTGTGGTGGCCACTCCACGATAGGAATGGAGGAAAGTGGGCCTATGCTCTTGCTTCTCCTGCTCTCTCTCCCAGATGGACACAGTGTCCGGCCTGGTTTGTGGATGTGTGGCATCCCCTTTTTCCTCACCAGGCTGGAGGGTGAGCATGACACTGCCACTCTGATTTGAATACTATGCTTCACCACCTCTGCCTCAAATCTGCTGCACTCCCTCTCCCAGAATGGCCCACCTCCATCTGCAATAGTTCTGGTAGTGGATCTATAGAGTTTTCTCATTAAAGTATGGAAGTGGTTTACCACTGCCACCTTCTGCACAGTAATCTTGAGTCTCAGCCCTTGACTCCCTCCCATGTCACTATTGCCCAGCACAGGAGAATTTTGACTTGTAGCAGCACTTGATAGAGTACAACAATAAACAGACCCATTTGCAGCAGCAAATGGCTGAGAAGCAGCGTGGCTCAGTGGAAAGAGCACGGGCTTTGGAGTCAGAGGTCATGGGTTCATATCCCAGCGCTGCCAATTGTCAGCTGTGTGACTTTGGGCAAGTCACTTAACTTCTCTGTGCCTCAGTTACCTCATCTGTAAAATGGGGATTAAGACTGTGAGCCCCACGTGGGACAACCTGATCAACTTGTAACCTCCTCGGCGCTTAGAACAGTGCTTTGCACATAGTAAGCACTTAATAAATGCTATTATTATTATTATTATTATTATTATCATTATTATTATTATTATTTGATGCCCACAATGAGCTTACGGTTTAAAGGTGGGGATATGGACACAAATGTAAATAAATTGCAGATATGTACATAAGTGTTTTGGAGCTGGGAGGGGAGAAGAACAAAGGAAGAAAGTCAGAACAATGCAGAAAGGAATGGGAAAACAGGAGAGACTGTGAGCCCGTTGTTGGGTAGGGATTGTCTCTATTTGTTGCCAAACTGTACTTTCTAAGCACTTAGTACAGTGTTCTGCACACAGTAAGCACTTAATAAATATGATTGAATGCATGAATGAAAGAGGTGGGGGGAAAGCTTAGGAAAGGCTTCCTGGAGATGAGCCTTCAATAAGGCCTCGAGAGTGGGAGAGAGTCATTTTCTGTCAGATTTGAGGAGGAAGGGTGTTCCAGGCCAGAGCAAGGACATAGGCAAAGGGCCAGTGGCACAGTAGGCAAGATTGAGGCACAGTCTGGTCTGTATGACATGCCCCCACTCCAGCTCCATCACTTAATAAATGATATTTATTGAAGGCTTATTATGGGCAGAGAACACTGTACTAAGTGCTTGGGATATTACCATACAACAGAGTTGGAAGTCATGGTAGACATGTCCCCTGTCCTTGCACTAAGTGTTCAATCCGTACCACTGATTGATTGAAAGAGTTCAGGTTTGGTAAATGTCCTGCACTTTAAAATGGATTAAAAAAACTACATGGAATATACAGAACAGCAATGAGGATTATTGAAGGATTTGAAAACAATCTTTAGAAGGAATGCTTAGAGGAATTGGCATAGGAGGTAGATACATACATATTATTATTATCATCATTAATAGTGATAATAAACACCCTCCTTAACATTTGACAATATAACCCCATAAAAAAATCCCTGCCTTGATTCCTGGGCTCCCTTCAGTTATAACTCAACTCCCTCCTATTATTCCTTTCCAAACTCCTCGAGCAGGGTGTCTATACTGTCTTCCTCATCTCCAATTCTGTCCTTGACCACCTCCAATTTGGTCTCTAACCTCTTTGCTCCTTGGAAACTGTACTCTTGAAGGTCACCAGTGACCAGTTTCTTGGCAAATCCAATGGCCTGTATTCCATCTTAATCCACCTTGACCTCTCAGCTGACACTGAGAAGGTCCATCCCCTTCTCCATGAAATACAATCGATTAGCCTTGGCTTCACTGACACTGTCCTCTGCTGATTCTCCTAACTCTCCGGCCACTCATTCTCTGTCTCTTTTGCAGCCTCTTCCTCTGCCTCCAATCCTCTAACTTTGGGAGTCACTAAGGCTCACTTCTGGGTCTCTTTTTATTCTCCAACTACACCCACTCCCTTGGAGAACTCATTCCTGTTCACAGTTTCAATTACCACTTCTATGATTCCTAAAACTATCTCTCTGGTCCTTTCCCCTTCTTTGCAGTCTCACAGTTCCTCCTGCCTTCAGAACATCTCTACTTGGTTGTCCATCCAACTTCACAAACTTTACATGTCCAAAACAGAAAACCTTATCTTCTTCCATACCTGAAAACCCTGTCCTCCCTATGACTGTCATATCACTGTGGATGCTATCATCACTGTCCTCCCTGCTTCCCAAACCCAAAACCTTGGTGTTATCCTAAACTCATCTCTTTCTTTCAACCCATAAATTCAATCTATTAGCAAATTCTGTCAGTTCCACCTTTGCAACATGGCTAAACTTCACCCATTCCTCTCCATCCAAATGGGTGCTATCCTGCCTGTGCACCAATATCCCATCTATCCCAGTGTCAGCCTCCTTGATGACCTCCCTGCCTCCTGTCTCCTTTCAGTCCAAAGACCGCCACTCTGATGCCCACATCATTTTTCTAAAATAATTCACTCCATATCTCTCCTATCCTCAAGAATCTCCAGTGGTTGCCCATCCACTGCTGCATCAAACAGAAACTATTCAATTCATTCATTCATTGTCAGCCATTCATTCAATTGTATTTATCGAGCATTTACTTTGTGCAGAGCACTGTACTAAGCTACTGGGAGAGGACAATACATCAATAAGCAGACACATTCCCTGCCTACAACAAGCTTACAGTCTAGAGGGGAGACCAACATCAATACTAATAAATTATGGATATGTATGTAAGTGTTATGGGGCTGGAAGGTGGGGGAGCAACCCATCAGTGGTATTCATTGAATGCTTCCTGTGTGCCTAACACTGTCCTAAGCACTTGGGAAAGTTCAATACAACATTGCTTCAGTGAAAAACACTGTAGTAAGCACTTGGGAGAGTACAATATAACAAACAGAAACAGTCCCTACCCACAAAGAGCTCACAGTCTAGACAGGAGACAGATGTTAATATATATATATAGAGAGAGAGAGAGAGAGAGAGAGAGAGAAAGAGAGAGAGAGAGAGAAATAAATTAAAGATATATAGGTAAGTGCTGTTGGTAGGCACATTCCCTGCCCACAGTGAGTTTATAGTCTAGAGGGATCTTATAGCTTAGAGGGATCTTATATCTTAGAGGGATCTAGACTCATTACTTATTCATTCATTCAATCATATTTACTGAGTGCTTACTGTGCAGAGCACCGTACTAAGCGCTTAGCACTGTACTCATTACTAGACTCAAACTCATTGCCATAGACTTGAACACACTCAATCAGCTGCTTTCTCCAATCTTACTTCATTGATTTCCTACTACAACCCAGCTCATACACTTCATTCAGCTAATGCTAAGCTACTCACCATCCCTCAATTTCATGATGATGAAGGCATTTATTAAGCACTTACTTTGTGATGATGATGATGATGGTATTTGTTAAGCGCTTACTATGTGCAAAGCACTGTTCTAAGTGCTGGGCAAAGCACTGTTCTAAGCGCTGGGGGGATACAAGTTGATCAGATTGTCCCACACGGGGCTCACAGTCTTAACCTCCATTTTACAGATGAGGGAACTGAGGCACAGAGATGTTAAGTGACTTGCCCAAAGTCACACAGCTGACAATTGGCAGATCTAGAATTTGAACCCATGACCTCTGACTCCAAAGCCTGGGCTCTTTCCACTGAGCCACACTGCTTCTCATCTATCTTCTCATCTAATTTAATCTAACTTGCCTCTGACACTTCCTCATGTCCTCTCCCTGGCCTGGAATTCCTTGCCCCTTCGTATGCAGCAGGCCAGACCACCATTCTCCCCACCTTTAAAGCCTTATTAAAATCACATGATTTTTTTGGTTTAATTGTCTTTAAGTGCTTACTATTTGCCACACAGTGTACTAAACACCCAGGTAGATACAAGCTTATCAGGTGAGACACAATCCTCACAGTCTTAATCCTTGTTTTGCAGATGAGGTAACTGAGGCTCAGAGAAATTGTGATTTGCCCAAGGTCACACAGTAGGCATGTGGCACAGCTGGGATTGGAATCCAGGTTCTCTGACTCCTATGCCTGTGCTGTTTCCAACTAGGCCACGGTTCTTCTCAAGAGTCTCCTCCAAGAGGCCTTCCCTGATTAAGCCCTCTCTTCCCCTATTTCCTCTCCCTTACGCATTACTGATGTCCTTGGTTCTGTATCCTTAAAGCCCTTTATATTGACTCCATGCTAAACCCCACGACACATATACATATCTTTGATTTGTTATTTATAATAATCATAATAATAAGAATAATGATGGCATTTATTAAGTGCTTACTATGTGCAAAGTACCATTCTAAGCGCTGGGGAGGTTACAAGGTGATCAGGGTGTCCCACGTGGGGCTCACAGTCTTCATCCCCATTTTACAGCTGAGGTCACTGAGGCCCAGAGAAGTGAAGTGACTTGCCCAAAGTCACACAGCTGACAAGTGGTGGATCCAGGATTTGAACCCATGACCTCTGACTCCAAAGCCCTGGCTTTTTTCACTGTGTCCCCCCTCTAGACTGTAAGCTCCTTGTTGGGATGGAATACATCTTCCAACACTGTTCTTCTGCATTCTTCCAAGTGCTTAGTGCAGTTTTCAATAAATATATCTTTCTGTCTGTTTTATGCTATCAAGTCGTTTCCGACCCATAGCGACTCCATTGACACATCTCCCCGAGAACGCACAACCTCCATCTGCAATTGTTCCAGTAGTGTATCCATAGAGTTTTATTGGTAAAAATACAGAAGTGGTTTACCATTGCCTTCTTCCAAGCCGTAAACTTAAGTCTACACCCTGACTCTCTCCCATGTCCCTGTTACCCAGCACAGGTGAGTTTTGATTTATAGCATATTACCTTTCACTCGCTAGCCACTGCCCAAGCTAGGAATGGAATGGGTAAGCCTCTGCTTGGCTCACTCTCCCATAGCCGTGACTGGTAGAGTACTGGAAACTCTCCTGGTAATAAATATATCACTGATTGAGTAATTGATAGATAAGGGAGGGAGAAGTGATTGAGTGTCTTAAAGACAATGGTCAGGACTTTCCACCCTGGTCCAGAGAGGAATGGACCTGCAATGGAGATTTTAGAGGTATGGGCAGCTCTGTTCAAAATGATGTTTTGGAAAAAATATTCATACAAGTAAGTGAAGAATAGCCCAAAGAGGGGAAAGACTGGAAACTAATAGGCCAGCCAGGAGGTTGAGTTAGGGATCTATACTTTCCAGTTGCTTAGCACAGTGCTCTGCACACAATAAGAGCTCAATAAATATGATTAGGGAATGAATGAATCTGACAAAAGCTTAGTCCAACATGGTGGGTGTTGGAAGGGGAGGAATGGGCAGATGCTGGAAATGTTGTGAAGATAGAACTAACTTAATATGGGGGTTGAACAAGAGAGGGGAGTCATGGATGGGAAGCAGCATGGCGTAGTGGAAAGAGCACGGGCTTAAGAGTCAGAGAACATGCATTGTACTCCCGACTCCACTACTTATCTGCTGTGTGACCTCTGTGCCTCAGTTTCCTCATCTGTAAAATGGGGATTAAGACTGTGAGCCCCACGTGGGACAACCTAATTACCTTGTATCTACCTCAGTGCTTAAAACAGTGCTTGGCACATAGTAAGCACTTAACAAATACCATTATTATTATTATTATTATTATTGTTACACCACGTTTGTAGGCTTGCGAGTCTGAGAGGAAGGCGGTGTTGTTACTGGTAATGGAAAAGTTAAGTGGAGGACAGGACAGGGAGGAAAGATGAGATTTCAGTTTCGGACATGCAAAAATAAAATGCAACAATGCCAGAATATATGCACTGAAATATACTTCTGCCCCTCTTAGTAACTATACAGCATTTGAATATCACCCAGGGTTACAAGAACAGTCATATAAGAATTGCTCTATGCAAATGACTATACCCTAGAGGTACACATACATCTTAGAAGCTATTCAAAATGATTATAAAACACTTTACCAAATCAGGCAGATGTTACAGAATGACAATAAGTCAAAAGAAAACCAAAGTAATGAATCAAGGAAGATATATCCACAACCCAACATCTATAATGGGTAACACAGAGTTAAGTGCTGTAATATATTCTTACAGTGCACTGCCCAAAGATGCAGGAGACCCAGCAGTGGAAAAACAAGTCAAGAAGCTCCCCAAAACATCTGGGGGAAATTGTGCAGCATGAAATTAGGCTCCAACGGTCTGTAGAATGTAGTACTATTCAGCCTTCTTTATGACTGTAAGATCTTTTTTTATGGCATTTATTAATCAATCAATCAATCGATCATATTTATTGAGCACTTACTGTGTGCAGAGCACTGTACTAAGCACTTGGGAAGTACAAGTTGGCAACATATAGAGATGGTCCCTACCCAACAGTGGGCTCACAGTCTATTAAGCACTTATTATGTGCAAAGCACTGTTCTAAGTGCTGGGGAGGTTATAAGGTGATCAGGTTGTCCCATGGGGGGGCTCACAGTCTTAATCCCCATTTTACAGATGAGGTAACTGAGGCACAGAGAAGATAAGTGACTTGCCCAAAGTCACACAGCTGACAATTGGCGGAACTGGGATTAGAACCCATGACTTCTGACTCCAAAGCCCGTGCTCTTTCCCCTGAGCCACGCTGCTTCTCTACTTGACTCCTCAGAGAAGCCACCTCTAATTCCCTGAGCAGTTCTGTCATTGTCACTGACGAGCTTTACTCAACACCCAGAAGCAAGACTAACCCGCCAGTGACAGAGTCCTAGCACAAACCTTAATGTTGAAGTTATGCTCACCTTAACACAGCTGCATTGCTGGGAAATGAAGATAATAGATGGCAATAGGATATCCAACCAGCTGCTGAATGGTGACGTGACTTTGGGAAACCCAAACTCAAGGAGGACAAAGAAACCATTTTGAGGATACAGTAAAGTCGGTGGTAAACCCCAAAAGTCAGTTTCAGTACATAAGCTATGTTGAGGCACTGCAAACTAAAAAGAGTGCCCCTTTTTAAGAACAAACTTCAAAAGGATTGTGAGACAGTGAGGCAAAAGGGCAAAGTGCTGCAAAAAAAACACATGGCAGAATGAGACAGGATTTTGTGCATAGTGTGGTTGGGATTGTAGGTGTCACATTGGCTTTTTCAGGCACACAGACACTTTCATCATCAGTGACATCTTAATAATAATAATAGTAATTGCGGTATTCATTAAGCACTTACTACATGCTAGGCACAATACTAAGCGCTGGGCTGGATACAAGCAAATCAAGTTAGACACAGTCCCTGTCCACGTGGGGCTCACAACCTCAATCCTCATTTTACAGATGAGGTTAACTGAGGCACAGAGAAGTGAAGTGACTTGCCCAAGGTCACACAGCAGACAAGTAAATGGCAGAGCCTGGATTAGAACCCATGACCTTCTGACACCCAGGCTTGTGTTCTATCCACTTCGCCGTGACGCATCTTAATAATCATAGTATTTGTTAAGCGCTCAGTATGTGCCAGGCACTGTAATAATAATATTACTAATAATAATGACATTTATTAAGTGCTTACTATGTGTAAAGCACTGTTCAAAGTGCTAGGGAGGTTACAAGGTGATCAGGTTGTCCCACGGGGGGCTCACAGTCTTAATCCCCATTTTGCAGATGAGGTAACTGAGGAACAGAGAAGTTAAGTGACTTACCCAAAGTCACACAGCTGACAATTGGAGCAGGGATTTGAACCCATGACCTCTGACTCCAAAGCCCTTGCTCTTTTCCACTGAGCCATGCTGCTGTACTAAGGGCCAGGGTGCATACAAGCAAATCAGGTTGTGAGCGCACATGGCAGGACATAATTTGAGTAATCAGGTGATAAACCACTGGAGTGGTTAGATAGGGGGTAGTGATTTTTTATTTAAAAAAAGGCTCTGGTGGTGTTTAAAGGGAGACTGTCCTGGAAGCTTAGTTACTACCTGGAGTAGAAGACTGATCCGTAGAATTCCTTGACAATCCTTCCTTCTCTATTTCTTGGACTCTATTTGCAATGGTGGAAACTATTACACTGCAGAAGCTCTTTGAGGGCAGGGGTCACTCACCCAAGCATTTAGTACAGTGCTGTGCTCACCGTAGGCCCTTAACAAATACTTTTGATTGATAATATAATTCAAATTGCTTTAAATTGTAGAATCCAATTGTTGCCCAAAAGCCAAGTTTTTATCTTAAAATCAGTGTACCCAGTGATATCCCACAGGAAAATATTGTTTTGTGATTTTTCATTGGAATTATTCAGTTGAGACAATATTATCAATCACATACATTATGTGATTGAATCATTTTGTGTCTTCTCAGTATATTGGTATTTTAATCTATTAAATTTATGATCATGAAAGATCAAGTCTTTAGAAATATTTTTATGCCATTAAAAATTATTATTCCAAGCAAGGGAAGAAACAATATAAAAATATTGTATCTAGCATTTGTGATTACTATGGCTTTCAAATTAATGATGCTCCCTTGAAGTTAGTATTCATTCATTCATTCATTCAATCGTATTTATTGAGCGCTTACTGTGTGCAGAGCACTGTACTAAGTGCTTGGGAAGTACAAGTTTGCAACATATAGAGACAGTCCCTACCCAACAGTGGGCTCACAGTCTAGAATTTCATTTGGAAACGGAGATCAGAGCTGGTTCTTCATGGGGCAAGACAATTGACCTTTTGTGGAAAAAAGAACTGATGGCACATGTTTGTTAAAGGGAAAAACATTTTATATTCATTTTTCCTGCTAACCAATAGAGGACTTGCTGTGGGGATTTCTGCAGCTGAAGCTTCCCATGTGAATTACTTAAATTGAAGATTGTTAGAAAGTGTAGCATTCTGAACAAGAGAGGAAGTAGATTAAGGTAATTGACCTATGGCAAGCTTCTCTGGCTATGTTACTGTACTATAGTAATAATAATAATGATTATGGTATTTGTTAAGCACTTACTATGTGCCAGGCACTGTACTAAATGTTGAGGTAGATATAGCAAATTAGGTTGCCATAGTCCCTGTCCCACATGGGGCTCACAGTCTCAATCCCCATTTTACAGATGAGTTAACTGATGCACAGAGAAGTGAAGTGATTTGGCCAAGGTCACAAAGCAGACAAGTGGCAGAGGCAGAATTAGAACCCATGACCTTCGGACTCCAGGCCCTTTACCCTATTGACTACGCCATGCTGCTTCTCACAATACTGTACATTCAGTACTGTACTGAATGTCTTTCCTCATTCATTCATTCAATCATATTTATTGAGCCCTTACTGTGTGCAAAGCACTGTACAAAGAGCTTGGGATAGTACACTATAATATCAAACAGACACATTCCTGCCCACAGTGAACTCACAGTCTCAGTTTTAAGACAGAACAATTCCCTAGTATACTCTGAATCAATCATTTATTGAGCACTTCCTGTGTCCAAAGCGCTATGCTAAGCACTTGGGAGAGTACAATATAACAGAGTTGGTAGACATGGTTCCTGTGTTTAATGAACTTACAGTCCAGTGGAGGGGAAAGGCATTAATATAAGTGAATTATAGATATAGGAATAAATGCTCTGAGACTAAAGGAGGGATGAATAAAGGGAGCAAATCCAAGACAAGGGTGACATAGAAGGGTGTACAATGCTCTGCAGCTAGTAAGCACTCAATAAATACCATTGGTTGAATGAATGAATGACTGGTCAGCTCTCTGGAAGATACTTTGATAAGTATTATTCTATTTATTTATTTATTTATTTTACTTGTACATATCTATTCTATTTATTTTATTTTGTTAGTATGTTTGGTTTTGTTCTCTGTCTCCCCCTTTTAGACTGTGAGCCCACTGTTGGGTAGGGACTGTCTCTATATGTTGCAAACTTGTACTTCCCAAGTGCTTAGTACAGTGCTCTGCACACAGTAAGCGGTCAATAAATACAACTGATGATGATGGTGTGGGAGAAGAGGAAATGAGGGCTTTGTCAAGGATGACCTTTTGGAGGAGACGTGCCTTCAGTCAGGTTTTTAAGGTGGGGAGAGTGATGGTCTCTCAGATATGAAGAGGGAGGGTGCTCTAGGTCAGAGGCCGGATGTGGACAAGAGGTGGCAATGAGATATTGTGGAGACACATGCATTTCCAGCTGTCTAGCTCCAGGATTCCATTCTCAGAACTTTCACCTCCTAAATTGTCCTTTTGGAAACACAAGTTGATCTGACAGAAGAATCATGAAATATTTGCCCAGATCACTCAGTTCGCCAAGGGGAAGGCTGGCTGCAAAGGCCAGGCAAATCAGGGAGTACCTGGGTTATATAAGAAATGAATGGGTAAAAAGCATTAACTTTTTAAATATCTGAAATAGGTGAGATTTCACTGAATATTAAAATATGTTTTTGAGAGAAAAATTCCTGACTGGGCAATAGTATCCATAATTATGTTACTAATAAGTGAGGTATCTGTAAAGCACTTACTGTGTGCCAAGCGCTGTACTAAGCACAGAGATAGATACAAAATAATCAGGTCAGACATACTCCCTGTCCCACATGGGGCTAGGAAGGGGGAGAGAACAGCTATTGAGTCCCCCTTTTACAGATGGAGAAACTAAGGCCCAGAGAAGTCAAATGACTTAGCTGGGGTCACACAGCAGGTAAGTGGTAGAGCCGGGATTAGAACCCAGGCCTTTTGAATCCCAGGTCTGTGCTCTTTCCATTGAGCCATGCTGCTTCCCCAAATGTCACCTTCTGATTTAAAGCTAGTGACAAATGGATTCTCAGTTATTTAAGATATTTAATGAGAATCACCCCAGCTACCAAAGTGCATTATGTACTGAGGGAAGCTGCGTGGCTCAGTGGCAATAGCCCGGGCTTGGGAGTCAGAGGTCATGGGTTCCAATCCCTGCTCCACCACTTGTCGGCTGTGTGACTGGGTAAGTCACTTCACTTCTCTGGGCCTCAGTTACCTCATCTGTAAAAAGAGGAATAAGATTGTGAGTCCCTTGTAGGACATCCTCATCACCTTCTATCCCCCCCAGCACTTAGAACAGTGCTTCGCACATGGTAAGCGCTTAACAAATACCATTATTATTATTATTATTATGTATTTCATTCCTATACTCAGCAAAATATGTAGATTTTTTTATAGCATTTATTAAGCGCTTACTATGTGCAAAGCACTGTTCTAAGCGCTGGGGAGGTTACAAGGTGATCAGGTTGTCCCATGTGGGGCTCACAGTCTTAGTCCCCATTTTACAGATGAGGTAACTGAGGCACAGAGAAGTTAAGTGACTTGCCCAAAGTCACACAGCTGACAATTGGCGGAGCCAGGGTTTGAACCCATGACCTCTGACTCCAAAGCCCATGCTCTTTTCCTCTGAGCCACGCTGCTTCTCTAATTTGTATATTTGTAGATTGTAGATTTGTATAGTTGCTTATTGCCCTCCATGCCCCATAAGGACATGGCTGGCAGGGGAGAGAGGGTGGTAAGTGTTGTACCAACGATTAGCACTAGAAGCAGTTCTTTTGTTGCAAGTTCTTGCTCCTGAGGCTTCAGGGCTCGGGCTAATCCATCATCACCAACATTTAGTTAGTTATTCAGCTACTTCATCCTACTTACTTTCTGAAATTTACTGAAGGCAGGTCGTGTGTGACTTGCTTCTGAGAAGCAGCATGCTCTAGTGGAAAACACAGGCCTGCGAGTCAGAGGACCTGGTTCTAATCCTGACTCTGCCACAAGTCTGGTGTCTGACCTTGGACAAGTAACTTAACCTCTTGCTTCCCTCCCAAACTCTGTCCTCTTCAGAACTTTCCCATCACTGTAGATGGCACAACCATCCTTCCTGTCTCACAAGCCCATAAGCTTGCTATGATCCTTGACTCCACTCTCTCATTCAACCCGCATATCCAATCCGTCACCAAATCCTGTCACTCTCACCTTTGCAACATTGCCCAGATCTGCCATTTTGTCTTAATCCAAACTACTACCACGTTAGTACAATCACTCACCCTGTCCTGACTGGATTACTGCATCAGCCTCCTTTCTGACCTCCCAACCTCTCCCCACTTCAGGCCCTACTTCACTCTGCTGTCTGGATTATCTTTCTACAGAAACATTCTGGGCATGTCACCCCCACCCCCCTCAGAAATCTCCATTGATTGTCTATCCACCTCTGTAGCAAACAAAAACTCCTCGCTATTGGCTTCAAAGCTGTCCATCACCTCACCCCCTCCTACCTCACCTCTCTTCTCTCCTTCTACAGCCCAGCCCTCACACTCCACTCCTCTGGTGCTAAACTTCTCACTGTGCCTCTATCTTGCCTGCCTCACCACCAAACCTTGGCCCAAATCCTAATTCTGGCCTGAAATGCCCTCCCTAAAATTTGCCAACTACATCGCCCCTTCAAAGCCCTACTGAAAGCACACCTCCTCCAAGAGGCCTTCCTCGACTAAGCCCCGCTTTTCCTCAGCTCCCGAGCACTTCCGTGTCACAACTCACTCTTTTTACTCTTCCCCACCCTCCCCGCCCCATAGCAATCCTGCCTTCAGGTAAGCACTTAATAAATATGAGTGAATGAATGAATTACTTTCCCACCTGGTTATCTTCCCGCTAACTAAAACTCAACATGTTCAAGACAGAGCTCCTTATCTTCCCTCCCTAACCCTGTCCTTCCTGTGACTTTCCCATCACTGTGGATGGCACTACCATCCTTCCCATCTCACAAGCCTGCAACCTTGGTGTCATCCTTCAATCTGCTCTCTCATTCACCCCACACATCCAATCTGTCACCCTATTCCTAACATTTTTCCTTGGTGTATTTCTTGACTACTAATTTCCTTTATTATTGATTATTGATCCCGGGAGAGAAAAATTGTCAACTATTTGAATCTCCTCTCCATCCACTACAAATGTATTAAAACTTCCAGTTGTCATGATCTTTGTTTTCTTGACATTGAATTACGCCCATCTTTTTACTCTGTTCTTTAACTTTTAATAATAAGCCCTCCAAATCTTCTTCACTTTCCGCTAGAAGGGTAGTATCATCAGCATACCAAAGGTTGTTTATATTCCTTCCTTCAACCTGTACTCCTTGCCAATCCGACTTCTTTCATTATGTATTCGGCATAAAGGGTGAACAGGTAAAGTGATAAGATACAGCATTCTATAATACCCTTATTAGTGGGAAACCAATCAGTTTCTCCGTATTCTGTTCTAATTGTAGCCTCCTGCATGACATACAGGTTCCATACTAAGGCAACTAAGTGGTCCGATATGCCTATTTTCCTTAATGTGCTCAAGAGCTTCTCATGATCCAAGCAGTCAGATGCCTTACTATAATCAATAAAGCACATGCTGACTTCCTTTTGATATTCTCTTGTCTTTTCAATTATCCAGCAGACATCAGCAATAATATCTCACATCCCTCATCCTTTCTGGAATCCTGTTTGAACACTGAACAATCTATGTTCCATGTAGGCCTCCATTGGATGCTTTTTAACTTTTAGCATTACCTTGCTGGCATGTGAGATCAAGAAAACTGTATTATAATCATCACAATTAGTTGTATCTCCTTTCTTTAGTATTGGAACATAAACTGCTGTCTTCTAATCAGATGGCCATTGAGTAGTTAGCCGTACTGTGACATAATTTGGTAAGGACTTTAACCTGTTCCTCTCCAGCTATCTGAAACACCTCAGTAGGAATTCTATCACAGCTGGGTGCTTTATTTTGGCAAGACGGTGCAAAGCTAATCTAACTTCGCTTTCCATAATGAGTGGCTCTAATTCCTAAGGAATTCTTCAAATACTTGAATATTGCTATCGTTCTGGTATAGTTCCTGTGTGTATTCCTTCCATCTCTGTTTGACTCCACTGGCATCATTTATTATCAGTCCATCTTTGTTATAATAATAATAATACTCAAGTGCTTATACATATCTATAATGTATTTGTTCATATTATTGTCTGTCTACCCCCCTCTAGACTGCATTGTTGTGGATGGGAATGTTTATTGTTGCATTGTACTCTCCTAAGTGCTTAGTACAGTGCTCTGCAGACAGTAAGCGCTTAATAAATGCAGTTGAATGACTGAATGAATGAACTACAATATGTTGAACTCGACAGGCAAATAATGATTACCATTGAGAGATAGATTGAATTAGGTTCACTATGCCACACTTCCATCTCTAAATTCATTACATTTCCCTCCCAGACCCATACATCTATTTTATCATCTCTCCATGTGCTCTTACAATACTTATGTGCAAACAGTACTTCTATGATTTTTTTTTTTACTTTCTCAAATAGCAGAATTTCTAGCAAGTTTGCTAACACTTCTTATGCTGTTATAGATCCAGTAAGTTTTCTATCACTTGAAGCTTCTTGTGGACATGCATCATGCCAACTCACTATATTGTATTTTCCTAAGTGTTTAGTGTAGTATTCTGCACACAGTAAGTGATCTGTGAGACCATTGTTGGGTAGGGACCATCTCTGTATGTTGCCAACTTGTACTTCCCAAGTGCTTAGTGCAGTGCTCTGCACACATTAAGTGCTCAATAAATACGATTGAATGAATGAATAAATAAATACCACTGATTGATTGATTGGGTTCATTGTCTCATCTTATTCCGTCAAATCTTCTCTGACCTATAGTGACTCCATGGATACATCTCTCCCAGAATTCCCCACCTCTGTCTGCACTAGTTCTGGTAGCATATCTATAGACTTTTCTCATAAAAATCTGGAAGTGGTTTACCACTGCCTTCTTCTGCACAGTGAACTTGAGTCTCAGCCCTTGATTCTCTCCCATGCCACTACTGTCCAGCACAGGAGAATTTTGACTTGTAGCAGCACTTGGTAGAGTACATTGCAACTATAAACAGAAGGATTTGCTGCCCACAGTGAGCATACAGTCGAAAGGTGGGGAGACAGGCAAAACTGTAAATAAATTACAGATACGTGCATAAGTGCTGTGGAGCTGGGAGGGGAGAAGAACAAATGGAGAAAGTCAGAACAATGCAGAAGGGAGTGGGGAAAAAAGGAAAGACTGTGAGCCCGTTGTTGGGTAGGGATTGCCTTTATTTGTTGCCAAATTGTACTTTCCAAGTGCTTAGTACAGTGTTCTGCACACAGTAAGCTCTCAATAAATATGATTGAATGAATGATGAAAGAGGTGGAGGGAAAGCTTAGGGAAGGCATCCGGGAGATGTGCCTTCAATAAGGCCTTGAAGCAGGAGAGAGTCATTTTCTGTCAGATTTGAGGAGGAAGGGTGTTCCAGGCCAGAGCAAAGACATAGGCGAAGGGTCAGTAGCACAGTAGGCAAGATCGAGGCACAGTGAGAAGGTTAGCATTAGAGGAGTGAAGTGTGTGGGCTGGGTTGTAGTAGAAGAGTAACTAGGTAAGTAGGAGGGGGCAAGATTATTGAGTGCTTTAAAGTCAATGGTGAGGAGTTTTTGTTTGATGTGGCGGTGGATGGGCAACCACTAGAGTTTTTTGAGGAGCGGGGTGACAAGTCCTGAACTTTTTCGTAGAAAAATGAACCAGAAAGCAGAGTGAAGTATGGACTGGAGTAGGGAGAGGCAGGGAGGTCAGCAAAGAGGCTGATTCAGTAATCTAGATGGGATAAGATGAATGATTGTATTAACAAGGTGGCAATCTGGATGGAGAAGAAAGTGAGTATTCTAGCGATGTTATGAGAGAGGGACCAACAGGATTTAATGATGGATTGAATATGGATTGATATTTGCCCCACCCCCAACCCGAAAACATTATGTACATATCTTTGTTATATATTATAAATTATTTATTTGTTCATATTAATGCCCTCTCCCCCTCTAGACTGTAAGGTCATTATTGGCAGGGAACGTGCCTGCTAATTCTGTTGTATTCTCCCAAGTGCTTAGTACAGTGCTCCGTACATAGTAACTGCTCATTAAATGTGATTGATCAAGGTCATGTAAATGGGTATCATTGAAAACACAACTCAGTGTGTTTTCAAGTATGAATTTGCTGATGAGGTACTTGTAGATTTACTGTCAGTTCAGATTCTTCATATCCCATGGTTTGGTGATGTGGAAGTGGGATTTGATTTATTTTTACAGTCTGAAGCTGTAAAAATAGTCACAGATTATTCAGACTGTGAGAAATAATTAATCTCCTTCCATGTTCCACATACAGTATTGTAATTCTTCTGATTGCAGCTTTCTGGTGATTTATATTATGCTTTGTCATTAGCACTCTAAAATGTCAGGTGATATTGTATGTATTAGACCTTTTTATAATTCCAAATGAGAACGTTGCAGCTAGTACTTAAAATGCATTTATTGCTGTGGTTTTACTGCTTGTATTAACATTAGTTTCATGGTTTCTTTTCTGTAGTTTTTCTTTAAATGAGGAGTGATTAATCATTTTCAGTTATTTTCAGTACCGTGCTTTTTACTGATAGTAAATCCACAATAAGCTTTCCATTTTCAAATGAATTGACCTGTACTCACCTACAGCGATATGCCATCACTGACCTCCTTTGTCATTTTATTCAATCGCATTTATTGAGCGCTTACTGTGTAGTGGATTATATATCTTTACTTTTTGGCTGACAGGAGCAACAGACCATTTCTAGAGAGCAAATGACAGGTGATTTGATGTTCCAGCTCGTGTTTCATCTTAATGCTAAAAGAGGTTTAATAATTTGGGTTTTAGGGGATTCGTTCCCAAACCAAATGAAAAAGAGTTACCTTAAATATGCTCCTTAAGGCTCTTTGTCATTTGAAAGATTTAGCATTGGTATTCCATTTGCTCAGTACATGCTGCAAAAAGTTAAAAGTCACAGGATCAGTGTGTGGGCTTCCAAAATCACAGAGGGAAACATGGAACTGAGTTACAGGCTTATTATAATTTAGGCCAGATTGGAATTGCTAATTTTTTCTTCAAAACCTATACACAGCTGGTCTTTATTTTACTGAATCTTTTCTGCCCTCCATGACTCTTATTGTCTAATAATAATGGCATTTGTTAAGCGCTTACTATGTGCAAAGCACTGTTCTAAGCACTGGGGAGGATACAAGGTGATCAGGTTGTCCCACGTGGAGCTCACAGTCTTAATCCCCATTTTACAGATGAGGGAACCAAGGCACAGAGAAGTTAGGTGACTTGCCCAAAGTCGAACAGCTGACAAGTGGTGGAGCCGGGATTTGAACCTATGTTCTTCAACTCCAAAGCCCGGGTTTTTTCCACAGAGCCACTATATCTCAAGTTGTGACCAGTCTTTGAGTGAATGTGTTTATTTTCAGGTAGTTACTTTGAAAGGGACAGCCATTTTCTTAGACACTAGTGGAAATGGGTGTTTAGCACGAATGCTAAAGGTATCCCAGTGGTCTGAAAGACTGAATACTTTCCTTTCAAAGTGACTGTCTCACCCACAGAGGGAGAATAGATCTGGGGAGAATGGAGTTCATTGAGTAAATCTTTGTCACAATTAGATAGTAGCTGATAAAGTTGGACCTTCTAAGGATTCAAGGAGATGCTGGTTGAAGCAGCTCGTGGAAAGAGCGTAGACCTAAGCATCAGAGGACCCAGGTTCTAATCCTGGCTCTTCCATTTGACTGCTGTGTGACCTGGGACCATTCACTTAACTGCTCCCTGCCTCAGTTTCCTCATCGTTAAAATACCTCCTCTCCTTCCTACTTAGTCTGTGAAACCCAGGTAGGACAAGTACCAATCTGATTATCACTGTGCTGCCCCAAGATGTAGTTCAGTAATTGGTGCATGGTAAGCACTGAACAAATGCTGAAATCATTATTATTACTAGTATTACCATTGTTAAGCATATTGCCATAACTCTTTTAGTTGAGAGGTTCTTGATCTAAAAATCATGCAATGAGAAGAACTGGTGCTCTCCAGATACTTTGATTAGGTACTTTGATTCCTTAATAACCCCTTTTTAGATATTCCATAATTACCACACTGCTTCTAAGTCAAATATTTTATGTCTATTTTCGTTTGCTTGTGGGCCCTCACTAGGCTAGATTTATTTTTATTGCAATTTACAAAATATATATTTTTGTTCCTTCTGAAAGCCATGATTTGGATTTGCCTTTCTATCTTCCAAATATTCTTTGAGCAGCTAATTTTGTCCATGCCTAGCCATGATTTCCAGCAGTTTATTTTTGGTTTCATCATTCAGTGCAGTAAGAGTATCCATTCAACTTATTGCTCTAATCAAAAATTGTTTTTATACTGAAAAAAATTTTACTAAGCCTAATGGTCATTTAGCCTTTTGTCTTCCTCATTTGGACTCACAATTTATCTATATAATTGGTTTTAAGTCATGGATCTTATTGCTGGAAATGGCATGCAGCCAATTATTAAATAGAGGTATTCTAGGTCTAAAGTTTCCTTATGATACAGACATTAAACCTGGGTATCAGAATGGCACATAGCCTGACCTATAATGATAATAATAATAATAATAATTATTATTATTATTATGGTATTTGTTAAGCACTTACTGTGTGCCAGGTACTGTACTAACTGCTGGGGTGAATATAAGCAAATTGGGTTGGACACAGTCCTTGTCCTATGAGGGGCTCACAGTCTCAATCCCCATTTTACAGATGAGGTAACTGAGGCCCAGAGAAGTGAAGTGACTTGCCCCAGGTCAGATAGCAGACATGTGACAGAGCTGGGATTAGAACCCATGACCTTTTGACTCCGAGGCCCAGGCCCATTATGCTGCTTCGTGTATTTTTTTGTGTTCTCCCAAATTCAGGAATCATGTTTTTGCAAACTACCCTGTGAAAGAAAGCTCATAGTAGCATTTAGTGCTGTCCATAACCAATAACAATTTATTTTGATATGACCACACCCTGTAACCCGAAAGGCCCACGTTGGACAATAGTTCTCTAATTCCCTACCCTTTCTTCTAAGTGAAAAACATGGCAGAAACACGTGATTTGGCCTATGTGGGTATACTAAGGGCGTCCAGTTAGGTCAGTAGCTCTTACCAATCAGTAATTTTATCTGGGAGCGGAAGGCAGTTGTGAATTTACTTCAGGGGCAGGATTGGGAATTGAGAATAGACATTCCACTCTGTCTTTCCAAGGGGTAGTGCATCTGTACCACTCATGAAGAATCAAGTGAATTCTTAGCTTTATCATTAAAAGAATAGATCAACAATACATCAATATTCTCCTATGTTGAGAGGTGAAACAGATCAGCTCTTAGAGATTGAATGGTGAAACATTTCATAAATATGCAACCAACAATCAATCAGTCACATCTCCTACAAGAGGCCTTCCCTAACTAAGCCTTCTTTTTTCCGGACTCCCTCACCCTCTCTGTCTTCTGTGCACATATGTAGTCTGATAAATATGTTGCCAACTTGTACTTCCCAAGCGCTTAGTACAGTGCTCTGCACACAGTAAGCGCTCAAAAAATATGATTGAATGACTGAATGAATGGACTTGGATCTGTACCATTAATGCATTGATATTCTCCCCACACATATTGCCCCCGTATTTATGTAAATATCCACAATTTAATGTCTGCCTCTCCCTCCAGACTTTTAGCTCACTGATGGCAGGGAATTTGTCTACCAACTCTGTTACATTCTACTCTCTCAAATGCTTAGTACAGTGCTCTACACAGTAAACATTAAATAAATACCATCGATTGATAGTAGGTACTCAGTAAATTTCACTGATTCACTGCCAGGGAGAGTACAATATAATAGGGTTGGCAGGAGCTTCCAGTCTAGAAGGGGAGACGGACAAAATAAATTACTGGGAGAGTAAATGGCAGCGTATAAGAATGTTGTAGGGTTTGGGGATGGGCTAAGTATTAAAGTGCTTGAGGGATATGCACCAAAAAACATAGACAATGCAGAGAGAAGGATGTATAGGGTGGGGAAATGAGAGTTTAATCAGGCAAGGCCTTTTGGGGGAGATGTGATTTTAAAAGGGCTTTGAATGTAGGGAGAGAGGTAGTCTGATAAGAAGGAAAAGGGAGTCGTGGGCCCAAGAAAAGGCATGGTCAAGAGTTTGGTGGTTAAACAGACATGATGGTGAGGTAGTGAGTAGATTGGTGTTAAAAGGAGCAAAGTGTATGGGCTGAGTTGTAGCAGGAGATTAGGGAAGTAAGGTAAATGGGGGAAAGCTGATTGAATGCCTTAAAGCCAATGGTAAGGAGTTTTTGTTTGATGTGGAAGCCGATGGAGTTTTTTGAGGAATAAGGAAATATGGACTGAATTGTTCTTTTTAGAAAAGGGATCTGGGCAGCAGAGTGAAGTTTGACCTGGAGAGAGTAGAGACAAGAGGCAGGAAGGTCAGTGAAGAGGCTGATGCAGCATTCAAGGCAGAATATGTGCAGCAACTCTGCCACTTGTCTGCTGTGTGACCTTGGGCAAGTCACTTAACTTCTCTGTGCCTCATTTACCTCATGTGTAAAATGGGGATGACGACTTTCAGCCCCACGTGGGACAACCCAATTACCTTATATCTACGCCAGCGCTTAGAACAGTGCTTGGCACATAGTAAGCGCTTAACAAATACCAACATTTTTATTATTATTATCAGCGTGGGAGTATTTAGGAAGGAGAAGAAGGGGCAGATGTGATGGTAGAACTGAGAGGATTTGGTGACAGATTGAGTGTCAGGATAAGAATACATAATGGAAACATAGTGGGGTGGTGATTTGCAGAAAAGGTGTTGGATGACAAACCTGACTGGACATCATCTGAAGTCTACCAGTCCCGAGTGGAAGGGATTGAACTATAATCCAATATGATGCTGCATCCCCAGTGATCAAAATCCCCCAGTCATTCGGCAGAATCCGAGGCAGACCCGGTTCTTACTTCTCCATATGTGTCCCCCACAGATGGTTCAGTCCCCAGCCTCCCCAAAGACTCAGTCCCTTCTGCTCCTCCCTGAGCTCACCTTTACCTCCTTTCTGTCCCTTGGAAGGGCATCAGCCTCAGGGGCCACGGGATATGGAGGGAAATGACCTGAGTGGGCATAATCCCTTCCAGACCCGCTTCAGTTTGCACACTTGTATCTACCCTAGCACTTAGAGTGCTTGACACATAATAAAGCTTTACATATATTGATATTAATGATAATACCCTACTGCTTTTTTGTTTTCATTTATTGGTCCTTGTCTTTTGTTTTGTTTTAGTATATATTGGTTCTGCTTTCTCTATATGTCTGTTGCCAGTCATTCATTCAAGTGCTTAGTACAGTGCTCTGCACATAGTAAACGCTCAATAAATATGATTGATGATTCATTCATTCAAACGTATTTATTGAGCGCTTATTCATTCATTCATTCATCATATTTATTGAGCGCTTACTGTGTGCAGAGCACTGTACTAAGCACTTGGGAAGTACAATTTGGCAACATATAGAGACGGTCCCTACCCAACAGCGGGCTCACAGTCTAGAAGGGGGAGATAGACAACAAAACAAAACATATTAACAAAATAAAATAAATAGAATAAATATGTACAAGTAAAATAGATTAATAAATATGTACAAACATATATCATCAATCGCATTTATTGAGCGCTTACTATGTGCAGAGCACGGTACTTAGCGCTTGGGAAGTACAAGGTGGCAACATATAGAGACGGTCCCTACCCAACAGCGGGCTCACAGTCTAGAAGGAGGAGACAGACAACAGGACAAAGCATATTAACAAAATAAAATAAATAGAATAAATATGTACAAATAAAATAAATAAATAAATAGTAATAAATACGTACAACCATATATACATTTATACAGGTGCTGTGGGGAGGGGAAGGAGGTAAGGCGAGGGAGAGGAGAGGAAGGAGGGGGCTCAGTGTGGGAAGGCCTCCTGGAGGAGGTGAGCTCTCAGTAGGGCTTTGAAGGGAGGAAGAGAGCTAGCTTGGCGGATGTGCGGAGGGAGGGCATTCCAGGCCAGGGGGATGACGTGGGCCGGGGGTCGATGGGGGGACAGGCGAGAACGAGGCACAGTGAGGAGATCAGCGGCAGAGGAGCGGAGGGTGCGGGCTGGGCTGGAGAAGGAGAGAAGGGAGGTGAGGTAGGAGTGGGTGAGGTGATGGACAGCCTTGAAGCCAAGGGTGAGGAGTTTTTGCCTGATGCTTAGGTTTATTGGTAGCCACTGGAGATTTTTGAGGAATCTCCCCACCCAGTAAACACACAGTAAGCGCTCAATAAATATGAATGAATGAATGAGTCCCCACCCCCTTTTTATTCTTAGAATGTGAACCCCTTGAGGACCAGGACCTATGTCTAATTCTCACATGTATATTCTTTCTCAATGTTTACTACAGTGCTTTCTGTGGAGTAGCTGCTCAAAAAATGCTATTGCTACAAGTACTGATTCCTGAGGTTGACCTAATTTAATCAGTGTTTACCAGAGCTCTGGTCTATTAATAGTATTATGTACTGCATTTTGTTTTGACATGTTTTGTTTTGGTTGTCTGTCTCCCCCTTCTAGACTGTGAGCCCGTTGTAGGGTAGGGATCATCTCTATATGTTGCCGACTTGTGCTTCCCAAGCACTTAGTACAGTGCTCTGTACACAGTAAGCGCTCAATAAATATGATTGAATGAATGGTTCATTCATTCAGTCAGTCATATTTATTGAGCGCTTACTGTGTGCGGAGCACTGTACTAAGCACTTGGGGAGTACAAGTTGGCAACATATAGAGACGGTCCCTACCCAACAGCGGGCTCACAGTCTAGAAGGGGGAGACAGACAACCAAAACAAAACATATAAACCAAATAAAATAAATAGAATAAATATGTATAAGTAAAATAAATAAATAGAGTACTGTTTGCATATCCCTAAGCAGAATGGTGGTGCTGTTGTCTATAGTCACGGGAATATCTCAAGAAGGACCAGTTTGAGGAAGGAAGATGAGGAGTTCTGGTTTTGACATGTTAAGTTTGAAGTGTTGGTGGGACATCAAGGTAGAGATGTCAAAGCTGATGACTACTTTGTTTCATACTAACCTTTATTTCTGACGATACTACTACTAGATGACTACTCCCCCATCATCCTTGTCCTTGGCCCCAAGGGACTCACAATACAAAAACAGGGGGCAGAGGGCTGTTGCTGACACTCAAGGAAAGGGGAACAAAAATACAAATGATGACAAGGATGATGACAAACATGAAAGGAGCCACAGGATTTCAGGCTCTTTACAACTCAGACCCTCTTAATGGTCTAAAAATTTAGAAAATGTACCAGGAATGATAGAGTCGTTACCCAGGATGAAGTAGGGGACCATGGGAAGACTCTTGATTGGGCAGGGATCATCCTTTCATTCATTCATTCATTCATTCATTCAATCGTATTTATTGAGCACTTACTGTGTGCAGAGCACTGTACTAAGTGCTTGGGAAGTACAAGTTGGCAACATATAGAGACGGTCTCTACCCAACAGTGGGCTCACAGTCTAGAAGAGGGAGACGGAGGGCAAAGCAAAACATATTAACAAAATAAAATAATTAGAATAAATATGTACAAATAAAATAGAGCAATAAATATGTACAAACATATATATATATATATATATATATATATATATATACAGGTGCTGTGGGGAGGGGAAGGAGTCAAGTCGGGGGGGATGGGGAGGAGGGGGAGAGGAAGGAAGGGGCCCAGTCTGGGAAGGCCTCCTGGAGGAGGTGAGCTCTCAGTAGGGCCTTGAAGGGACCCATGCGACCCTTCCCATGATTCTGGGCCCTGGGACTGTGGGAATAGGGAGAGAGGTGGTCAGACAGCTCATGTGGTTGCAGATGGTCTAGAGGATCATTTCACCTACTGATTTGTTTTTCTTTATTGCCCTCCAAATTATGATGGAATATTTAAAGGTCTTGGATATGTATACTACCCCAAGCACAAATTTGAGTAATGTTAGACATCTAATGGAGTTTAAACATCTGTTAGAAACTCAGCCATCAGGAAGTGCCTAGACAGCACTACAAAGATTGGTATGCAGTGGCCTATTTTATCTTCCCTTAATGTCTCCATTCTTCCAGTCAAAGATTGCTAATAGATAGATGAACACGCAAGTATGACAATCATGTAGAGAAGCAGCATGGTCTAGTGGATAGAGCATGGATTTGGGAGTCAGAAGGACCTAGGTTCTAATCCTGACTTCATCTCTTGCCTGCCATGTGATCATGGGCAAGTCACTTAACTTCTCTGTGCCTCAATTAACTCATCCATAAAATTTGAGTAAAGACTGTGACCTCTACATGGGGCAGGGACTGTGTGTAACCTGATTAAATTATATCTACTCCAGTGCTTAGTGTAATACCTGGCACATAGTAAACCTTAACAAATACCACACAAAAATATGTTTGAGCCTGAAAGAATAATAATAATGATAATAATGATGGTATTTCCATGTTCACTATGTGCCAGGCACTGTTCTAAGTGCTTGGTAGATACAAGATAATAGTGTTGGACATAGAGCCTGTCCCGCACGGGGCTCACAATCTAAAAAGGAAGGTGAACAGAAGAACTGAGGCCCAGAGAAGTGAAGTGACTTCCTCAAGGTCACACAATAAAAAAGTGGCCAAGCTGGGCTTAGAACCCAGGTCTTACTGACTCCCAAGCCTGTGCTCTATCCATTAGGCTATGCTGCTTCTCTCGAACCAAAGTACAGGTGAGACCACTGGTTCGGATCATTCTCAGTCGATTGAACTCAGTGGCCATTGTTGTCCACCCATGTGCTCATCACACTGCGAGCCCCAGGTGGAGCCCCAGAGAAGCAGCATGGCTCAGTGGAAAGAGCATGGGATGTGGAGTCAGAGGTTATGGGTTCAAATCCTGGCTCTGCCAACTGTCAGCCATGTGACTTTGAGCAAGTCACTTCACTTCAAGTAACTGTGCCTCAGTTACCTTTTCTCTAAAATGGGGATTAAGACTGTGAGCCACCCGTGGGACATGCTGATCACCTTGTAACCTCCCCAGTGCTTAGAACAGTGCTTTGCACATAAAAAACACTTACTAAATGCTATTATTATTATTATTATTATTATTAATTATTATTATTATTATTATTATTATCACAATTGGCCGGAACAAGGGATTGTTAGTTGGTGCTGTCAACGGTCAATAATAATGATAATGATAATAATAATAATAATGATAATAATGGTATTTGTTAACCATTTACTGTGTGCCAAGCACTGTTCTAACTGCTGGGGTAGATACAAGGTAATCAGGTTGTCCCACATGGAGCTCACAGTCTTACTCCCCACATTATAGATGAGGTAACTGAGGCCTAGAGAAGCAAAGTGACTTTCCCAAGGCCACACAGCAGAGAAGAGGCATAGCCAGGATTAGACCCCATGAGGCTCTGATCCCCAGGCCCATGCTCATTCATTCAATCATATTTATTGAGCGCTTACTATGTGCAGAGCACTGCCACTATGCCATGCTGCTTCCAACAGTTGAATCCTTGGCCTAGGTTTCTAGGTCCAAGAAGTCTAAGGAGCAGAGGTCCATCCATTATTCTCTGCATGTCTTTGATATTCATCAACAGCTTCCTAAATGTTCACTGCTATATTGCACTTCTGGAAGTTATTCTTCACTAGGTCTTTGTCATGTATTCTCTCCCACTGGCTTGCCCATGCCCCACTTTGGTCTACCTAACAGAGTATGCTTGGATACCATCTAGTCTCTGAAAAATTTCCACCCAACATTGATGTGAGCTGATGTGAGGATCGATGCAGTCCTGGTAAGCTGACTGCCTTCCAGTTGTCACTGGGGGAGGATCTTGTTCAGCTGTTTGAGGTTGACTGTGGTTTGTAGGTGATACCGGTGAAACTGTTCAAGCTGGGTATGTCTTCTGGTGGACCTGGATTCTAATCCCAGGTGTGCCACTTGTCTGGTGTTTGACCTCAGCCAAGTCACTTAACTTCACTTGTCTGCTGTGTGACCTTGGGCAAGTCACTTAACTTCTCTGTGCTTCAGTTCCCTCATCTGTAAAATGGGGATTAAGACCGTGAACCCATGTGGGACAACCTGATTACCTTGTATCTACCCCGGCGCTTAGAACAGTGCTTGGCACATAGTAAGCACTTAATAAATTCCATCATTATTATTACTTTTATTCTTATTCTTTGTGCCTCAGTTACCTCATCTATAAAATGAGGATTAAGACTGTGAGACTCATGTGGGACAGGGACTCTGTCCAACCTGAATAGCGTATATCTACCCCTAGCACTTAGAATAGTGCCTAACACACAGCGCTTAACAAATACCATAATCATCATCATCTTCTGAGTTAGGTCCAAAGTCTTGAAAATTGGATCCTGCAAATATGCTTTAGACCTATCTTCTGTTAAACTGTCAGCTTCTCTGTTAGACTGTAAATTTCTTGTGAATAGGGGTCAAGTCTACTAACTCTCCCAAGTTTTCTGGACAATGGTGCACTAAGGAAGAGCTGAATAGTACAGTGCTCTGCACACAGTAAGTGCTCAATAAATATGATTGAATATCATTGACTGACTGATGGAATATCAGGCCCTATTGTCACTGTACTCTATATTGCAGTCCACCTTTTTGCCAAGCTCTTTGCCTATCCTTTCTTTCACCATTGAATCAATCAGTCAAAAAATGGTATTTATTGAGGACTATGTGGAGAAAGACTTCACCAAATACTTGGGAAAATCAAT
Source organism: Tachyglossus aculeatus (assembly GCF_015852505.1). Lineage (NCBI taxonomy): Eukaryota > Metazoa > Chordata > Mammalia > Monotremata > Tachyglossidae > Tachyglossus > Tachyglossus aculeatus. The sequence goes on along the minus strand of NC_052066.1, from coordinate 80,301,639 downwards.
AAAGTAGATATAATCTCCTAACATAATGGGTGTCAGAGGACCTGGGTTCATTCATTCATTCAATCATATTTATTGAGCGCTTACTGTGTGCAGAGCACTGTACTAAGCACTTGGGAAGTACAAATCGGCAACATATAGAGATGGTCCCTACCCAACAATGGGCTCACAGTCTTAATCCCCATTTTACAAATGAGGTAACTGAGGCACAGAGAAGTTACTAATCCTGACTCTGCCCCTTGCCCGCTGTGTGACCTTGGACAAGTCACTAGACTGTGAGCCACCTGTGGGGGCTACTGACAACCTGATCATCTTGTAACCTCCCCAGC